>NC_059112.1:34030800-34630800 GCF_020740685.1 Jaculus jaculus
CTTCCGTCCTTACACTGTGTCAGTTCTCATAAGCCTCTGGGCACAGTTAGAAATGATCAAGGCAATATTAACAATTGATCTTCTACATCTAACTCAGGATAAAAGCCAAAGTAAATCAATAATCTTACCATTGTATAACACTTTACAATAATTTACTTCCAGAGAAATTTATTGTATATGAGCACAGATGACGGAGAATTCCATCCCCAAGAGTATCTTCATCTCAGCCTTCGGGCATTGTTGTAAAAATGTCATTCTATTTACTTTCATAATTTACATGCTCTGGGCAGATACAGTTTTTGTTCTACTAACTATGATTAATTTCTACACTTGCCTAGGATGGGGATTTAGTTCCATGATGCTGTTTGCACTTCACCACTAACTCATAAACTTAGTGCTTTGTAGTAGGTTTACAGAAAACTCAGGATGACAAAATCACTTTATAATTAGTCAGAGATTTCCAGGGGATAGATGGTTTCCTAAGAATAAATGTGTGACTGTGTAAGAGACAGAATCAGGTCTGAAATTCACTTGGCCACTTCATTCCAGTTGGCTAAATGACTAAGCAGTGTGGGCCGATTATGGAAAGTAGGGATCCATTAAGAAAGTCACCAAGGGGTTTAGACAAAGAATCTTGTGGTTTCGTGATGGGACATATGAGTCTTGTAGCTCGGTCCTGACCTGGGCAGTTAAGGATATGTTTTAATTTTTCTTGGCTATTTACGATAACATTAATGGACCCTGATATACAATACAAACCCACAATATTAAAACAAATAATCAAATCTTACTCCCTACACATTAATTTACTACTTAGATCATCTTAGAAACATGTTGTGGAAAGGATGAATCCAGATTTTAAGTGTGTGTCTGCAATGTGATTGCTCTTTGTGGCCAGATCCTAAACAGGTGGGGAAGGAAACTATGAGCCTTGAAAAGTTCTGATTCTGCTTTCACTGATTAAGAGACATTCACAAGTTGTTTGGCTTTGTGATAATTCCAGGGTTTTGCATGTGTAAAATCAAGAAGATGATTCCTTACACAAAGCATTTTTATGTGTTGTAAGCAATAGTGGACTTTGAAAATAGTATTACGTTGCTTTGCAAATGAAACTATAAGTAAAGACATATTTTATCTACAAGCAGGTATATAGAACATTGTGTACTTTAATATTAAACACTTTGGGGAAAATTGAATACTTGAATAACTATGATGGAGTATTAAAAATTGTAGTTAAAAACAGATTGGTAATTAGAATTAGTATAAATGCAACAAAGTCAGTTTGCTCATTTATAGTTATGTGAACATTTTGACATATCTACATTTATAAATTAATATAAGTAGAAATTTAGGTTTCCTTCCTCACTAAATTTATTACCAAGCTTTAATGAAGGGACATCTCAATTTCATCCTATGACATACAATGAATACTTAACTAGAACCTATACACAAATTTATTAAGTTGTAATCTTCTGACCTTTAAGGCATTTTTTCTTTTTGGTTTTTCAAGGTAAAGTCTCATTCTAGCTTAGACTGACCTGGAATTCACTGTGTAGTCTCAGGTTGGTCTTGAACTCATGGCAACCCTCCTACCTCTGCCTCCCGAGTTCTGGGATTAAAGGCGTGAACCACCACATCTGGCCCCTTTAAGACATTTCTAAGCTTCATTTTTATTTTTAATTGGCACACAAAGTTTAACGCTTCCTTACGGCATTTTCACACATACTTAGGTTTCACTGGCTATCCTTCCCTCCTCTTCCTCACCTTCTTGTGCACCACCTCTGCTGAAGCCCTTCCATTCCCTGTATCCCCCATTCTACTTCAGAATCGGAGCTTCAACAGAATATGCCAACTTCATGTATGAGTGAGGTCATAAAAATCTGCCTGTAACATTTCTGCAAAGGAAGAATCAACCTTAAACTTTAAATGCTTTCTCAGCAGCTTGAATTTGATTATTTCACCTTCTTTGTACACATAAGAACGTGAGATATAGTTCCTCTGATTCCCATGATGTCACTCACTGTACCAATGAGCATACTCTCTGATATCCATCGTTACCTGGCAGAGGGTCTGTTGGGAGCTTGATCAGAGAAATAAGTCAGTAAGCAGTAGCCATTTCTGAATATAGGTTTAGGATTTGAGTATTTCAAATAAAATCTACTCATCTCCAAAGAACTGTTACTGAGAAAGGTTCTGTAAACTAGCCAGTACCAATAAGGTGAAGATGAAAAGCAATCCACACATGCTTGTCGCATTGCCTTTCATGAAGGATAAATTGCTACTTGTGTAAGAGAGAGGCTCTGTGTGCAAAATGGTCACATCTTTTCTTTTTGTTCTTTTGAGTCCTAATTAGAGTATGGCCAAGTTACACAATTCTAGCCTGATTAATTTTTTTGACACTTGTTTTTAAAATGTAAATTTATTCCAGTGTGATGGATCTATTAGAGGTTTTTTTTTTAGTGTAACATTATTTTCACATTTACACATGGGTAATTTCACCCCTTAGAAATACAGAGTAAATATATGACATTGTGTCCAGATGAATTGACTCTGGTAAGATGTGTTAAACGCATGCATGTAGCCTGCCCTTCAGCTCACAGCTTGGTGATGAGCCACATATATTTACAAGTGGTTCTGCAGCCTGAACTCTGAATTCAGACTACCCATCTGCTACCAGTTCACCACAAGTAAACGTTCTTTGCCATATTTATTTGTATTGTATGTGTATGTATATGCCATATTTATGTGTATTGACAATATAACCCATGTAAAATTTTGCTACTTTGAAATTTTAAGCTTTTTTAGCTAATGTCTCATGGCTGAGGTGTCTCTGTCTTGTTCCATAACCAAATTTCCTTGAGTTGATTTTTTAAATTGCTTGAATTTTGATAGCATAGTGATTCCTAGGAACCCATATAAGATATAATAACAGACATGGCTGTCTTTACAATGACAGTGTTTACAGATGTCTGCAAGGCCTACATGTCTTCATCAGGGGCTATCCATGATGTGAGTCCTTGATAAAAGTGCATCTTCAGTAGGAAAAGGAAGATCAATGTTCTTTTGGGAAGGAGATAATAATGAGTTTACTTTTGAATTTTATCTGAATGGCTTATACTCTTTTAGTTCTTATACCATAGTTTGGGCAAATATAATAATATATGAGCTAAATAGATATCCACAAAGGGATAATTAGAATTTTTTTCCACACCAGTCCAGGGACAGAGTTAGTGGTCTGATGGTTTATGGTGACACCTGCTAGGCTAAAGTACATGTGAACTAACAAAAGCCTTTGTTTACCTCAGTGGAGATGCTAACTAAGTCTTGCTTGGAAACAGAGCATAAGATTGGCATTTCCATCTCATTAGAAGATGACTGAGTTGATTGACAGATATGGCAACAATTTTTACATTTGGCTGTTATATATTGAAGAAGAATATTTGAGAATTGTTTGATCTTTCCTTTCTGTACATAGAATTTCAAAAACAGAAAGTTAACAGTATTAAAATTTAATCTCAACTGATGTTAAAGAAGATGAATAGAATCTGTGGTGATTTGTGTTTTTATTTACAAATGACAGTGAGATGAGTGAATTTAACTTCTTTCTGCAATTCCAGCATCACAGAGCAGCCCCCACCCTACATCCTCATTCTCTTCTTCTCTGGGTGAATAGACCTGAGCAGCAATAACAGGGTAATTAACATACCTTCTATTAATCAGTTGCATAAGGCTGTGTGTCAATAAACACAAAGCATTTTTAATGTTCAAAATGAGATGTACACTGATATTAATGTCTAGGTAAAGTAAAAGCCAGTTAAATAGAATTCACAGTTAGAAATCTTTGTCAGAATTTTCTTATTGGAATGCATGTACATTAACTATTTCTGTTTAAAAAGATGAACTTGAGGCTCTGTAAAATTGTAATGGCCTTTTGAATTATCAATAATATATTTGAAGTGATTAGTATATTCATATTCTACTGAATGCAAATACTTAAGAATGAGTGCTACATGGATTATTTATATCAATGCTAAAACTGATCAGTTAGTGAAACAGAGCCTTTAGATTGTAAACTTCATTTTGTGTGATTTAGGTCTTTGTTAAAACCTTAAGTTTTTTCACTTGCTATATAATTTCTATCCTATTACCTAAAAGTATAAGCCAGTTTATTTATATATAAAATGTATCCGATCACATTGACATTATTTAGAGGTTTTAAAAAGTGAAATGATATTATGTTAAAGAATAATATATACATTCTTATTTCAAAATGTTAGTTTCAAATCTCTTTGTTTACATGTAATTTTCTGACAATTCTAGTTATAAATGGCATCCTGTAATGTACACACATCATTTAATAGTCTGTATAAATTTATAAACTACACTGGACTTCTAAAAATATTATTAGAGTATTGAAAGATTCTTCCTTCCAAGTTGAAGTTAAAAAATGAGCTGGGGCCGGGCATGGTTGCACACGCCGTTAATCCCAGCACTCTGGAGGCAGAGGTAGGAGGATCACCATGAGTTCAAGGCCACCCTGAGACTACAGAGTTAAGTCCAGGTCAGCCTGGACCAGAGTGAGACCCTACCTCGAAAAACCAATAAAATAAAATAAAATAAAATAAAATAAAATAAAATAAAATAAAATAAAATAAAATAAAATAAAACAAAATAAAAAGAGCAGGGAATTAACTTTCTTTACTCTAGTTCTGTTATATTTTTAAAACAGAATATTGGCTTTGATAACTCTTCAAATTCTAATGATTACAAACCCTCCATCAAGGTTTCTATTGTTTTTGTTTGGCCACAGAAATTTCCCAGAATACCAGAACTATCAAGCCTTCTCTGATAGAAACAAGTTTACATGGTTGATGAGATTTAGTAATTTTCCAAAGAAATGTTTAGGTAATTCAGTTTACCTTAGTAGTTGAGGAGTTATCATTATTGGGCTACAGTTTTGTTGCTTCCTATCCTAATTGAAGTGCCTTGAAACACCAGATCCAGCTTCATTTGATTCTTGTTTATGCGATGATACCCAAGAGACATTTTAAAGTCTTACTATTAAGCAGTGGGGTTCCTCTAACACCTTAGTGGCAGGGCGTCTTACAAAATGCTCAAGGATTATACAGCCACTGTATAAGTGATATGAAAAGTAATTGTATTATTCATGAACAAAACACTAAGCCTGAAAGCCTTTTTTAATGTTATTATTTTTTGTTTGTTTGTATTCAGAAAATACAGGCAGTTTGGTACCATTATTAGGCTGAACTGTGACCTACCCCCTACCCACTGGCCACTCTTGTTGAGGTATATGGATCATGTATTGTGGAGTTAGCTCACAGTTATTGGTATGATACACGTCTCTGCATATCATGACCCAACATGTGGCTCTGACATTCTTTCCGCCCCCTCTTCCACAAAATTTCCCTGAGCCATATTGGTTTCATATTTGGTCTGCTTCAGTGATGAGGTGTTGGAGGCTTCTGAGGCTCTGGCTTTCTGATTTGGTAGGAGTTGTTTTTTCTCTGTGTTGGTATCCTTGCCCCTTGTGCTGATACCAGGTTCATCAGGAAAACAGCACCCTTGCTTGTTTTGCCAATTTTCCTTAGTTTCAGCAAGGGCCTTTTGAGGTATAATGGGGTGGCCCTCTCCTTAGGATCTGCATTTATCTGAAACAGAGAAGCAGATTCTCCAATGGAGAGTAAGTTAGCACCAGAACAAATGAGATAACCCTTACTTTTTTTATAGAGAGTTTAATAGGTATAGGCCCTCTTGTAGCCCATGATTGATGATAGCTTGATATTGCAGAGTGGGCTTATGTTTGGATATGGTTCTGACTTGTTTTCCATCTCCAGCTATGGGTCCCATACCACTGAGGGGATCAGTTAGCCAAATCAAGAGCAGCTGGTTCCCCAGCATGGCTGTGTGCCACTATTGAACTTCTGTGGGCATCAAACAGGTTTGCTGCTAAGTAGGATAGACCGTGGACAGATATTTGTCATTTCCCCCAGTCGCCCACGTAGCACACTTCTGGCACTAGATATGCTGACTATCTGGGGACTGACTCTCTTCCAACTTCCAGCCATGCCATTCCATTTTACATGTCAGCTGCATATGGTGTCTTCAGCAATAGGGTATTACCACTAACCTTTGGTGGGCCATCAAGTACTCTGACAGAAATCTGTCATTCTTTTAGGAAAACTTGTAGGTTTCTCAGATCAAAAGCTCATTGAGGATGATAGCCCCATGCTGGTACTGGGAGTTACAGGTCAGTGCCCACTAAGAAAATGAGGAAAAAGATAATTAATATACAAGAGTTAGAGAGAGAAGAGAGAGAGAGGGAGAGGGAGAGGGAGGGAGGGAAGATGTAGAAGATTAAAGTTAGCCTTGATCCTACCCTCTCCAGTGTCTTGTGGTTCAGGTGTTTCCTGTAAAGGCCTGATGAAGGTTCAGCCATTTGTTCTGCCTTTTAGGAAGTAGAATTTTATGGTACCATTGCCGTTTTGGTCTAGATTGGTGTTTCCCACCCCTTTGATGCCCTCCCCTCCCTCCCCATCCCTCCTAGTGTCTAGTCCATGAGATGCTTGCTAAGTATGTAAGGTATCTTGGGTAGATTCAGGTTAGGTGCTGTCGATGAGTGAGACTATGTGGCAATTTTTTTTTTTCTGTGATTGGGTAAGTTCACTGAGAAGGATCTGTTCCAGATTCTACCGTTTTTCCTCAATTTTTTTTGTGTCACTTTTTCTTACTGCTGTATAGAATTCCATTGTTTAGATATACCACAACTAAGTTATCCATTCTTCTAGTGATGGACATATGGGTTGTTTCCAGCTATTATGTATTGAGCTGCTACAAACATGGTTGAGCAAATCTCTCTGGCCTGTGGTTTGAAGGTTTTAGGGTAGATACCTAGTAAGGGAATAACTGGGTCTGTTGATATCTCTATAGTCAGCTTTTTCAGGAGTCTCCATATTGCTTTCCAAATTGTTTGTACCATCCTACATTCCCACCAACAGTGGATGAGTGTGCCTACTTCTCCACATCCTCACCAGCATTTATTTTCGTTTGATTTTTAGATGTTTGCTATCCTTATTGGGGTAAGGTGGAATCTCATAGTTGTTTTAATTTGCATTTCTCTGATGATTAGGGATGATGAACATTTTCTTAAGTATGTGTTTGCCATTTGTATTTCTTCCTCTGTGAACTGCCTGTTCAGCTCTTTGCCCCATTTTGTGTGTGGGGTATTTGACTTCTTAATGTTTAGATTTTTGAGTTCTTTGTAGATTCTAGAGATTAGGCCTCTCTCAGTTGGATATCCACAAATATTTTCTTCCATTCTGTGGGTAATCCATTGGCTTTGCTTATTGTATGCTTGTCTGTAAAGAAACTCTTCAGCTTCATGTGATTCCATTGGTTGTGTCAGTGTTTAAGACCGTGAGCTACTAGGGTTTTGTTCAGGAAGTCTTTTTCCATTCCAAATCATGGAAAGTACTTCCTAAATTTTCTTCCAGTAGTATTCAAGTTTCTGGTCTTATATTGAGGTCTTTGATACATTTGGATTTGAATGTAGTGCATGGTGAAATGTGTGGATCAAGTTTCAGTTTCCTGCATGGGGTTATCCAGTTTGTCCAGCACCATTTGTTGTAGATGCTGTCTTTTTTCCAGCCTATATTGTTAGGGCCTTTGTCAAATATCAAGTAGCTCTAGTTGCTTGACCCAACGTCCAGGTCCTCAAGTCTATTCCATTGGTCTACCCTCCTGTTTTTATGCCACTACCATGCTGTTTTTATTATTATGGCTTTGTAACATAGCTTTAGATCAGGTATGGTGATGCCACCATAGGCATTACTTTTGCTGAGGATATGTTTGGATATACGAGGCCTTCTGCCTTTCCATATGGAATTTGGGATCATTTGTTCTATCTCTGTGAACAACACTGTAGGGATTTTAATTGGAATTGCATTAAATCTGTATATTGCCTTTGTCATCTTCACAATGTTAATTTTGCCTATCCAGGAGCATGGGAGGTCTTTCCATTTTCTCCAGTCCTCCTCAATTTCTTTTTTGAGTGTTTTTATGTTTTTGTTGTATAGATCTTTCACTTCCTTGGTTAATGTTATTCCAAGGTATTTTATTTTATTTTTTGTTGCTATTGAAAATGGGACTATGTCCCTTATTTCTTTCTCTGTATCTTTGTCATTTGCATATATAAATGCTACTGATTTTTTTGCATTGATTTTGTATGCTGCTACTTTGCTATGGGAGTTAATCACCTTCAGGAGTTTGGGGATGGAGTCTCTCGGTTCTATTACATATACAATCATGTCATCAGTGAATAGAGCTAACTTAACTTATTTCTTTCCCAATTGTATCCCTTTTATTTCCTTCTCCTGTCTTATTGCTTGAACTAGGACTTCCAGTACTATATTGAAAAGCAAAGGTGAGAGAGGACAACCCTGTCTTGTTCCTGATCTTAATGGGAATTCCCACAGTCTCTCTCCATTAAGAATTGTTTGGGCCTTCAGAGCTTTGTATATTGCCCTTTATTATGTTAAGATATGAACCAACTATGCCAATTCTCTCCAATGTTTTGATCATGAAGTGATGTTGTATCTTGTGAAAGGCCTTTTCTGCATCTATTGAAATGATCATCTGGTTTTTATGTTTAACCTTGTTTATGTGGTGTATTACATTGACTGATTTCCGTATGTTGTACCAGCCCTGTTTTCCTGGCATGAATCCCACTTGGTCAAGGTAGATAATGCTTTTGATGTGTTGTTAATTTGGTTTGTGAGGATTTTGTTCAGGATCTTTGTATCTAAGTTCATTAGGGAAATAGGCCAGTAGTTTTCTTTTCTTGTGGCATCTCTGCCTGGTTTTGGAATTAGGGTGATAGTAGCTTCATGAAAGGAGTTGGGTAGCTTTCCCTGTTCTCGAATTGTGTGGCACAGTTTTACAAGATTGGTTTGAGTTCTTCCATGAAGGTTTGGTAGAATTCAGCTGAGAAGCCATCTGTTCCTGGACTCTTCCTTTTTGGGAGGTTTTTTTTTTATTATTACTTTTTCAAACTCCATGAGTGTGATGGGTTCATTGAGGTGATTAATCTGCTCTGCGTTTAGCTTTGATACATCGTATGCATCCAGGAATTTATCCATCTCCCCCACATTATCCAGTTTTGTGGAGTGGAGGTTTTTGAAATAAGTCCTGATGATTCTCCCAATTTCTCTTATGTCTGTTGTGATTTCTCCTTTTTCATTTTGAATTTTGTTAATTTGAAGCTTCTTTTTTTGCTTGATCAAATTGGCCAGTGGTTTGCCAATCTTGTTTATTTTTTCAAAGAACCAGCTCTTTGCTTCGTCAATTGTCTTAATTGTTTTCTTGGTTTCCAATTCATTAATTTCTGCTCTAATTTTAATTATTTCTTTCCTTCTGGAGCTCTTTGGGTTTGATTTTTCTTGTTTTTCCAGTGCCTTCTGGTGGATGTTTAGGTTATTGATTTGGGATCTTTCTGTCTTTTTTATGAAGGTATGAGTGCTATGAATTTTCCCCAAAGGACTGCCTTCATCGTGTCCCATAAGTTTTGGTATGATGTGTTCTCATTGTCATTCAATTCCAGGAATTTTGCAATTTCATTCTTTATTTCATCCACTATCCATTTTTTGTTTAAAAGTATGCTGTTCAGTTTCCAGGTGCCATTGGGATTCTTGGTGGGTCTTTTGTTGTAGATTTTTAGCAATATAGCATTGTGATCTGATATCATGCAGGGAATTATGTCAATTTTCCTAAATATATGGAGGCAGTCTTTGTGACTCAGTATATGGTCCATTTTAGAGAATGTTCCATGGGTTGCTGAGAAGAATGTGTCATCTGTGGATTTGGGAGGGACAGTTCTGTAGATGTCCATTAGGTCAAGGTGCTCTATGGTTTTTTTAAGCTCTCTTACTTCTCTGTTGACTTTCTGTTTGGATGATATGTCTATTACTAGTAATGGTGTACTGAAGTCCACAATTATGATGGTGTTGGTGGTTATTTATGTTTTATTGTCAAGTAGGTTTTGTTTTATGAACTGTGGTGCCCCTGTGTTTGGTGCATACAGATTTATGATTCTAATATCCTCTTGATGGATTGTTCCCTTGATAAGTAGGAAGTGGCCTTCTTGGTCTTTTGTGATTATTTTTGGTTTGAAGTCTACTTTATCCAATATTAATATAGGTACACCTGCTTGTTTCTTATTCTGCTTTGCTTGGAATATTGTTTTTCACCCTTTCACCCTGAGGAGGTATCTGTCTTTAGTGGTGAGGTGGGTTTCTTGAATGCAACAGATTGAGGGGTCTAATTTTTTGATCCATCCTATTAGCTTGTGTCTCTTGGTGGGTGAATTAAGTCCATTAATATTTAGGGTAATGTCTGTGAGATTTGATTTGATCCTTGCCATATTGTGATGGTAGATGTGTGTTGGTGTTTTCATGGGGTTTGACATTTTTTTTAAATTTTTGTTCATTTTTATTTATTTATTTGAGAGTGACAGACAGAGAGAGGAAGAGGCAGGTAGCGAAAGAGAGAGAGAATGGGTGTGCCAAGGCCTCCAGCCACTGCAAATGAATTCCAGACACATGTGCCCTTGTGCATCTGGCTAACGTGGGTCCTGGGGAATCGAACCTCAAACCAGGTCCTTAGGCTTCAAAGGCAAGTGCTTAAAAACTAAGCCATCTCTCCAGCCCCTGGCTTTGATGTTTTATGTGCCTACTCTGAGTTTGGTTATTGTGATCTGCTTCTTGTAGGCATTTGAGTTTGATTATTTGTTTCTTCTCTGTGGAGAATTTCCTGACACACTCTCTGTGGGTTTTGTTTTGTGTTCATATAATTATAAAGCTGAGTTTTGTCATGGAAAGTTTTTCTTTCACCATCTATTATGAGGGATACTTTTACCTAATTCTGATGGGGTTACCATTGAAAGTGGTGTGCTGTTTTTCCCTAGATGCTTTTAGGATTTTCTCTTTGGTGTCAATGTTTAGAGTCATAATGATAATATGTCTTTGAGAGTTTCTCCTTTGGTCCAGTCTGTTAGGAGTTCTGTTGGCATCTTGTATCTTGATGGGCCTTTCTTTCAAGAGACTTGGGAAGTTTTCTTCAATTATTTTGTTAAATAAGTTCTCCATGCCTTTGGTCTGAAATTCTTCTCCTTCTGGTCTTCCAATGATGCTGATATTAAGATGTTTAAGTATATCCCACAATTCCCTCATGTTCTGTTCACAGGAACTTTTGAACTTACTGAAATTTTTGAACTCTCGAACTGTTTCTTCCATCTTATCTTCCAGATCAGAGTTTCTATCCTCCATTTTGCTGACTCTATTCTTGAGATCCTTAGAGAGTTTTGGACTTGTTCAATTAAGTTTGCATTTTCCACTACTTTATTATGTTTCATTTCCATCCCTCTGTCAAGCTCACTTTTCACATCATTTTCTGATTTTCTTGATGATTCTTGGAATTCATCCTTGCATTTCTTTATGTCTTCACTTATGATTGTCAGCTGGTTTTTAAGGTCTTCTTTTTTTTAATTCTCCCTCAAATCTTAACTCTCTTTGAACTCCTTCCAATTTCTTATCAATTTATCCTAGCTTAGTGATGGTAGCATCCACACGATTATTTGTCCTTTGTTGCTTTCCTGTAAGTTCTAGCAGTAGGTTGGTCAGGGTTGCATTACTCATAGCTACAATTTGATGTTCTGATCCTAATGACTCTTCTATGTTTTGGTTAGATGTATTCAGTGTAGGACTGGGTGATCTAACTGGAATTTCTTGCATTTGATTTTTCATGTTATATCTTTTGCGCTTTGGTCTGCCCATGACAACATATAGGCAGGTAGGTGGGTGGATCAGCCTAGGCTCTAGAGCAATGGGAATCTGACTCAGCCTGGGGCAGTTGCCAAACAGCCTGGGATTTAGCTCCCACTTGCCAAAACCGCTTATGTACTGCCTGACAGGGGCGCCAAAGTTGCCTGAATTCTTAAGTGGTAATGCGCTAAAGCTGCTTGCATTTGAGCTTGGAGGGGGACTGAGGTACCAAGCACTGAAGCAGCCCAAACTCTGGCTGGGAACACTGGAACCAGGAAACAGTCTGTGCCCCCCCACCACAGGACAATTGAGGATGGCCTGCATGGCAGACAGGTAGGGGATGGCACCTGAGCTAGCACAAGCAGGAGACACAGTCTGAGCTTGTGTGTCAGTTGCTGTGGGACTGGGCTCACTGAACTTGCAGCAGCAGGAGTAGTAATGTGAGCGAGTGCAGAGCAGTTTAAGCTTCCACACACAGGGATTGATCGGCAGGAAGGAGGCAGCTGTGGTGGGCCTGGCAGCGGGCACGGCTGCTATTTGATGGGAGGGATGGGCTACCCGCCTGTGAGGGGATCCGCAATTCCCTGTTTTCCCCCTCTCTGTGCCCTCTCATTGACAAGAAGACTCAGAAAACCCTTAATGTCTTGCCTTTCTTTCCCCAAGATTTGCAGCACAGCTAGGTGGTCACCATCTTGTCCAGAAGTCCCCTGAAAGACTTTTACATTATTAGGTATTTCAAATTTTATTTGTTTAGACCAGTATTTTCTTCAACAGTATTGAGAGTTTAGTTATTGTCATGTCACTAATAGCAATGGAAGGGCACAGTAGGAGTCCACATTAGTTATCTCATAAATCATTACAGATCCACTGATAACAACACATATTAGGTAACTGAACTCTAAAAATGACAGATGTTAGAATGAACATTAAATGTATTTTTTATTTTTTTCTATAAAATCTGTATATTTTACACATTTTGTGTTAAAATTTAATTAAGAAATAAAATACATACTACTTATTGTAGACAACTTAAGACATTTTGTAAAATAATGAGGGCAAGTATTAAAATTATTTTTAAACTATTACTATTACTTTATTTGTTAGATATTCATAAAATTAGGTTTAATTTATTTGAAAAATCCTAGAACATCATAGTTCTTTCCCCTCATAACTATAACAAAATACATAGCTCTCCTGCTGCTGTTGTCCACCTGATGTTGGCCAGGAGGTGGTGTCCACCCTCTGCTTATGCCATTATTTTTTGTTGTTGTTCTTTCCACAATTTTTGTTAACATTTTCTATGATTATCAAAAATATCCCCTGGTAATACCCTGTCTCACCCCCCCTCGCAATTTCCCTTTTGAAATTCCATTCTCCATCATATTACCTCCCCATATCAATCATTGTTCATACATATATAAAATACCAACCTATTAAGTACCCACCTCCCTTCCTTTCTCTTCCCTTTATATCTCCTTTTTAACTTACTGGCTTCTGCTACTAAGTATTTTCCTTCTCATGCAGAAGCCCAATCATCTGTAGCTAGGATCCACATATGAGGGAGAATATGTGGCGCTTGGCTTTCTGGGCCTGGGT
This sequence comes from Jaculus jaculus, assembly GCF_020740685.1. Taxonomy (NCBI): domain Eukaryota; kingdom Metazoa; phylum Chordata; class Mammalia; order Rodentia; family Dipodidae; genus Jaculus; species Jaculus jaculus. The sequence continues at coordinate 34,044,231 of NC_059112.1, forward strand.
TATCTCACTTAGTATAATCCTTACAGATCCATCCATTTTTCTGCAAATTTCGTAACTTCATTTTTCTTTATTACTGAGTAGAACTCCATTGTATAAATGTGCCACATCTTCATTATCCACTCATCTGTTGAGGGACATCTAGGCTGGTTCCATTTCCCAGCTCTTATAAATTGAGCAGCAATAAACATGGTTGAGCACGTACTTCTAAGGAAATGAGATGAGTCTTTAGGATATATGCCTAGGAGTGCTATAGCTGGGTCATATGGTTGATCAATCTTTAGCTGTTTTAGGAACCTCCACACTGTTTTCTACAATGGCTGGACCAGATTGCATTCCCACCAGCAGTGTAGAAGGGTTCCACTTTTTCCACATCCCAGCCAACATTTATGATCATTTGTTTTCATGATTGCAGCCAATCTGACAGGAATGAGATGGAATCTCAATGTAGTTTTAATCTGCATTTCCCTGATGACTAGTGATGTAGAACATTTTTTTAGATGCTTATATGCCATTTGTATTTCTTCCTTTGAGAATGCTCTACTTAGCTCCATAACCCATTTTTTGATTGGCTTGTTTGATTTCTTATTATTTAACTTTTTGAGTTCATTGTATATTCTAGATATTAAACCTCTATCAGATATATAATTGGCAAAGATTTTTTCACATTCTGTAGGTTGCCTATTTGCTTTTTTCACTGTGTGCTTTGCAGTGCAAAATCTTTGTAATTTCATGAGTTTCCAGTGATTAATCTGGGGTTTTATTGCCTGAGCAATTGGGGCTGTATTCAGAAAGTCGTTTCCAAGACCAATATGTTCAAGAATTTCCCCTACTTTTTCCATTAGCAGTTTCAGAGTTTCAGGTCTGATGTTAAGGTCTTTAATCCATTTGGACTTAATTCTTGTGCATGGCGAGAGAGAAGAATCTATTTTCATCCTTCTACAGATATATATCCTGTTTTCCCAACACCATTTGCTAAAGATGCTGTCTTTTCTCCAATGAGTATTTTTGGCATTTTTATTGAATATCAGGTGGCTATAGCTACCTGGATTTATATCTGGGTCCTCTATTTTGTTCCACTCATCTACATGTCTGTTTTTGTGCCATTACCACACTGTTTTTGTTACTATGGCTCTGTAGTTAGGTTAAAATCAGGTATGGTGATACCACTAACCTTATTTTTGTTGCTCAGTATTATTTTAGATATTCAAGGGTTTTTGTGATTCCAAATGAATTTTTTGATTGCTTGTTCTATTTACATGAAGAATGCCTTTGGAATTTTGATAAGGATTGCATTCAATGTGTAGATTGCTTTTGGTAAGATTGCCATTTTCACAATATCGATTCTTCCAATCCAGGAACAAGGGATGTTTCCCCACATTCTTGAGTGTTTTAAAGTTTTCACTGTAGAGATTTTTTACTTCCTTGGTTAGGTTTATTCCAAGGTACTTTATTATTTTTTCTGATGCAATTGTGAATGGGAATTATTCTCTGATTTCATCCTCTGTGTGTTTGTTTTTAGCATATATGAAGGCTACTGATTTCTGTGTATTTATTTTGTATCCTGCTACATGGATGGAGGTTTTTATCAGCTCTAACAGTTTGCTAGTAGAGTCTTTAGGGTCCTTTATGTATAGAATCATGTCATCTGCAAATAATGATAACTTGGTCACTTCCTTTCCAATTTGTATCCCTCTTATTTGTGTCTCTTGCCTTTTTGCTATGGCCAAGACTTCCAAAACTATATTAAATAAAATTTGGGACAGTGGATATCCTTGTCTTACTCCTGATTTTAGTGGAAAAGCTTCCAGTTTTCCCCATTTAGTAATATGTTGGCTGTAGGCTTGTCATAAATAGCCTTTATTATATTGAGATATGTTCCTTCTGTTCCCAGTGTCTGTAGGACTTTTATCATGAAGGGATGTTGGATTTTGTGGAACACTTTCTCTGCTTGTAATGAGATGATCATGTGATTTTTGTCCTTCAACCCATTTATATAATGTATTAAATTTATAGATTTGCACATATTGAACCATCCCTGCATTTCTGGGATAAAGGCTACTTGGTCAGGGTGAATGATCTTTTTGATATATTCTTGTATTCTGTTTGCCAATAGTTTGTTGAGAGTTTTTGCATCTATGTTCATGAGGGAGATTGGTCTGTAAGTTTCTTCTTTTGTTCTATCTTTGCCTGGTTTTGGAATCAGGGTGATGCTGGCTTCATAGAAGGAATTTGGTAGAAATCCTTCTTTTTCTATTTCCTGGAAAAGCTTAAGAAACAATGGTGTTAGCGCTGCCTTGCAGGTCTGGTAAAATTCAGAAGTGAATCCATCTGGGCCTGGGCTTTTTTTAGTTGGGAGATTATTGATAACTGTTTGGATCTCCATGCTTCTTATAGGTCTATTTAAGTGATTACTCTCATCTTGATTTAATTTAGCTAGGTCATATAAATCAAGGAAATCATCCATTTCTTTCAGATTTTCATACTTTGTGGAGTATATGCTTTTATAATATGTCCCTATGATTTTTTTAATTTCTCTGGAATCTGTTGTGATGTTACCTTGTTCATGTATGATTTTATTAATTTGTGTCTCTTCTCTCTTTCTTTTGGTCAGATTTGCTAAGAGTTTATCAATCTTGTTTATCCTTTCAAAGAACCAACTCTTTGTTTCATTAATTCTTTGAATTTTTTTTGTTTCTATTTCATTAATTTCTGCCCTAATCTTTATTATTTCTTCCCATCTACAGATTTTTGGTTTGCCTTGTTCTTCTTTTTCCAAGGCTTTAAGGTGAAGTAATAGGTCATTTACTTGCGACCTTTCTAATTTCTTAATATAGGCACTTAAGGCTATAAATTTACCTCTTAGAACTGCCTTCATCATGTCCCAGAGATTTTGGTATGTTGTGTTCTCAATATCGTTTGACTCTATACTTTTTTTGATTTCCTCATTGACTCATTCATCATTTAGCAGTGTATTGTTTAGTTTCCATGATTTTATGTATGCTCTATAGCCTTTCTTGCTACTGATTTGTAGTTTAATTGCATTGTGTTCAGATAGAATGCAAGGAATTATTTCAACTTTCCTGAATTTGTTAAGATTTGCTTTGTGTCCTAATATATGGTCTATTTTAGAGAATGTTCCATGTGCTGCTGAAAAGAATGTATATTCTGCAGCATTTGAATGAAATGTCCTGTATATATCTGTTAGGTCCATCCCTTGTATGGTCTCATTTAGACCAGATGCCTCTCTGTTTATTTTTTGTTGGGATGACCTGTCAATTGATGAGAGTGGGTGTTAAAGTCACCCACCACCACTGTGGTTGTTGTTATCTGTGACCTTAGTTCTAATAGTATTTGTTTGACGAATTTGTGAGCCCCCATGTTAGGGGCATATATATTTAGGATTGTAATGTCCTCCTGTTGGAGTGTGCCCTTAATCAATATAAAGTGACGGTCCTTATCTTTCTTGACTAATGTTGGACTAAAGTCTACCTTGTCAGATATTAGGATAGCAACCCCTGCTTTTTTTCTAGGCCCATTTGCTTGAAACACCGTCTTCCAACCTTTCACCCTAAGATGTCTATCCTTTGTAGAAAGGTGAGTTTCTTGGAGACAACAAATTGTAGGATCCTGTTTTTTAACCCAGTTTGCAAACCTATGTCTTTTGGTTGGGGCATTGAGGCCATTGATATTAACAGATATTATTGTATTGAATGGTGTGTATTTATACTTGCCTTTTTTTGTGTGTGTGTGTGTGGTTCTGGTTTTACCTTTGCTCTCTTGTGTTAACTAGTATTTGCATATTGCTTGCTTTTTCCAGGTTCCTTATATGTGTGTTTTTCCTTTTCTTCAGCATGGAGGATTCTATCAAGTATTTTCTGTAGAGGTGGTTTTGTCTTTTGCCAGACTCTGCTCCTGCTAGGGTCCTGCTATCGGCTCAAGTTGGCATGGCTGGGTCCCAGGACTGCTGCTCTGTTCGCTGGAGCTGGGCACATGTGGTGGGGGAGGGGAGGGAGCCGCAGCTGCTCTAGTTCTCTCGCTGTTCCAAGTGTTCTTCTACCTTGTGATCTACTCCTCTGTTGTTCACTGCTACTCTTCCTTCATGTTTCTATAGTTTGCAGAGAGCTCTGGTGTGAGTGGAAGCTCCCCTTTTGGATTTTCCTGCGGCTGGAGCCAAGCCTGGCGGCTTTTTGGTGCACTGCTGCCTCCACGGTCGGCGGACCTGTCGGGGCCACTTTTGCTGGCCTGTGCGGGCTCTGGATGCCCTGGATCTCTTCTACTTCTCCACTGCCATTTCCTATACATGTCACTTTTTAGTAAAAGTGTGCATTTTGCTGACATTTTTTGGTCTTTTTTCCCCCATAGGCTGCTTTGGCGTGGTACCTATGACACCATCTAACTGGAAGTCTCCCATTGTTTTTTTGTTGCCATCATGGAGTGTCCCCTCAAATATATAAGCCAAGATAAACCATTTCCTCCCACAAGCTGCTTTTCTCATATGTTTTTTTACAGCAATGTGAAGCTGACTACAATAGGCACCAAATTATTTGTAGACATTAATTGAACTCATTACCTAGAAACATAGACTAGTTGGTTAAAGAAAAATGACATATGCTGCTACATATAGGATGCAGTTTAAAATTCCAGAAAGCAAATTTAAATCACACAAAGAGGAAAAGCAAAAAAAAAAAAAATGGAGCAAATATATGTTTTCTGAAATGACAGTAAATAATATACTACAGTGGATAAAAGGCATCAATTCCAAAAGCAAATTGAAGACATTTAAAATGTTTCTAGAATTAATTCTTCTTGTATAAAGGCTTAAATGTCAAACAAATTATCCAAGCAAATAGTTTTTCCCTCTAAAGTCGCAGAGCAACTCTGTGAGTGATTTTCTGATGCAAGTTTTAGGTTTTATTAGTGTTGAACTCTGTAAGAAACTCCTGGGATCTTCTGGACTAAGTGAAATGTAAGCTGGATAGTCACAGGGTAGTAGAGAGGGGTTCTCAAAAAGGAGCAAGCTAATACCATTACAAAAGAATTTTGTTATATAATTGCTGTGCACTGGCTATGTGACTCATATACTGCTCTTATACTGGGTGGGCATAAAGTATAAAGTAGTGAGGTCTGATACTTGCATACCTGTGATTGGGCACATTTGGGTCTTATCAAGTTTGTTTGTTATCAAGAGGTAAATCAAGCTTTTGATGACATAACTCAAAGAACAGAACAGCAGTGGGCTGAAGGTCAGGGGGAGTGGGTGGTAAGCCACATGAGGGCAGAGCCTTCCTTCCAACATATGCTGGGGCTGAGTAGTGGGGCCTCTTCTCTTTTTGCTTGAACTTGCCAAGCACAGGGGATTCTAGGTGAGTCAGTAACACAACACCTAGAATGAAATCCAAAATTATCCAGGAAAAGAAACCCACTCTGAAATAAAATTGATAGAAACTATTTTTCTATTATACATACAGGAAAAGAATTTGACAGATGATTTAAATATCAGTGCATGATGTGTTTTAGAGCATTGTTTTAACCTAAAAGTAGTATGTATAGGAAAAATTTCCAGTCACATAGCAAGCCATAAGAAAATTTAATATTTGACGTTGAAGTTAGTAAAAAATACAAGGAGGGGCTGGAGAGATGGCTTACCAGTTAAGGTGCTGGCCTGTGAAACCCAAGGACCCAGGTTCAGTTCCCCAGATCCCACATAAGACAGAAGCACATGGTGGCACATGCATCTGGAGTTTGTTTGCACTGGCTAGAGTCCCTAGCATGCCCATTCTCTCTCTCTAAAATAAATAAATAAAACTTTTTTAAAAAAATGCAATGAATTCTTTGCTACATTTATCAGTAGACATAATAGCTATTAAAATTTCATTGAATGAATGCACTTCATTGTAAATGAAAGATAAAACAAAAGATTTTAAAAATTCCTCAAATTTAGTATGTATCATCACCTTCAAGAAATTTGAAGTCTGTTACATCTTACACGAAACCATGGCAAATAATAGTAAGACTTTTGTAAAAGTAAAATATAACAGAAATCTTTAATGATTCTAAGTAAAACCTGGATTTAGCAGTCATTATTTTGAAATGTCCAAGTGGTATTGTTAGAATTGAATAAATCAAAAAATGTAATGTCTAGAACAATCATTATTAGGCATAATGAAATGCTGTATAAGAGTAGCTAATTGAAGTGAAGATGTGTGCTAAAGTAACTTCCAAAGATGGTAAGTGGTGAGTAACCAAGGAATCGACAGAGGCAGGTGAAGGCTCACTGCAAAATGGAACATTTAATGTCACGTACATCATTTATTACAGTAAATCCTGTTATTTAATGACAAGGAACATAGTTCTGTATTACATGTTTCATAAAAGAGACACATTTTAAAAAATAAGAACAGAATAAGTGACTGCTACAGAATAAAATAAAAGCAGAATAAGTGTCTGTGGTACCTGAAGTGTCTCTATCACTGCTTCAAAGTGGAGAGAACACTGAGGATATGGGGTAGAAGAAATGCCACAGACAGAAGATAGGGAAGAAGACTGTGTGACACTCTCTTCTAGTCATGAAATGGACACTACTCCATCACCTGTGAGCACTAGTCTTATGACATAGACTTATACCATATTGAGCCTATTAACATTTCAACATTGGTGATGGAAAGACAAAAAAAAAATAACCACATCAGAATAATGGAAAAATATGTGATTACAAATTCTAATCAATAAAGTTTAACAAAATGCTATCATATGCAAAAGTAAAGTATTTTGTTGAATAAAAAGAGATAAGATATACGGGTATGACTTTTGGTGTATTAGGAATATATAGCAATTAAATTGTAAGGATCCATAAATATAACTCCAAAATAAACAAAACAATCAAGGAGCTACAGAGATAACTATGTAAAATGTCAGTACATCTAGGGATTTTTCAAGTAATTCAGTAATATCAAGTAAATGGGAAATTAGAAATATATGAAAGTTTTACAAAATTTATTAAACACAATCTCATTATCATATAAACAACATTGTATGGAACAAATGAAGAATAAAGATCTCTTTAAATTGCTCAAAGATAATTTAGTGAAATTGAACATATGTTGATGCATAAAACAAGTCTCTACAATTTCAAATGAAAGAAATTATAAAGAGTGTGTTTTAGACCCAATAGAGTGACAATGAGGATTAGTAACAAAAGAGAAAATGGAAATTACCCAGATAATCTGAATTTGCCAAGCACATTTCTTATAACTTTAAGATTTAACTCAAGCACCATAATAGGGATAAATAAATACAACAAATGAAAAGTTATGGGATACAGCCATGCCTAACTAAAAGAGAATGAAGACTCAAAATGCATACATTAAAAGAAATGTTGTCCATTAGTGATCCAAAATTATACTAAAGGATGTTAGAAAAAGAACATTAACATATAACGAAAATATTAATAAAAGTAGAAAATAGGGATGAAGAGATGGTTTAGCAGTTAAGGCACTTGCCTGCAAAGCCTAAGGACCCAAGTTCTATTCCCCAGTACCAAGATGAACAAGGTGGCACATATATTGAGTTTATTTGCAGTGGCTAGAGGTCCTGGAGTGTCCATTCTCTCTATCTATATGCCGCTCTCTCCTTCTAATAAGGAAATAAGTGAAATATTTTAAAAGTAGAAAATAATATGTTCTCAAAAGACATTAATTAACCCAGGAGTTAGCTCTTTGCAAAGAGCAATACTATTATCAAAATCATAAACAATTGCATAAAATATCATAAATGGAAAATATGTGACTAACATATATCTAATATCAGAGGAATTGAAAATATCATGGGTGTTGTGATGATAAAACTAGTTAATATTCTAGAAACTTTAAATTAAATAAGTTATAGAAAAGTAAATGTGTAAAATTTACAAAAGAAAAAGAAACAGTAGAATTTTTATATTTTTAATATTAATATTAACTATATCCTATAATTTCAAGTTTAGGATGAATTTTTAATGAAGGTTTCCATTTATATAAGGATGGAATATTTTTTCTTTTATATAAATTAAAATGGTGAATAAGAAGTATAATAAATAATAGTGAATATGAAGACAAAATATTCTTCAATATTTTGTGATCACACTATGTTGAAACAAAAACTTGACAATGTTATTGGTAATAATACAACATACAAGCCTATTTCATTCAGAAAAAAACAACCTGAAATACCATCTAACAGAATCCAGTAAACATAATTGTTACTATGTCAAATATCAAGTGGTACAGATTTTAGAATAGCTTGCTATTTAAAAATTTATGAGTATAGTTTAATATGTGAACAGAGTATTAATGAAAATAAAATCACAATCATCTCACAATGTTCAGAAAGATATGTAATCTACCCATTCACAAGAAAGTTTTGGGACCTATGAAAGAAAAGGATTTTAATTTTTTAACTTTCTTTTTTTTTACTTTGTATTTTTATTAACATCTTCCACAATTATAGGCAATAAACCATGGTAATTCCTTCCCTCCCCCCCACTTTCCCTTGGCAACTCCACTCTCCATAATTTCCCTTCCCCCTCTCAATCAGTCTCTCTTTTATTTTGATGTCATCATCTTTTCCTCCTGTTCTGATGGTCCTATGTAGGTAGTGTCAGGCACTCCAAGATCATGGATATCCAGGCCATTCTGTGTCCTAAAGAGTGCATTGTAAGCAGTCCTACCTTTCCTTTGGCTCTTACATTCTTTCTGCCACCTCTTTTGCCATGGTCCCTGAGACTTGGAAGGTGTGGTAAAGATGTTTTAGTGTTGAGCACTCCTCTGTCACTCCATCTCAGTACTATGGAGTCTTCTGAGTCATCACCTCCATCTGAAAAGAGAAGCTTCTCTCACCAAAAGTGAGAGTAGCATTAATATATGGGTATGAACATTAAGAGAAGTGTTTACCCAGCAGTTTGGTGAGCATAGTATTCACATTGAGCCAGACACCAGCGTATGGCACACACCTAGGGCTAATGACTTCCCTGTCACAGGTTTTCAGTTTTAGGCATGTATTACCTCCTGCGGAGGGTGTCTTCAGTCCAATTAGATAGTGGTTGATTTCCCCATAACAGACATGCCTCTATGGCACCTGTTGGTTCATTTGGCATGGCTGGTCAAAGTTAAGGCTTGCAGTGTCCACTGTTGTTTATCTCTATTTGTACTTTTTCTCTTCCATGGAACTACATGCAGCAGAGCTTTTTCCAGCTTTCTGTCAGTTGGTTCTCACAGAGGAAGTTTTCAGCTGGACTCTAGGAGGATTTCTCAGTGGCCTTGCAGCACAAGTATGTGGAGTCTCCAGCAATAGAGTCTTACCATCTATTCCTGGTGGGAAGTCAAGAGCCTCATCAATAGCCTGTAATGTTTTGGGGACATCAGGGACCTCCCTGGCCAACAACTCACTGGAAAGTATCCCATCCTTGGCACAGAAAAATTCCCAGTAATAATCTATGGCTTCTGGGTGTGCCATTGTCCAAAAAAGTAGGTTTCCATATGACTTACTCATACCCTCTTATATTTTGATTATCCCACCCCCCACCTTTCCTTTACTCAGTCTCTTCCTCTGACCTCACATAGAGCTTTCCACCTCCATTAATCTGTTCTTCTACTTACATACATACAATGCCATCTTATTATGATTAATTATTTAACATGACAGACACCTAGGAAAGAAGCTTCCTAATGTATCACATATCTGTGAATTGAAAGAAAAAATCATTTTAAAATATTTTTACTTAATTTTTTGCAAGGAGAGAGACAGAGAGGGAAAAGTGAAACAGAAAGAATGGGTACAGCAGATCTTCTAACAGAGGCAAACAAACTCCAGATGCATGTGCCACTTTGAGCATCTGGATTTATGTGGGTACTGTGAAATTGAACTCAGGTCATTAGCCTTTTCAGGCAAGTACCGTATCCATCCCTTAACCATTAAGCCATCTCTCCAGTGTCCAAATAATTTTTATGACATTCCTTCTCTTGAAAAGTGCCTTTATGTACTGCAATTGTTTTTGTCCTTGACTTTGTCAGTGCATTGTGAAAATAGTAACCTGTGAGTGATTCACATCAGATAATTTATTCACAATTTTCTTTCTACTGTGTTTCAGTTGATTCATATCCCCACATGTCTGAAATTTTATCATGGTTTTTTTTTTTATCCTAATCAGTAATCCTCTTTATAGAGACAACTTTTACAACCATCCTGATACTTGGTTTCCCAAGCTGAGTTGCCAAGAAAACAAAGTCATAGGATGAAGCTATGCTTCATGCATAGTGTAGGGTTTTGATTTCTTCTCCACTCCAGGGCAGAAGAGTGATGGGACCTCAATTCTTGTTCTGCTTCATTTTTGGACAAGAGAATGAAGAGTGAAATTTGGGATAAAGTCAACTACATGATAATGATGAATCATAAGGACAGTAATAAAATAGGTTGTTGTAACAATTTATTTTTATTTTTAAGTATATTTTATTTATTTATACTTATATATCTATTTAGAGAGAAACAGAGAAAGAAGGATGCAGATAAAGAATTGGCCTGCCAGCAATTCTACCTACTGAAAATGAACTCCAGATGCATCTGGGGAATTGAACCTGGGTCCTTTGGCTTTGCCGGGAAGCACCTTAACTGCTAAGCTATCTCTTTAGCACCTATTACAGCACTTTTCATTCTTGGGCTACTCCATCAGTTTGAACACATAAGATTAATTACATCTCTTCAAAATTAAAAACATACATTGTGACAACTTTTCATTTATAAATAAGTTTTTTAAGTTTTGGGAAGATAACTCAGCCAACAAAATGTTTGCTTTGTAAGCATGTGGTCTGATTTCAATCCTCAGAACCCATATAAAATATTCCAAGTGTCTTGGCATATGCATATAATCCCAGTGCTGTGGGCTTGTTAGTTAGCCAGTCTATACTTAATGAACTCCAGGCCAATAAGAGAGACTACCACAAAAATGGTGGGCTGTGCCTGAGGAATGATATCTGAGGTTGTCTTTTGGCCTCCACACAGAGATGCATCCACACATACATATATGTACCCACAATTACACACACAATTACACACACACACACACACACACACACACACACACACACACCTGCACACACAATAAGTGGTTTAAAACCATACTAAAATGAGAGTATATATCTACCTAAATATTTTCACTCAAATGTAAAAGTAAATATTTGGTCAGCATTTTGAAAGAATGATTTTCATATCAGATAGTGAGGACTTTGAAGAATATTTTTCAAAGTTATTTCACTAGATTATTCAGTAACACTTACGCACAAGCCCTGTGAGTTTACCTTTTGTCTCTGACATTTATCCTACAAATTGTACAGTATATGTTTCTGTTTTTATAATCCTCTTCTTATCTTGTAGTAGTCCATTAATAATTAGATAATTCTTTATGTGCTAGTAAAACTTGAACTATATATTATAGCTCTTACAATGTTAAAGAGTTACTCAGTTATAAATTGCAAACATACAGTTCCTTATGTTTTATTTGCCATATGGTTCAAAATTGCTGGTCATTTTCAAAACAAGCGTTACATAATTATACTAAGTGAATGTAATTATTAACCCATAACTTTCAAGAATGACATTTATTGACTTAATTAAAGTAAATTTAGAAGGATTTTTTTTTCTATAAAGACTGCCCAGTATAAAGGACCTTAATTTCATAAATTGTATGATCTGTACATTAGCTGCTAATTTGCATATGCTTCCATTCAGAAAAAAAATTGGAGTATGTAATAGATAATGGAATTCACACCTGAACACTAGTGAGATAAGAAGTAGAGTGTATTGAATATTGATGAATCAATGTTCAATGTTATCTGTCTAGAGAATTTGGTGGTATGGTAGCGATCTTACTCAGAATACTATAGGCTTAGGAACAGAATTGACAAAAAAATCAATGATATGGAATTGCATATTGCTTTAACAACTTTTTGAATGACATTGAAAAATAAGAATAGATTGCGAAGAAAATATTCAGAATAATGGACCTTGAATACTTTATGTATAGCATTGGAGTAATTAGCGTGGCCAGCAATTGTTAAATAAAATGTAGATGAGGGCTGAAGGGGTGGCCTAGCAGTTGAGGCACTTGCTTGAAAAACTAAAGGACCATGGTGCAAATCCCCAACCCAGGTAAGCCAGATGCATAAAGTGGCACATGCAGCTGGAGTTCATTTATAGTGGCTGGAGGCCCTGGCACACCTATTCTCTTTCTATGTGCCTTTCTCTCTCTTTCAAATAAATAAAGACATAAATAAATATGTTTTTTAAAAGGTAAAAAATTGTAAAAAGATGTGTAAATTCCTTATGTTGAGGATGTCATTTTCCATAATGTTCAGAATGACATAATAATGTATACATTTCATGTATCAATATTTAATATAAAACTCTTTGTAAGGACAGGTAGTTATAAACATAGAAATTCAAATAGATAGAAAACCAAAGAATATGCAAATAGCATTTAATGAATAAAGAGATTTAATTAGCATGCTGAAATAAGGAGAGCGATTTCTTTATTTAGAGCTCAGAGAATTCAATCTTACACCTCCTTATTTCATGTAAGTAATAATGACTAAACTGTACCACAATCTTTTGGCATTAATTAAAACACACAGAGATGGATATATACAGTGAAATATATATATTACTAAACTGAAACTAATTCAGCTAATTGAATTATCTAATTTTCTTAAAGAGTTAGATAAAAGAGTTGACAAAACAAACTAAAAGAAACAGGAAGATATAAATAAATGTTAATGAATTAAAAGAAACAAGGTCCATTAAAATTATTGTTCTTTTTAAATTAAAATTTTAAGCTCTCAAGAAAACATGATATACCTTTTCAAGTGACATGTGAAAAACTAAGGTAATATATTATGGAAGACTGTTAAAAACTGGAGAAAATTCAATATTTTATGTAAATATAATTTTCCAAATGGACACCATAAATTCTGGAGAAATAATGACCAAGCATGCTGCATGAACTCAGCAACAGAAAGTGCACCCAGTTCCATCCTTCCATACTGTCCTTCACATCTTTGAGAAATACAAAATTACTTTGCAGCTTAAATTTCTTCAGAGTTGAAAATGATGTAAAATTGAAAATTAGTTTTATAAAGACATGTAATTGTGAAGCATATAACATAACAACATGCAAATAAAAATTGCATACAGAAGACAGAAGCTCGCCAGCCTAATTTTTGGCATTAATGAAAGAATGCTGTATCTGTAAGCTGAGATATGCAGTGCCTTATAAGAAAAAGCCAGTCAGGGATGGTAGTGCAAGCCTTTAATCTCAGCACTTGAGAAACAGAGGTAGGAGGATTGCTGTGAGTTCAAGCCCAGCCTGAGAGTACTTAGTGAATTCCAGGTCAGCCTGGGCTAGAGGGCTACCTTGAAAAACCAAACCAAAACAACAACAACAACAACAACAACAACAACAACAAAGCAAAAAGTGATGTAGAGCTTTACTAAAAAGTGTTGGGTTTATTGTTAGAAATCTTTTATTTTCATTTCTTAATAAAATTGATCAAAGGAAACATATTCTTTAGAGCTAGAATTTCAGCCTAGTTTTTCTTCAGTATTTCTGTTTCTTTACTCCTATCTTTTTGTATGTTAATCATATCTTTTTATAAATTTTAATTTTTTTTAAATTAAAAAAATATTGACAGGTCCTATGATTATAAACAATATTCCATGGTAATTCCCTCCCTTCCCTCACTATTCCCTCTGAAACTCCACACTCCATCATATCCCCTCCCCCTCTCAATCAGTCTCTCTTTAATTTTGATGTTATAATCTTTTTCTCCTGTTATGTTAGTTTTGTGGAGATAGTGTCAGGCACTGTGAGGCCATGGATATCCAGGCCACTGTGTGTCTGGAGAAGCACGTTGTATGGAGTCTTACCCTTCCTTTGGCTCTTACATTCTTTCTGCCACCTCTTTCCACAATGGATCTTGAGCCTTGGAAGGTGTGAGAGAGATATCTCAGTGCTGAGCATTCCTTTGTCCCTTCTTCCCAGCACCATGGTGCCTTCTGAGTCATCCCAAGGTCACTGCCATCTGAAAAGAGAAGCTTCTCTAACCAAAAGTGAGAGTGGCATTAATATATGGGTCTGAATATTAAGAGAAGTGCTTACTGGGCAGTTTGGTGAGCATAGTATATATATTTAGCCAGAAAACAGCAGATGTTACATCCCTAGGGCTCATGACTACCCCTGTTGTAGGTTTTCAGTGTCAGGGATGTACTCCTTCCCATGGAGCAAGCCTCCAATCAAATTAGAGGGCAGTTGGTTTCCCTCATTACAGACATGCTGCTCTTGCACCTGTTGGCTCATTTGGTCTGGCTGTCCAAGTACAAGGTTTGCATTATCCACTGTTGAGTACATTCACTGGTGATTTCTTTCTCTCCCTTTGAACTGCACACAGTGTGGCTTTTTCTAGCTTTCTGTCAGCTGGTTTACATGGAGGAGGTTTTGAGCTCAGCATCAACAGGATTTCTCAGTGGCCTTGCAGCCCAATTATGTGGATTCTTCAGCAATAGGGTTTTACCACCTATTTCTGGTGGGAAAGCAAGGGCCTAGGCATTGGCCTGTAATGTTTGGGGGCATCATGGTCCTCCATGGCCAACAACTCACTGGAAGGTATCCCATCCCTGGCACTGAAAAATTTCTAGTAACAATCTATGGCTCCTGTGTGTTCCATTGTCCAAAACAGTAGGACCCCCTTATTTCATTAAGCTGGCTTCCTGGGTTCTCTCTCAGTAATTTGTTTTCTTCCTTAATTATGTTGTTTTCTTTGAGTATAAATGCAATCATTTTTTTAAAAAAAATTTTGTTAGATATTTCATCTAAAACAATTTCATTGGTGATCATTTCTGATGAATTCATAATTTTTGGTGGGATTATATTTTTGTGATTATTTGTGTTTCTTGTACTATAATGTAGCCACTTCTGCATCCTGAATTGGTTTGATGCTTTGTTTTTCTATTTAATATGCAGTGTTCTTAGATATGGCAATCCACCTTTATATACTTTCAAGGTATGAGTTTTATGTGCCAAGTGTAGCTCCTGCACCCCAATCCAACCACAGAAGTAATCCTAAGTGATGAGTTTGCTTGCTAAGCAGGTATTGTAGTGGACTGGGTGGAACAATTTACTGGCTAATTCTAAAATTCAACTGAGCAATATACACATTCAATAAAAACCAGCACAGAGTATGAAATTGTGGGGATTAAAACAAACAGTCTTATAAAGCCAAAATCCCTAAAGGTGTGTGTTGCTCTACACTCTTAATCATGCCATCTGGGAGGTAGAGATTCTGTTCTGAGTTAGGTTCCAGGTCAGCCTGGATCTGAATCAGACCCTGCCCCAAATAATGACAGAAGCAAAAGACAAAGGCTCTGTAAATCTGAAAGTATCCAAATATAACTTATTTTGAAATGGTAAAGCCATCCAACAATATATAACCCATAACTTGCCCTGACATGGAAAGAAAGATTAGCACTTCTAACGCAGGCCTATTGTAGCACACAGCTTCAGGTTTGCTGAGATGAAGTGCCAGATCAGCCACAGTTATGGAGGAAGGGATATTTATATGAAGGGATATTTTTATGAAGGGATATTTATATGAAGCTGAAAGATCCAGGGGAAGTTCCATAATGGCAGAAGAAGCTGGCATGCCTTCACAGGTCCAAGCAGAGAGAGGGAAACACAAGCCAAAAGCCACACAGCACAGCACACTTCAGGAACTCCAGCTAGGCACACTTTGCATATCTTTAGATTGAAATCTCAAATCCACCACCACACCTTAATATCAGCCCAGTGAAACCACCTCTAGCTTCACATGGAAACTACAAACTAATAAAACAGTGAATATGTTGGGCGTCATCTATTCAAACCACCACACCTATGCACCATTTTTTTGTCAGTTGGCCTCATTGCCTTTTGGGGTGGCTTCCAATCACAGTAATGCTGAATGCCCATTTCAATCCCTCCGTGTTGTGCCGTGGAGCTGGGGTTCTTATCAGCTGTGCTGGATGCACTGCCACAGGAGCTGAATGTCATGTCAGAGGTACTTGATTCTAATGGCTGGGAGATGGGAGAGTGCAGAAAGCCTGGAGTTGCTCACACAGTCCTGCTTGTATCCCTTTCAGTAGTTCCAAAATTGATCTCAGCTCTCTTTCCTTCAAATTTCTTGACTTTGCAAGGAGGCTGATGAGGGTGGAAAATCCTTTTATTTGGTCTCTGCTGCTGCTGGTTGTTGTGTGGGTGGGGTGGTGCCATGTGGGTGCATGGATCATGAGGATTGGCAGGCCCCAAGTGCCTCAGTGGTATTCTGGCTGTTTTCCTTCTTTCTGGTGGATCTTGTTCTCTTGGGCTTTTCTGTTGTGTCTAAGAATAACCTATACTCCTTCACTTTTCAGTAGCAGAGTGTCTTTTGCTGTGGTTTTGCTTAAATCCCTCCCTAGGCTGGTTTGGCATGGCTCCTATGTTGCCATCTTACCCCGGAGTCCCCTAAAATAACATTTCTGATAAAACCTTTGCTAGGAGCATGCGAAGACATACACTAATACATACACTCAAACACATGCACATTTACAGCTAAAATTATGCTTCAATAACTAGGTCATTACCATTAAACTAAATGATGTTTAATATTGCAACTATTTTCAGTATGTTCTGGAAAAAACTTGATAATGTAATTACATGAGAGAACATCTTTGGTATAAACACTAGAAAGATTGTAGCATATAGTTATATGCCAATGATATATTATAATACCTGGAAAGTTTATGAATGTCTATGAAAACTCATAGAGACAAGATAAGAATTCATTAAAGAGGTTATTTATCATGTTAATATGCACAAAACAGTAGTGCTCTCTTGGATAACATTGTAAGCATTTAGAGAATACTGCTGAACTCTCTACAATCAAAAATATTGAAGCAAATTTAAGAGATAAGGCAGCCATTTGTCCATGAAAAAGTTGAAAGATCCCCTAGACAAGAAGAAAGTTATTCTGGATGAGTTCTGAATACATACATATCCTATCTTTTATTAATGTGTGACATCTAAGTTAGCAAATAGGACAATAATGGTATAATTTCTATGATTCAATTGGCATCAAGTCTTGCACCTGTTTTGGTCATTCCAGAAGGAGCAATTCTGTTTTGCAGAATGCTGTCATTCTACACTCTAGCCTTAGTGCCTGGGTGTCTCCATGGAGACTGGTCCAAGGGCCATTGCTCTGACCTGTTGAATGCATGGGTGTTAATCCTTCTCTCTTCCGTGGTATTGATTTGAACTTGCCTTGATCCTTGACAACAGGTCATGGCAAATTAAGTATATGAGTGGCTTAGATTTTGGTCTTCCTATTAGATCTTCAAAGGCCTGGAACATATGGCAATTAAATAAGTGAATAAGAAATAGCTACATTTATCTCAATTTTTTTTTACATAAGTCCAATTTACACACTGTTTTATTTCTCAAGTTAAGGGCTTTCTCCAGTTTATTCTTCTAATTGCTTCTAGACTTCTGCCTCAAGATTGAGGTTTAGGGTTATTTCCATCAATCCAGGGCAAAGCTCACTTCTTCTAACCTAGAAGATCTGCAATGGGAAGTGAAGCAAGCTCAGAATATCAATAGGAAGGAAAGAGGTATCATCATTGCTATTATATGTAACTATTCTATTATACACATATGCAATTTTTGTTTGTATACATTTATTCCATTTGAGGTGAGGAGAATTGTTTTGTAATTTTATTCAGTGGTATATAGCCTGGTTAATTCCATACTTATGCCTTGAGTCATGTTTAAGTGACAGAATTCATATTCCTGGAGACATAGTTGGTATTTTGATTTTTATTTTTAATGTTATGTATGAATAATAGCCTTTACATTTTACATCACATGGGGCAAAGTATGCAAGTTGTATCTTATGTCCTCATTAGATTTTATGATGTTTGGTGTATGTTATATGATAATACTTTTTTATGACTTAATGCCTATTTTTACCAATGAGTAAATGAATGAATTCTAGCGAGATGGTTAACTGATCATGGTTCTGGTATGTATTGAGTTTAATGGCTTAGATACACTAATAATGAAAAATGTCATTTGACTGAACATTTATATATATATATATGTATTTTGAGAGAGAGAGAGAGAGAGAGAGAGAGAGAGAGAGAGAGAGAGAGAGAGAGAGAGAATGGGCATTTCAGAACATCCAGCCACTGCCGACCAACTCCAGATGCATGTACCCCCTGTGCATCTGGCTTATGTGGGTTCTGGAGAGTGGCACCTGGATCCTTTGGCTTTGCAGACAGATGCCTTAACTGCTAAGCCATCTCTCCAGCCCAACTGAGAATGTTTGATTGTATGAGTGCTTACAAGGCCCCTTTAGGGTTTTACTTTGATAACTATAATCCAGAAGGTCAAAAGAAGAAGATGGGGCTGACAATATGGTGTGTTTTAAATGCAAATCCTTGAAGATTGTTGATGCAACTATGTTTTCATATACCAAATCAAAGTTTGGGCTTTGATTTCACATCTTTTCCTTTTTTTTCCCCTACAACTTCTACTGAGATGAATTTTTTACTAGATGAATAACTTGTTTCTTTGTTTTCTATAAGAATATGCTCATAATAATTTTCAGCATGACATTTAAAAATCAACTCTGTGAGCCATGTATTCGAGTGATTATGGGTATCACTATTCTTTAGGGTATGAAACAAATATTGATCACCAATTAAGAAGGGAAGCCCATGGGCTGGAGAGATGGCTTAGCGGTTAAGCGCTTGCCTGTGAAGCCTAAGGACCCCGGTTCGAGGCTCGGTTCCCCAGGTCCCACGTTAGCCAGATGCACAAGGGGGCGCATGCATCTGGAGTTCGTTTGCAGAGGCTGGAAGCCCTGGCGTGCCCATTCCCTCTCTCTCCCTCTATCTGTCTTTCACTCTGTGTCTGTTGCTCTCAAATAAATAAAAAACATTAAGAAAAAAAAGAAGGGAAGCCCAAAGGGTGTTTCACAAACTATTTTTCCTGTCCATACATTTATTGAAGAAAAAATGGTATTGATATGGTATGTATCATAATTTTTCATGTTTTTAAAGTCAGATATGTTGTAATTTCTTGAACACAAAGTAAGTCCATGGACAATGTACCTAAGTGAGAATGTATTGTGCTGTCTTTGGTAGGCTGGGAAAATCACTCAAGTTTGTACAGCAAAATCACTGCTCATTGTAAACCAAGTAAAAGGTTAATCTCTACAAATAAAGATAACAGTAAATTATGTAACTAAACATTAGGTAGCAAAAATACTAAATAAATTCTTACTGGTTTGGTAGTCTGATTTCCACATTATGAAAAAAGTGCAGTTGAACAATAGCATTTTTTTTTATTTGAAATATGCTTAGGAAAAGGATAAAAGCTAGTTTTCTTTTTTAGTGAATTAAACTGTCCTTTGATAAATGATTGAAAATTATTTTATAGTAAAATATTTATACTTATTTATTAGCTCATGATTTTTAAAGTCTACTTTGATTTTTAAATTTTCATTCAATTCAGTCTTGCTCTAAAAACTACTGCCATTAAGGTTAGTATTTACATAGCTTGGAATATTATAGCAGTCTGATGGGAGGGAATAAAAGTGAAACAGTTTTGTTCTCAGTGAAAACTATCAGCATGTCACTGAGAAGGCAGAAGAGGAAAACCACGTTGCCTTATTTACCCTTTCTTCCCATTCCTGGAGCATTCTCTTCAACTTGTTTCAGTTCTTTTCCATGAGCTTTTTCTAAAATGTCTTCTTTGTAGGACATTTGGTTCACTGTCATTAAGATTGAATCTCATTATGAACAAAATCAGACTTAGGTAAAAATTAAGGAAGTTTATATCAGGATAGAAAAATAAACAATGATATGGAATCATTAAATTGTTAGAAGTAGTGATGTTTTGCTGGCCATTAGTGTGGCTTTGTAAGAAAATGATTTTATCTTACATATGTTTACACAAATACTATGACTGGAAAAGTGATTTGTAATTGATGACCTTGAGTAGTCCTTAAGAAGAAATGTGTGGCACTTCTTTCTCAACATATTATTAAATTGTAAATGTAGGTGGTCTGTTTTCTTTATATTTCTATGTGTTTAAGTTTTTTATAATACAGTTTTAGAAGTGTGCTCATAGACAGATGCAGGAAGGCAAAGTGCCTTTTGAGTGTCTTAGGAAAAATGCATGATTAGTTGGAGTATGCTTGCATCTCAGTCACTGCACTTTTTTTTTTTCCATAGTATTGCTGACAATTTAGCTTTGGAATTACTTGACAGAGATGTAGTGTTTTCCAAACTTTAATAATTAGCTTCCTCTGCGCCTACTAACATTCGTCTTTAAAAGATTTCTGGGGCTAGAGAGATGGCTTAGCGGTTAAGCACTTGACTGTGAAGCCTAAGGTCCCCGGTTCGAAGCTCAGTTCCCCAGGTCCCATGTTAGCCAGATGCACAAGGGGGTGCACGTGTCTGGAGTTCGTTTGCAGAAGCTGGAAGCCCTGGCGCACCCATTCTCTCTCTCTCCCTCTATTTGTCTTTCTGTGTCTGTTGCTCTCAAATAAATAAATAAATAATTTAAAAAAATTATTTAAAAGATTTCTGTTTCACCTTTGAATTATTAAATAATAAACATGGTTTGAGTGATGCATCTTATCAGAATCCTCTTTATTATAGAATAGCTTCCATGGAACTTCATATTTCCTTATGGACAAGGAGGTCTGACAGAAGTGCATCTTTCTGTATTATCCTAAAAACAAGTGAGTCAAGGGTTCAAGTGACCCCATATTACTTGTTTCCATGTAAAGTGCCTTCAGAATACCATATTTTTTTTTCCCATAAATGTCTTTAGTTTTAACTCCTTTGGAGGGAAGCTACATATTCAGTTTTTCAGTGGATCAATTGCAACATTGAAAAAAATGCATTTTATGTTCATTAAAACAGAAGAATGTGAGATACTCAACTAATCTCTGCACAATGTTGGTGATAAATTATGTTTTTATACAAGCTGCATTTGAACAGGCCATAACAGTAGTCTTTGTGAAAGTAATAGAGATACAAATTTCTTTGCAAAAGTACCAACATTGAATGTTACTCCCAATAAAATAATTTAAATGAGCTTGGTTTATAGAGAAAATTGGCACTTATGGAAAATATATTTGTAATATTCTTTGTTCTTAATGATATAATATTTTAGACATGTCATTTCTCTGCTTCAAGGTTTTGGACTATAGAACCTATAATATATAATATATAATATATATATATATATATATATATATATATACATATATATATCATAGTATAGTAAGTATTTGGAAAAGCATTAAAATAAAATCTATTTTATGATAGACAATACATCAATTTTCTAAAGATTTTCAGTTATGTCACAAAAATATTATACTTTGGCTCATGTTGCTAATTTGTAATTCGCAACATGAATAGAAAGTTTCGCATGGGATTTTCAGTTTTGTAACAGCATAATGGAAGCAAACAAGTTATCCCTTGAATTCACCGTCTCCCCCTGTGCCTTTTCTCTGCTTCCTGCGTCTTTCACTGTCATTACAAGAATGGCTTTTTCTTTTTTTATGATTCCTGTAGGTGGTCAGTATCTCTATGGCAAGGGAATGAAAGAAAATGCTCAAAGCTAAACCCAAGGCATACATGCTGTTGTCCTTCTGAAACTTTATGCTAGACCTTAGATTTGGCATGTTGTTCACATTGTCTTTGTAATTTAGCTCACTCTGTGAACAAAATGCCACTGGATGTAAATCGACATTTTTCATTATCTTGCAAACCAGTGCATCTCAACCTGGCTACACTTTTGCATTATCTAGAGGCACCCTGAGAACATTCCTGTGATAGAGCCTCTTGTCTAGAGAGCTTGATTTAATGTCTTGTTTTAGGATCCAGTATTCTAATATGACTCCTCTATATATTCAGACTGAGGACTGCTTTTATACCCAATAGATTTTGTTAAAGAACAACTGAAGTAAGGGATTTTCTTGTAGGTCTTTGTAGTCCTTTCATGACCTTATTAGTGATATAATTATTTAACGAATTAAATTAAGAAGTCCTTCTACATTTTTGATATAACTAGATAGATATTAATAGATTATAACTCTTCACCACTCTTACTTATCAGCTAACCCTATACTTTTAGCTACATATTTAATATACCAGTTGTTATCATAGATATTCTTAGCTAGAACTTTAATTCCCTAAAGAATGAGAATTACTGCATTAAGCATTGGAATACCTACATTGGTTGACTGAAGAGAAATTTGTATGGAACTGAATTAGAAGCATTGTGCATATCTCTGAAACAGGATCCTTCATCCAGGAAATTATTTTCCCCAAAGTTAAGACTCTAATTGTCTTCTTAACATTAGTTTTAGCAAATGGCAGATTGAAGTAAGGAATTGTGAGTTTAGAACATTCTAGAATATTCTAAAACAATCCACTGAACATTATTCAAGATTATGTTTTCAGGAGCAAACTCTGAAAATTAGTTCCTCTTTTGGAGTCATGTGGTGTAGAATAAGGTTTAGGGTAGAAATTTTTCAAACATACAAATAATCCATGCTGAAAATGTCAAATTTATACTATTACAAAATCTGCATTTGTAAATCCTTTGTATGAAGGTGGAAGATGGATTGGAGACAAAGAATCAAATCGTAGTCTTCCCCCCGCTTACATTAACAGCATAAATTGTCCTGAAATCATTAGGTTAATTAGGCTACCTTCTGCATGGCCCTGAAGTGATAGTCTTGATATTACATAATTAATATTGTTCTCTTTAAAGAATGAGCGAACATCCCTTGATTGAATGCTCTAGTTACATCACAGTACAAAATAAAATGAAACAATAATTGGAATAATGTGCAAGGTAAAGGAGGCCTGTGTCATTGTGTGCTCGGATATAGGGATGCAGAAGAATTAATCAATGGAAACAATAAATTATTGTGGATAATTATAAGCATTATGGAGATGATCAGCTTGCTTAAAAATCACAACTCTGGGCTGGAGAGATGGCTTAGCGGTTAAGCGCTTGCCTGTGAAGCCTAATGACCCCGGTTCGAGGCTCGGTTCCCCAGGTCCCACATTAGCCAGATACACGACAGGGCACACGCGTCTGGAGTTTGTTTGCAGAGGCTGGAAGCCCTGGCGCGCCCATTCTCTCTCTCTCCCTCTATCTGACTTTCTCTCTGTGTCTGTCACTCTCAAATAAATAAATAAATAAATAATTTAAAAAGTATTAAAAAAAATCACAACTCAGTATATGTACTTACCTTTTCTGGATGAAGCCATGGAATTTTTGAACTATACAGAGCTCTAGCATCTAGAATAACACATAAAATCTTCATTATATTTTAGAGATCTTTGAAATATGTCTATAGGAATCACTTAGTATTTATTTTGAGGTAAACCATATTCCCAATTCTTCATGTGATAGTTTTTCTTCTTTTTATACTTACATTCTGGTAATACCTCTTTTGTATTACTCCAGATAACACATTTTTTTTTTCAGATAACACATTTTAATATACATTTCCTTTGCTCTTATCCCATGTTTTTCCATTTCCAGTAATACCTTACATGGTTTCATTTAATTTTTTTGTACTTTTTCTCCACACCTAATAATATGTCTGAGTTTATATATATGTAAATATCTTTGTATGTACAAATATGTGTATAGCTGTACACATATATTTGTATTTATGCATATATTATATGTATGTATACACACTAAATGCTATGTATATGTATATATGCTCACATATATGTACATATTACATTATGATGTCATAGATATTCCATTTAGTGCTATGATTAAATTAAGCTAATTAGTATATTTAATTTTCTGGCTTACTTTTTGTGGCTAGATTTAAAAATCTCTGAGTAATATTTTGAACTGAATTCTTTTTCATTAAAGAATAAACTTATTTATTCCAGAAAGAAAAGTCCGTTACTCTGAAGTCAACTTTATTATTTCTTTCATTTTTGTCATTTTAAATGTGTATTTGTAAATATGCTTTACTACAATGTATTTTGATCTTATTCCTCCCCAGTTTCCCTTCCTTATCCTCTCTCTCTTCCACTAATACCCTGTTCCCATTAGTCCCTATATAATTTATATGCCTCTATTTATTTATGTATTTATTTATTTATGTAACCTACTGGGTTATATTAGGATTGCTTGCATCATAATGGTTTGAAATTTATGTATTGTGGAATGATCACCAGTGGCTACACCACTGAGGAACCTCACTTCCCATCTCCCAGAAAGCATTAGCTGCAATTATCTACTCTTTGAGGTATGTGGTACCTTATATACCTTTTCTCTATTGATGGTAATATACTTATAGAATCATTCTTGTGCAGGAACCTCTGCTCCATAGTTGAAAGGCTAGGTCATATCCAGAAGATGGTGTTTTGCAGTTCTTCTCCTTATCCCTCTGCTATTACATTCTTTCTGTCACCCTCAACTGAGAGGTTCCCTGTGGTGCATGGGGGTGGTTTACATGCTTGGTTTGAGGCTGAACACATTGACAGTGTTTATAGTATATATTTTTAAACAATTTTATTTTTATTTACTTATTTTCATAAGGACATATGAAACCTTAAGTGAAAAATATTTTTTAGAAAATTATTATTAATACATTACATTAGATTTGGTAAACCACCCCATCCTTCTTATCTGCCTGATCTACATGACCCCTACTCTGCTTTCACCCTCCCAACCCTAGAAATCCCCCTGTGACTTACATGGCACCTAAGATCCCTCAGCTTCCCTACCCTTCTACCTTGCAGCATCTTGTTTTCCTGCCTTCCCATGTGGTTTTTTATAATGCCTGGAAATCCACACATACTGCCCTCCACAATTACAAACACACATAAAAGTTATATATATATATTCACATTTTCCTTAACCATTCCTCAGTTGATTGACATCTAGATTGATTCTATTCCTTTCTATTGTGAATAAAGCAGCCATAAACCCTGGTGAACAAGTATCTTGCAGTATAGTGGAGAATTCGTGGGCACATATGTTTTGAAATCTTACCAGTTTTGAAATACCTCACAACCTTGACCACCATGCTTATCAATAGATCACTAAAATATATTCCAGTTATCTATCTGAAATTTGTAACCTTCTATAAAGCTTATCCCTGTTTTCATCTTCATTGTTAACACTGTCTTGACTCTCCAGGTCCTCTAGCAACTGCAAGTGAACTCTGGTAATATGTGCACTTTGTGCATCTGGCATTACGTGGGTACTGGGGTAGTGATCTCAGGTTCTTAGGCTTTGCTGAAAAGTGCCTTAACAGCTGAGCCATATCTCCAGCCTCCAGCCACCCCCTCCACATCACCACTTTGCTGTTTCCTTACTCTGCTAATTATCTTCATTGCTGCTTAAGTTCATATTTAGAGCTTCTGTAATATAATTTGTTGCTGTTGGGAAATAAATGATACTTCACTTATAGATCATTGAGAAATAATAGCTCTTCTTATTATGATGACAGATAAGTTATTTTATTGGTTTTATATACTTTTGTAATAATAAGAAGTGAACATAACTAAAAGAGATGGGTCGAAATTTATCCATTGCTTTTAAGCATATTTCTATTCCTAAAGATTTTCAAAATAAATTCCCATATTAACAATAGAACAACTTACTTTTAAAATTGTAAATGTGGTAAGGAAACAAAAACAATCACCGTTTTAAAATCAAAAGAACTTTTCTAAACACAAAAAAAGAAAGAAAATTGCTCCTGATGATATTCTTAAGGTCAAGTCTTTTCTGAACTTTGTTTTTTAAATGCAAATTTATTTTTGCCTTTAACTCAAAGAACTTAACACTTTAGAAAAATACTAGAAGGTTATTTTAGAAATGTAGAATAATAAGATAAAACGATGGTGTTTCAAGTGCCTAAAATGCTCATTACACTGTATAAGCAGGAATTAATTGCAGGAGAAATGGAAAATTTATTATTATGTAGTGGCCAAAATTCATGTACCTTTGAAGTAATTTATTTTAAGAAGAAATTTACTTTGCTGCACTACTTTCTCAGAAACACCTTAAAATTTAGTTTATCTTTTTTGAGAAATGCATGATATATTTTGTTTGTACCTTTCTTTTATTTTTGCCAAAGCATTCTGTTTACTTGAAAAATTATATTTAAATAAATTGTTGTTTTCATCATTACTGCTGTAAATTTTCATTAGTGCATACACTAATTCTTATATTTACTCATTCATCTACTTATAGGCAAGTAATATGCTGCATGCACTCTAGGCTGGTCACTGGCTCTGCACCTGAGGTGCAATGCTGCATTTGATGGCCATGGACTTTATTTTTCAGGATGATAATTTCAACAAAAAGTTAGAATGTAAGGAGTGGGGGAACATTAGAAGATAATTTGGGTGAATATAATTAAATAATAACATGCATGCATTTTTTAAAATCTCATAATAATATGTAAGTTTGTATAATGAACATATACTAATAAAGATAAACCACACCATCTAAAGAAAATAATTCTAAGTTTAAAAGGTACCAGAAAAAGAAGTTAGAATATAATATGAGAAAGACTTTAAATATCCTTTACTGGAATGCCAAAGAAACTCACTTAACTACTAACGCTGCCCACCTTTGTAAGCTACAGTGAATCTCTTATGCTAGGACTTCTCATCATTATGGGCCATTCTAAGTTATAATGTGTGATGTATGATATTGAATAAGACACAGCAGCACCAGAAGAAAATCGTGAAAAATCGCATAGGAGTCAGGAGGTGAATTTCATTATATAGCATAATTGTGTTTGCATCCATTTACCACAGAGCTTCGTGAATTTCATGTGTTTAAAGAGTAAAAGCCCATTTAAATGTTACAGTCTATGCTATTGTGATTCAGAAAAAGAACTGTAACCACAAGTATACCCCATGTTTGTTAAAATGGGGTTAGACTCATTTTTAATTTCGACTTCTAAAGTAGATTTTCAAGTTGTTACACCTGAAACTCAAACACTCAGTGAAAATCAGCATAAGGCAGTAACATTGAAGGTAAGGTTGAAAGGATTTTATCCTTGAGCATTTTTATTTCATCTGATAAAATCTATACCAATAAAAAGATTTTCAGACAGTCAGGGAAGACTTTTTCGCTATCACATTTCCTTTCATTATACCCAAATCCCTAATTTTCAGTGGATTCACCACATATTTATTATGGAATATGAGTGTTTGGCATTTGTTCCAGCACTGATTAAGTAGCTTTTATTGATGATGAGACCTAAAATGTTCATATGCCTATGCATCTTTTAAGTTATTTTTAGGGAAAATATGTTTATATCCATGACTGTGTCCACATCTCAAACTTTAAGGCTATGTTGGCTGTTGCTTTCAGTATTTCTCTGATGACATAAGGGCTATTATTTATTTGTTTATTTATTTACAAGGAGAGAGGAGCGAGAACAAGAGAAGGGGAATGAATAAGAATGGGCAAGCCAGGGCGTTTATAGCCATTGTTAATGAATTTCAGATGTATGTGCCACTTTGTGCATCAGACATGGGTAGTGGAATATCCAACCAAGGCTGTTAGGCTTTTCAAACAGGTGTCTTAACCACTAGGCAATCTCTCTATCCCAAGGGACATATAGTTTGAAAACCCGACTAACAATGATTTATCCAACTTTGTTCTGAATTAAAAAATCATTGGCTATGGTGATATAACTTTAAAAGCAACAATAACAACAACAAAAAAACACTTTTCCTTATAATGAGAATTCTGCTTGCTAGAATGGCTGTTTCCACCCAGCACTAATTTTCACACTATTAAAAGGAACATCAAAGCTATCATGGAAGTCTTACTAAGTGCCTATTCAGTATATGTGAAGCCCAAGAGGATTTGGAATATATTTAGTACACCATGATTAAGAAGAATTCCTTTGAGCTGCTATCCATCTCAGCCAAGAGATCTTGGACTTGTAGACTATCTTGGATTTGTAGACAAGGAAGCAAACAGCCTTTGATTAGTGAATGCCAGTGAGAGAGCAAGTTCTACTCTTAAGCTACGAGAATGGCAGACATCATTGTTGAAAATTTTCCCAAAGTAAAAAGCTGAGAAGGGAGTTTCATGAAGAAACATTTACTGGAGTTTTCTTTGCTCTATGAATTTTTTATTTACTAATAAATAAGTTACTTAATAAATACATAAAATAAAAATTAAAAAAATATTTAGTTCAATGAATCAATATCCAATACGGTGGACACATCTGGGTTAATCTCAGTATTCTTCTCTAATCTACTTTCTACTAAATAATTTGATTTATTTCTTCCACATATTTATTCATTTTGTTATTTTTCCCATTTACTGGCAAGCTTGCATGCAGGGCCAAGTGCAGAAATAATGCAGATATAAATGGAAATTAGTTTGTTCTAGGCTAAGTGTCAAGTTCATGTTGAAAAACTGTACCACACCATGTCTAAATATTACAGATTTAGAATGTTCAGCTAGCTTATTTTTCTGGCATATCTAAAAATAAGTAAATATGCATTGTTTCAGTTCTAGGGTCCTCATGTTGTTATCTCTTTGTGTTTACAATATGACTGAAGAGAACATTTCTCACATTATAACTATGATTCATCTCTTTTGTTTACAAGGCTTCTAGGTTTGTGTCCTATGTATTCAGTACATATAAATGATATATTGTTATGATTACTAAATAATTGATCAATCAACTCATCTTTATTAGTACTTATCAATACTACTGGGGTTTATGTGATTAATTATGACACCAATTAAAGTTGATACATAGAAATAAATCAAGATAATCTTTTCCCTCATTTAAAACTGGTGGTCACTTTCTACATCGATCACTTATTTTCATTCATTTCCAGAGAATAGCATGCATGTTTGGGGTACCCCTGCATTCTTTTTATGGTCTCTTCTGTTGCATAAAACATGGAGCTTCCTCAACATTCTCAGTCCTTGGCTGGAGAGATGGCTTTGTGGTTAAAGCACTTTCCTGCAAGGCAAAAGGACCCACACTGGATTCCGCAGGATCCACAAAAGCTGGACGCATAAGGTGGTGCATGCATCTGGAGTTCATTTGCAGCAGCTGATGTCCCTAGTTCATCCATTCTCTATCTCTTTCTTCCCCTTTCTCTCTCAAATGAATAAATAAAAAAGTATTTTGTGAAGAAGTTCTCTGCCCTGCTCTAAGCTTTTCTGTTTTAATAGGCATGCATACTTGGAGGGTAACTTTCTTGTTTTTACACTTAATGGAATTCCTGAATGTGTGAGCAAGCTATACACTTGAGCCAGATGCAAAAGAAGCATAATTGTTTGGTGTTTGTTTGCACAGAGGAAAGAGGCCCTGGGTCGCCTCCAAATGCTTACACCCCCTACACATAAACATATGCAAATAAAGAAATAAACTAATTAAAAAAGGAAAAGCCACTTCCCTCTCTTAGAGGCTCGCAGTGCTGCTCCAGGGATAGCTGAGCAAAGCCAAGGCTAGACTTTGGTCCTGGTTCCATTCCTTCCCCAACGGGTGAGAGGAGTCCTGCAGTGCACAGGGCACAATAAAGTCGTTAGTCCTTCCAGAGCTGGTTAAACTATGTGGATATTGTAAACAGCTGGCACTAAACATACATTAAATTGATTAGGAGCAACGAACATTGCCTAAAGTTCAACCTAATTTTGAAACTGGCACTGAGCAACTTCTATCTGTGTTTTACTCATTCATTCTTAGGTAGCTCAGAGTTGCTTTCATTGTAATTTCAGGGTACTTTTTATTTCGGCCCATTTCATTAGTCTGTTTTACATCCTTAGCAATAGAATCCTAGAATTTTCTCTCCTGTGTGTTTTTGTCTTACTTCTTCATGGTTCATGAAACCAGCTCAAGTTGTGAGTATAATTAAACCAGACTGACAGGATGACAACAGATGACACTGCTGTTTTCTGAGATCCCCAGGCTGCCTATCAAGTCTGAGGCTGATCACACTTATTTACTTCTGATAAGATGTTTAAGGTAATTTTCCAAGCTCTATGGTCATCTGCGATTTTGCTTTCTAATGTAGCCATGATGCAGCATCACAGAAACCAGCCACTGGGCTTGGAGGTAGTTTACTAGGTACCAGACATTTCCCTCTCTTCAGCAGTGCTGATGACCCAGAGAATCATCCAGGACATTCATACCCATTGTATGGCAAAATGGAAAGAAACTGGAAAGGCCACGTCACATTACTTTAAATGTTCCTTCTATCAGACCTGACTTATGTTGTATAATCTGAAATTGAATTTTAAAGTTGTAGATTTTCATTAATGCTTTTGTTGATGGGACACACCTGTCAGGACAATGCAGTGTTAGAATTTATGTGAAGAAAATGTATTTCCTAGGGTTTGCGTTTCTTCCTCAAATTTATGTGCAGGTGTGCTCAGAGGTAGAAGTTTTGGGAAGTGATTGTATCATAAGGACACTAGATTAAGGGGATCGTGAATTTTAGCAGGAGGGACTTTGTTGTGAAAATGATCTTTCTGGCATACCTGCTTTGTCTCACCGTGGTGTGTCATTTACCATGATACACTGCAGCAAGAAGGCTGATACAGAGCAGATGCTGCCATCATTCTCTTACAAGTCTTAGCCTCAAGAATGATATATTAGGTAACCTGTATTATTTACAATTCACCCACTTGTAGTATTTGGTTATAACTACAGAGAATGGACTAAATATTGAAACAAAAAAATCAATAAAGTTCTGAGAATGACACTGTATTAGTTTTCTAGGGCAAAGTGGACAGTGTAACACAAACTGTGCAACTTAAGAAGAGACCATTCTCTCAGAATATGGAGACCACAGTCAAGAGTCAACATCCATGTTGTGTCTGAGGCAGGAACTTTCTTTTCCCTGTCTAGCTTCTGGTTCTTAGTGCCTCACTCTCCTTCTGTCATCTGTTGCCTTCTTTTGTCCTAGTTTGCATCTTCCCATGACATTTTACAAGAATGTCTATTTGATTTAGAGTGCTCCCTCATCCAGTGTGACTCTTAATTACCTTGATCACATCTACAAATCTTTCTTGGTAAATTCCCTCTTATAAGATAGTGTGGAAGCAAGAACTTGAACATGTCTTTTTGAAGAGCCAAGGACTGAATTCAATACCAGGTTATTTTGTTGGTCCATTAGATCCCATTACTATGTGTAATTATTACATATTAATGATGAATAATAAATAATTACTTTGAAATCACATTCCTGCTCCTGAAAGTGGAGTATTTTATTTTGAGGACAGTGGATCTGGCTCAATAAAATTATTTTATCTCCAGTGTTCTTTCTTTGTTCATCTAAATTTCCTCCTTATAATATTACTATCTGTACAAACAGAATACCTGTTAACTTCTCTTAGTAATTTTCACTCTTGGCCCTAACAAGGTTCACAACACAGTATTGTTTTATATAATTTCCAAACTCTATTTTCTTGTTTTAATGTCAAATATGTTGTTGTTTTTACACACTGTTATTCTTCTGTAACTTTCATCATATTTTTTTCTCCTAGGACTTCATCTTCTCTCACAGTCACCAATGACCATAACATTACTATTTCCAATGGTATATTATCTACCCTTATTGTTCTTTTAAAACATTTAGTAGCTATTTTTATAACGAATTTCATGCTCATGTTTTACCTTCTATCTCACAAAGAACTCTTTTTTAAAATTTAATTAGTTTTCTACTCAGCAAGTACAGGCACTTTGGTACCATGACCTACCCCCTCCCCAGTGGCCCCTCCTTGTTGAGGTATATGGGTCATGCCTTGTGGAGTTAGCCCACAGTTATTGGTACAATAAATGTCTCTGCATATCATGACCCAACATGTGGCTCTGGTATTCTTTCCGCCCCTCTTCTGCAAAATTTCCCTGAGCCATGTTGGGTTCATTTTTGGTCTGCTTCAGTGATGAGGTATTGGGGGCCTCCGAGGCTCTGGCTCTCTGCTTTGGTAGGAGTTGATTTTTCTCTGTGTTGGTCTCCAACAGAGAGTAAGTTAGTTCCAGGACAATTGAAATAACCCTTACTTATTTTTTATAGAGAGTTTAATAGGTGTAAGCCCTCTTGTAGCCCATGATTGATGGTAGGTTGATATTGGAGAGAAGGTTTTTGTTTGGATATGATTCGGACTTGTTTCCCAGCTCTAGCTATGGGTCCCGTACCACTGAGGGGTTCAGTTAGCCAAATCAAGAGCAGTTGGTTCCCCACCATGGCTGTGTGCCACTATTGCACTTGTGTGGGCATCACAACAGGTTATTTGTTGCTAAGTAGGTTAGACCACGAGTTGCTTGTAGGGATATTGCTTATTTTCCCCAGTCACCAATGTAGCACCTTCTGGCACTAGATACGCTGACTATCTGGGGACTGACTCTTTCCTGGTTCCCAGCCATACGGTTCCATTTTATGTGTCAGCTGCATATGGTATCTTCAGCAATAGGGTCTTACCATTAACCTTTGGTGGGCCATCAAGTACTCTGACAGAAATCTGTCATTCTTTTAGGAAACCTTGTAGGTTTCTCAGATCAAAAGCTCATTGTGGATGATAGCCCCATGCTGGTACTGGGAGTCACAGGTCAGTGTCCACTAAGAAAATGAGGAAGAATGTAACTGATATACAATAGTTAGGGAGGAGAGAGAGAGGGAGAGGGAGGGAGGGAAGATGTAGGTTTAGGTTAGATTGATCCTACCCTCTCCAGTGTCTTGTGGTTCAGGTGTTTCCTATAAGGGCCTGGTGAGGGTTTAACCATTTGGTCTGCCTTTTAGGAAATAGAATTTTATAGTACCATTGCCGATTGGGTCTAGATTAGTGTTTCCCACTCCTTCTATGCCCTCCCCTTCCTCCCTATCCATCCTAGTGTCTAGTCCATGAGATGCTTGCTGTGTATGTAAGGTATCTTGTGTAGATTCAGGTTAGGTGCTGTAGATTAGTGAGTCTATGTGGCAATTTTTTTTTCTGTATGATTGGGTAAGTTCACTGATAATGATCTGTTCCAGGTTCACCCATTTTTTCCTCCAATTTCTGTGTGTCAATTTTCTTACTGCTATGTTGAATTCCATTGTGTAGATATACCGCATCTTAGTTGTCCATTCTTCTAGTGATTGACATGTGGATTGATTCCAGCTCTTAGCTACTATGAATTGAGCCACACTCTTTAAGCCCTTTTTATTTTTCTTCCATGTGTTCTAAAGGACTTAGATAGGCATAGGTCTTTGTTCTCCTCTCTTACCTGGTGTTGTGTCTGGACTCCTGGGTTAAATATCAGCTGCATTCTTATAACTCTCAAATAAACATACCAAACTCATATTTCTGCCTTGGATGCCAGTCATGTTTGTGAGGATGACCTCTAGATATTTACACTCTGATATATGTTAATTATCCCAGACACAGGATTGTGGAAATTGTAGATTTGAAGCCTTTCTCTTTCTGCAATTCCATCCTGCTTAATAAGGGAATATATGGGCTAGACATTTGTCCCATGGATATGGCTATTGCTACAAAAGCATGAGGCTCCATCACCTGGCCTTGGCAAGTAAAAGCAGGTAGATGCCCAGGGATTGATGGTAAACTAATCTAATACAAGCAGCAAAATCAAGGTTTAATGAGAGTCTCAGAAAACAGAGGAGGAGTTGAAGAGGGCAGCTACTGTTATTGTCTGGCTTCTTCACATACCTCCCCACATACATGTGTGCCCAGGTACGTATGAACATACATATATTCACACACACATGCATACCACAAATACATGCAAGAAAGAGGAAGGATAACACAAGTGCTTTGCTCTTTGTGAAATCTTCTCAGCTTCATTTTCTGAAAATTCCTCACCATCACTCAAGTCACAGAATGTTTTGTTTTATATATATATATATATATAAACACAATATAATATATATAAATATAATATATATAATGTATACTATTTACATATATATATATATATATATATATATATATATATATATATATATTAGCACTAGATATGCTGACTGAGTACTGACTCTTTACAGCTTCCAGCCAGGCCATTCCATTTTATGTGGAGGGGAGGGCAATGGAGGGGTGGGAAACACAAATATAGATCCAAATGGCAATGGCACCATAAAATTTTACTTCCCAAAAGGCAGACCAAATGGCTGAACCTTCACCAGGCCCTTAGAGGGAACACCTGAACCACAAGACACTGGAGAGGGTATGATGACGACTGACCTTAATCTTCTACAGCTTCCCACCTCCCCATACTCTATAACTCTTTTATATTAGTTATATTTTTCTTCCTTTTCTTAGTGGGCACTCACCTGTAACTCCCAGTACCAGCATGTGGCTATCATTCACCATGAGCTTTTGATCAGAGAGACCTGCAAGGTGTCCGAGTACTTGATGATCCACCAAAGGTTAGTGGTAAATCCCTCCTGCTGAAGACACCTTATGTAGTTGACGTATTTTGTCATATTTTTATTGGCAGAGAGTGAGAGAGAGAAAATAAATGAAGATGAATTGGTGTACCAGGGCCTCTAGCCAATGCCAATACTCTCCTGATGCATGTACCACTTTGTGCGTCTGGCTTATGAGTGTACTGGGGAATCAAACCTTGGCTTTTAGGTTTTGCAGGCAAATGCCTTAAATGCCATCTCTCCAGTCCCAAGTCAAAGAATTTTGAGTGACATGAAAGTCACATTTCCTTTTAAATATATTTTTAAAGGTTAATTATTTAATTTATTTGAGAGAGCAAGAGGAAGGCAGAGTGAGAGAAAGAGAGAGAAAGAATGGGTGTGCCAGGACCTCCAGCCACTGAAAACAAACTCCATACACATGTGCAACCCTGTTCTTATGTTGGTCCTGTGGAGTCAAACTGAGGTCCTTTGCCTTTGCAGGCAAACACCTTAACCACTAAGCAATCTCTCCAGCCCCAAAGTCACATTTCTTCATAACCTACATGCTATCTGATGGGCATCTTGGTGAGATTTCATTTGAACATCTCAAATATGACCCCCTCTCTCTTTTATTACCACCCTGCTTGTGCCAACACTCTCTCCCAGAGCACGGAGACAGAATCTTCTCTACCTCAAGTGCCCTTAATGTGTTTACAGTATAGAATCTACAATAATCACATAAAAACATTTCTGTTTTGCACAAGGACCTCAGATTTGTGTTCTGTTTTGTGCAGAGTAAAATCAAGCTTTTTTTTTTTTATGGCTAACAAGGTCCATGGGAGTTCTTAGTCTCCTCGCATTCCTGTCATCCTGTTCTCATTTCAGACAACACATCCTTCCTGGTCATAGCTGCTGCTGCAGCCTTCGTATTTCCATACAGCTGTGTGTAATTTAGGCTCTCATCATTGTCATGTTTTCTCAAAGGAACAAATGCACACCTCATTTAGAACTGCATGATTTCCCATTCCTAGCCCCTCCTCCCCTGATGTCATTATGTTTCTTTATTATTTCTTCTCTTCCAATATGCTTCCTGATTTGTTCATTATAGTATTTATTTACTGTATTCTGGTGAAAATAACTCCATAAGAAAAATCTATATACTGCATTTGCTTGTCTACTCCAGGTACATAATGTCTAGTACATGATATATATTTAAGTTCATATATTTTAATGTGTGAATAAATGAATGATAGTGTAGATTCATACTGATTTCACAGTGGATGCCTAGAATAATATTTTCTCATTTTTCTACATACTAATAAGATTACTGACAACAAATTTCATCAGTATAGTCAATATCATTATTGTTGATAGAGTTTTATATCTACCTAAGGAATGTTTTACATAATTCAATTTGATATTGTTCTATGTAAAGATTTCCTTACATAATGCGACTAAGGCTTGTTTCTGATTAAATAACTTGTGCTGTTCACAGCTTGTAATTGGCAGGGTCCACATGGACTGAAGGTCTACTGTAATGCTTCCACTCTTCTATCCACTCAAGGACAGGAAGAAAGAGTCTCTGGGTCCTCATACAAGTACGTGCTTATGTGTAGCCAAGTTATACTTTTATGTGCAGCAGCTGCTGCTGCTCTGAGTTTTCTACTCTTAGTTTGTTAAAACTACCACTGATACTGTCATTGTTTTTTTCTTTCCCCCTATTGCCATCAACTTCCTTTTTAAAGTAATCTTTGACACATTGAGAAATGCTTCTAAGAAATAGCTTTGCAACTCAAGAATGGCACTTCAGAACTGAGTAATTTAATATTTCACAGAGGAATGTACTGAATGCATCAATTTCCTTCAGGCTTTGGTTAGACTCACCTACGTGACAATGCGCTGCTCTGTAATAGGCCTTGAGCTTTCTTCTTAATAGGTTTCACTTGTATTATTTTCTCTTTTGTATAGGTGGCCCAGAAATCATTATGACATTTTCTTTAATAGAATTCACAGTCCTGTTAGTCTAAAAAAAATTTTTGCTGTCATTTGAAG
This sequence comes from Jaculus jaculus, assembly GCF_020740685.1. Taxonomy (NCBI): domain Eukaryota; kingdom Metazoa; phylum Chordata; class Mammalia; order Rodentia; family Dipodidae; genus Jaculus; species Jaculus jaculus. The sequence goes on from NC_059112.1 coordinate 34,080,777, forward strand.
TTAATTTTCTGGAGTAAACAGTTATCTTTTCCATATTTGTTACTTTCTGATACAATATTTTTTCCTTAAATAGTTACATTAATACTTCTTACAAATAAAATATAATTCAGCATCATGTTATATTAACACACTTATTTTAGATATGTCTACATAATTTAGAATTTTTGTACAGAATATGAAAAAATAGCACTAATGTGCTACAGATGCATGTATTAAAACAATGCAAAGCCTGTAGAAATGCCAGCAGTAAGGCCAGAAGTAGCAAAAAGACTCATGAAATGATGTTTTCATCATGAGTTAATTTCAAACATGTGCATTGTGAAGACCTTAAAGTTAAGAATAAAATCACATTTAAAAGATAACAAATGGGCTGAAGGGATGGCTTAGCAGTTAAAGTACTTGCCTGCAAAGCCAAAGGACTCCAGTTTGGTTCCCTAGAACCCACAGAAAGCATCTGGAGCTCATTTACAGGGGTTGGAGGCCTTGGCATGCCCATTCTCTTTCTCTCAATCTGCCTCTCATATTCTCTTTCCAAATAAATACATGAATAACTTTTTTTAAATGTCATTTTTTAATAAGTTGTGACTCTGTATGGATACATCAAGTGTTGGTACAATCATTCCCCTCCTCCCTGTCCCCGATCCACTGAGGGCTCTACTTAGTGTGATTGCTGGTATTCATGATGGAGTTGTGGGCCAAGGTGAAAACACAAAGGAATTGGCAAGATCAGCAAGAATGCCTGACAACCAGAGCCAGGAAGATGGAGACAGACATTGAGGATACTCAAAATACGTATATTAACTAAAAATATTATATTTATTTATTTGAGAAAAAGAAGGAGAGAGAGAAAGAGAGAGAGAGAGAGAGAACATGTTAATCCAAGCCTTGATAATGAAAAGGAAATGACAGTTCAGTTTGGGAGCTGATCTGTTCATAGATCATTTTTTTTAAAGAGCAGAGGTTGGATAAATACACACACATGTGTCATAGTGAAACTGTTTACCAATGTCAGGATGATATTGAGAAATCCTTAATCCTTTAATTACTCAAAGTTGAAGCTATACATGTGTGTCCATGCAAACCAAAAATGAAAACTGAGGTTGTAGACTAAGATAAGTGCTACTTTTTCTTAATCTAGAGATCCAAAAGTTGGGAACAGTTTTCAAAGTATTTTGATTAACATAATACTCATATTTCAAAGGTTGTGATTTGTTCTAGATTTAGTATTGTGTTTCATTATTTTAATTTTAATTTTTATTGATGAGAAACAGAGTTGGTGTTTTCTAAATTATAGTAAAAATTGAAAACTGCTCAGAAAACTTGAGTTTTTAATATGTAATGTTTAGGCCCTGAGTATGAAGACATTAGACATTAAATGAATTATCTGCATAAATGCATTCGCTATTGCAAGGTTCCTTTATTTAGAGTAGATTTGATCAGACATTAAGCAGTCATTAATATCAGCTAGGTGTGGTGGCACATGCCTTTAATCCCAGCACTTAGGAGGCAGAGGTAAGAGGATCACCATGAGTTCAAGGCCACCCTGAGAGTGTGTAATAAATTCCAGGTCAGCCTGGGCTAGAGTTAGTTCCTACCTCAAAAAACAAAACAAAACAAAAGCAACAAAAAAAGGAGTCATTAATATAAAAACTCTCCATCTATTGGCCCATAACACCCTTCCAATAATACAAGAAGAAATAAAGCATGTAAATAAATAAAGATGTAAATCAAATAATAAATGTAAAAATAGGATTGTTTGAGACAGGAATCTTGTTGACTTATACAAAAAATTTGTCAACTGGATAAAAGCAGTTAACAAGCTAAGAAGGCAGGTGGTTTAATTACCTTTGTTGCTGTGAACAAACTCCTGACTAAAGCAACTGAGGTAGGAAAGGTTTTATTTTGCCTTATTTTTTGAAACGTAAGTTTCATCAGGCCAGGAAGCCAAGGCAGGGGTAGGAGCTGAGCTTCTCAACACTGGGAGACAGGAAGTGGAGAGAAAATTGGATGTGAGCCTGCTGGGCTACAAAAACTAGATTTGGGCCCTCAGTTACCAGCCTTCCCAGACAATGCCAACACCTAGAGGCAACATGTTCGAACACAAGAGCCTTTGAGGAAATTTTACATTTAATCTGAAACAGAAGGTAAGTTAGCAAAAATCTGATCAGAAAAAAATATTAATAAGCAGAGAAGCATATTTTATAGTAAATCAGTAAATGATGCTTGATGGGAAACTAGTACTTCTCCATAGAATTATATTAGTGAGGTGTTCCTTGTTTATGAAGCAATGCTATTACCCAAGAATTTACGATATATGATTTCCTAGTAAATATACAAGCTACACAACTATTTGAGGGAACTAAACTATCCATATCCTTAGGGTGTTCTGTAAAATTCATAGTAGTGTTTTCTAATTTGGACTACAGGCTTCATGTCACTATTGACAGATATGATATGGGAACCATAGGCATTTTATTCCTTTTCTTCCTTACTCATCAATTCTCATGATTGTTTCTTTGCACCTTGTATCTTTGGAAGTACTAGTAATGATGGTTATCAAGACTTTCAGTTGGTGTGAGTCAGAGGTTGATAATAAGAAGTTTAACCTTAGCTAAGTAATCTTCATGACCCATTTTGTCATGCTTTTTTTTTTTTCCCTCAGGGCATATGTCTGTTACTTTTAAATAGAATGGCAAAGTTGTACTTATTCTGGTGAAGAATAATCTGATTTAAGTCCTTAAAGAACCAACTGCAACTTCACCTAACTATGTATTTAGGTAGTCAAGGCCTCAGAATTGATTTAATAGAAGTTTCTCTAGAAGAAATTAAATATAGAATGGGTTTTAATTCCCACCAAACATTAGGATATCAATTTGTTGATCATTTAGTATTTAATAATATATCAGTGGCATGAATCAACTAAAGATCTGAGAAATGTTTTCCTTTAATAAAATTTGTGTAGACAATTATTCATATATTTAATATATAATTGTATTTCTTCAACAACTCTAAAAATTTACATGTTGAAATTTCAATTTCTAACTCATTAATTTTTATTTCTTTATATATTTGAGAGCGCCAGACAGAGAAAGAGGCAGATACAGAATGGGAGCGCCAGGGCCTCCAGCCACTGCAAATGAACTCCAGATGCATAGATGCATGCGCCCCCTTGTGCATCTGGCTATTGTGGGTCCTGGGGAATCGAGCCTTGAACCGGCTCCTTAGGCTTCACAGGCAAGCGCTTAAGTACTAAGCCATCTCTCCAGCCCCTCATTAAAATTTTTGAAGCATTTCTTACACGTTCCAGTATGTTCATTTGTCTGAGCCTAGGCTAGGAAGGGAGACATGAAACTCTCATGTAAAAAATAATGAAAATCTTTCAATTCTTTTTCAAAATTTAAGGGTCTAGAGACAAGGGATTAAGAAGTCTTCATTTTGTTCCCCCTGAATGAGAGAACACTTAACAAAAGACTGTATGTGCCAACGATGTAATCACCATGAACGAAGTTTTTTGGGGTGTGGACAATGAGAAAGTGGAGCTGGGGAGAAGCATCAAGGAACGTGAAGCTACCAGGAGAGGTTTCTTACTGCATGGACAATGACACAGCAAGGAACAGGTAACTACTAGAAAACAAGTTTCCTGTAGAATAGAAAGTGAGATTGGGAAGATCATTAAGGAACAGGTAACAGCAGACAAGTTTCATGTAATACAAATAATGAGAAAATGGAGTTGGTGGGAACATTAAGGAATGTAACTACTATAAGAGAGTTTTAATGTAGTGTGAAAATCAGAAAACTGTTGGGGAGGAGCATTAAGGAGCACTGTTCTCAGACTTGAGATTCTAGAGAATTTGATCCTGTAAGTCACCATTTCTTTTGTTGAATACTGTTGACTAGAAAATGTGTCTGCTCAGTCCATTTTTGATATTATGTACACATAAATGCAACTTAACTGCTTCAAGTTCATGAGGAAGTTTTAAAGAAAATTCATTAAGAATTACACTTAGTAACTTATAGTTCTTATAATAAGTATGTCCATGTAATAGTGACTATTAAGATACTGATGTAAGTAGGAATTATTATTAAATACATTATTAGATACATAATTTATTTTGCAAAATTTACATTATCTATATTACCATTCTTAGAAAAATTTCTAGATTACAAATATTTCACATGAGAATTTTTCAACTTGTGTTTTGTCCTTCTGTTTTCTTCTATAGGATGCTGCAACATTTCACTCTCTAGGGCACAAAGCATTTCAGGTTACATTTTAGAAACAGAGTCCAAACTCAACCTACCAGCACCTTTGTATTGGATTTCTCAGCTTCCAGAATTGTGAGCAACAAGTGTGTTCTCTATTTTAATCATAGAGTCTCAGTTATTTTGTAATAAGAACATGAAAAGATTAAGTCAGCAAAGATCTCAGCAAATCTAAAAATAAATCAAAACCATAAGCACATAAGGTATGGTGGCTCATGCCTTTAATCCCAGCCTTCGGGAAGCAGAGGTAGGAGGATTGCCATGAGTTAGAGGCCAGCCTGAGACAACATAGTGAATTTCAGATCAGCCTGGGCTAGAGTGAGACCCTACCACACACACAAAAAATATGAGAATGAAAATTTATATATTACCAGAATGAAAATCTAATTATTAATGGCCCTACATTAATATTCCATGCAAGCTTAACTATAATAAAATAATGTGTCTCTTATGAAAAGAGAAAAATAACAAAATTTTCTCAAAGTTATTCATAAATACCACTTAAGAGAAATATAAATTCCTGGATGGCAATTTTGAAAATTTATAAAAATTTAAACCCTTCTATAATTAACATAGAAATTTAATATGTTTAAACTTCTTATTTGAAGTGAGTTGGAATAGAGCATATGTGGTGTATATGTGTGTGTGTTTGTGTGTGTGAGTGCATGTTGAGTATACATGTAGGTGTTCAGTTGTGCAAGTCCTGTGTGTGTACATACAGGGCCAGACCAACCTGTCAGGTTTCCTTCTCTATTACTCTTCCTCCTTATTTCCCTATGATGAAGTTTCTTACTGAATCTGATGCTCCTCTGCTTTCAGTTACACTTGCTGACCATGGTGCCCCCAAAATTCTCTCTTTGTCCACTGACACCGCAGTCATGGGCATCCCTGCCCTGATTTTTACATGGGTGCTGGGGATCCACCTCATATTCTCATGTCTTTGCCTATGCAGCAAGCATCCTTAACCACTGAGCCATCTCGCCAGCCCACTACATGTTTAACTTCTGATACTTTAAGGAATGGCACTTTCAGACTCACTTGATAAGCTCATACTCATACTAAAGAGGGTTTGAAAGTATAACCCTTTTAAATATACTGAAGAGTGCTTATACTATTAAAAATAAAAATCTGTTTATAAAAATATAATAGTAGAATAAAATGAAGAATAAAAATGAAAAATAATCAATGGAATAATCAAAATATTTAATGTCTCAGACCCACAGGTAAACACACTTATTTTCTTTAGTATGTTAAAAACAAAGGTGGCTATCAATTCAGTGGAAAATGATTAATTAAATGTTAACTTGTCCTTGGAATTTTGAAAATGTTTGAAAAAAAACACAAGGTAGTTCTAAATCAGAATCTACATGGATATAAATATGGAAGCCTCATTATTTAAGTATGATGGTTGGAGACTTTGATGTCCTGATCTAAAATATCAGTGACTCTTTGACTTTTGCTATCTTGGGGTATGGTAACCCTTTTCAAGCACAAATAGAATGAAAACAAGCACCAAAGATAACAAAAATACATAAAGAGGTAGATCTGACTTAAAGTTAAGATGCAAGTTTCAACAATATGCACTGCAAATAAAATAGAAAACAAATGACTATAATAAATAGCTCACATAAGTCAAACTAGGAGCAAAAATTAGTCATATAATTAGTTATATATAAATAAATTATAATTAAAATTCAATAAGCAATCTTGAAAATCTACAAAATATTCACAGAATGGTGATAACTTCTATCCAGGAAAAATTTCAAATACATAAAACCATCAAACATATTTTTTAGATTTTTCTTAAATTCTATGAGAAATAAAATCAAAATTATCAGTGTTAATAATATGAACTATAAAATAAAATATAAAATGAATGTTAATTTTGAATAAGTAAAGTTTGGCTCAGTACAATATATTACTTAATTTACCTATATATAAGATGACAGCATTTCTATCAGAAATAATAAACCAGCAAACAGTTGGTATGCTTTTCTCAATAGCAGTTTCCCTAAGAGGAAAACAATAAGTACATCCTTTGTATTATAATGAATTTGGAAAATTTGGAAAATTACTAAAATGTCACTAGGAAGAACTTTGACAAAATTTTCTATCTCAATCAGCATAAGCTTGATTCATCTTTAATTAACTTGATTAAAGCAGTACATTTGAACCATGTTTGCATATTTATTTACTATGCTTGACAACTTCAAATATATGTAAAATTTATCCTACTAATTAGTTATAAATAGTACTTAGAATAAAAGGTTTTAATTTGAAGGCTGGATTCTTTTATGGACAACACATTAATATTCTAAACTACTTTACAAGGGAGAACAATAGTATGGCTTATCTGAACCATGAAAACAAAGGTAGATTTATAATCACATCTGCAACATCTTCACATTGCATGTCACATGTGTGATTCAGTGTACCCCTTAAACTACAGAGAAACTGGGTGTGGTGGCATGCACCTTTAATCTCAGCACTTGAGAAGTAGAGGTAGGCCTATCACTATGAGCTCAAGGTGAACCTGAGACGACAGAATGAGTGTCAGGTCAACCTGGACTAGAGTGAGTCCTAGCTCTGACTTAAAAAAGAAATATTACTCACATGTTTTCATTCTATGCAAGTAGCAATTAGACAACAACCAGTATGCACTGTGTGGTCACAATGTTAACTTTTCCCAATATCTGCTTTGTGGGTAAGGGTTTGTTTAATTTACTTGTGACAATGATGAAATTTATCAGTAGTAATGCAACTTTATCTAAGCTGGTAGAGCTACAAGTTTCCTTAGTTTGGATGTTTTAATGATACATTAAGACTGCTATAATAAAAAATATATATAATCTGTGTAGTTTATCAGCAAAAAGAATTGATGTTTCTCCAGTTATGGAAGCTGAGAAATCCTTGATACAGGTTCCCATGTATATGGTGTCTGGTCAGGGCTTGCTTTCTCAGGAATCATGTATTCCAGCTGTATTTTCACATATAAGTAAGGGCCAGGATGCTTCTCAGGCACAAATTACATTCATAAGGCTTCTAAGTTTGTGTAAGAATCACCCAAGAAATACCTAATACCATCCCTTTAAAGAGTAAATTTACAATTTTTCTTATTAGTTATGTACATGGTATGTATGTAGCCATGTTGGTACCATCGTTAGCCTTCTCCCTGTCCACCCCCTCCAAAGGGACACTCCTCATTTGGGAATGTGGGTTGTGCATTGTGGGGTTAGCCATCAGTTATGGGGAGGATGCAATGTCTTTGTGCATAATTCCTCAACATGTGGCTCGAACCATCTTTCTGCCACCTCTTCCAAGAATTTCCCTGAGCCATGTCAGATTCATTTTAGGTCTACTTCAATGATGTGGTCTTGGGAACCTCTGTATCTGTGGATATCTTGTTTGATAGGACTTGAGTGTTCTTTGTGTCTATCTCCTGTGCTGGTACCAGGTTCACCAAGAAAGCAGCGCTCTTACTCAGTTCCCCAGTTACTCTGTGGTTTCAGCAGGGGCCCTGGTGAGGTACCATGGGCTGATTCTGTCCTCAGGTTCTGCATCCATATGAAAAAGAGAAGCAAATTCTCCAAAAGAAAGTGAAGTCAGCATCAGATAAATGGGATAACCATTATTATTTTAGAGACAAATTAACAGGTGTATTCCCCTTTGTAGCCCATGATTGGTGGGAGCTTCATAATGGAGAGTGGGCTCATTGTAAATATGGTTTTGACTTGTTTTCCAGATCCAGCTATGGGTTCTGTTACACTGAATGGAACCATTATCCAAATCAAAAGCCGTTGATTACACAACATGGCTATGTGGCACTATAGCACTTGTGAGAGCATCATGTCAGGTTGTTTGCTGCTAAGTAGCTTAGACCACTATGTTCTTGCACAGATGTTTGTCATTTTCTCCTAGCTGTTTATGTAGTATCTTTTCCTACTCATCTACAATGGAAAGTTCCTCCTATTTTTTCTTCCAGTAGAAGCAGAGCTTCCAGTCTTATATTGAGGTCTTTGGTTGATTTGGACTTGATTTTTGGGATTGGCAAGATGTGTGGTTCAGTTTCATTTTTTGCATATGCTTATCCAGTTTGTCCAGCACTATTTGGGCATTTGTCAAGTATCAAGTAGCTACAGTTACTTGACCAAAAGTCTGGGTCCCTGATTCTATTCCATTGGTCTACAATGCTGTTTTTATAACACTACCATGTTTTTTTTTTTTTTTTTTTTTTTTTTTTTTTTTTTTTTACTATGGCTTTGTAATAAAGCTTTAGATCAGGTATGGTGATGCATCCAGAGGTATTTCCTTTGTTAAGGATATGTTTTGATATCCAAGGTCTGCTGCCTTTCCATATTAATTTTGAAATCATTTTTTTCAATTTCTGTGAAGAAAAACGTTGGTATTTTTATTGGTGTTTCATTAAATTTGTATATTGCTTTTGGTAAGATTGCCATTTTCACAATGTTAATTCTGCCTATCCAGGAGCATGGAAGGTATTTCCATTTTCTCAAGTCTTCCTCAATTTCTTTCATGAGTGCTTTTAGGTTTTCATTGGGACCCTGCAGCAGAGGGTGGATAGGACTTCTGGGTCCTGTGAAGACAGGGTGGGGATGTGGGACTGCTGAGGGTCAGGTGATGTTGGGGGGGCTGGGTGGGCGTGGAGGTCCTCTGTGGCAGGAAAGCCTCAGAGAGGAAAAGAGGGAAAACCCCGGCGGGCAGGGGGGAGTTCTAGCCTGATGGCCTGGTTCTGCAGAAGGGGGGTGGTAGGGACAGTTACAAATATATATCTTTTTAATTTGCATGCATGTTTATAATATACTTAGATGTAACCCATCTTATCCTGCATTACCCTCACCCTCTGCTTTCTTTTCCTTCCTAGTAAAAACCTTTTTTGTAATTATACCCATCCTATTTGCATGCCTTTTATTTGACCCACTGAGTTAAATTAGGCCTGCATGAATGATCTTGATGACAGGTTGGATGTTATCTACTGGAAAGTGGAATGGCTATGCAACCAAGGGAGAACATGGCTCCCTCTCTCAGCTACTATTGGCTGCATGCTATCTGACAAGTTTAAATAAAAAGTTGTTATGACAAAGTTCGTTAATTACTAAAAGCCTTTAAGTAAGAAATGTAGTGATACTGAATACTACTGAAAAGAAAATTGTTTGTTCAGTTGCCTGTTTCTTTTCCAGGATGTTAGTATTATGGTAACATGGATATTAAGGGGCTGTTGTGAAACACAGGAATCTTTCCACAGGTATGTACTTAAACCTGTGTTGAAATATTTTTATGTAATATAACCTTTGAAACATTTTATATGGCTGAGGCTGGGAAGGTTGCTTCATGGTTAAAGGAGCTTGCTTATAAAGTCTACCAACATGGAGTCCTATTCTACAGCCACACATATAAGTCAAAAGTCAAAAATGGTGCATGTGGGTCATGATGCGTAGAGACACATTTCTCCTACCCATAACTGGGGGCTAACTCCACAATGCATGACCCATATACTTCAACAAGAAGGGGCCAGGGGGAGGGAATAGGACATGGACTAGCCTAACAATAGTACCAAGTTGACTGTATTTACTGAGTATAAAACTAATTAATAAAAAATAATAAATTAAAATTAAAAATGGTGCATATGTCTTTTGTTCATTTGCAAAAGCCAGAGATTGTGGTCTGTGTACATGTACAAACTCACACACATATGTGCAAAAATCACAAATAAAAATTAAGAAAGGATTTACATTGCATGCTTTCTCTTATTCTGAACAATTTAGGCATTAAATATAGGAAAATTCATTTTTCTATTCACAGGATTAATTTTGTCTACTGGAGTCAAACTTTAAACAAAGTAACATAAAATTAGTATAGTGATCACAACTATTAAGAGGAAGATCAAACATACTATGAGGACATGCAATAACAAGACAGTAAACTAGGGGAATGCAATTGGGGATGAGGATGAAGGGTGAGGAGTAGGAAGAATATTGTAGGCTGACACTCTTAAAGTGGCATGAGAAATAGTGATCTCAGGAAACTTAAAAAGAAGCATAATTTTGGAGAAATGAACTTGCAGAAACTTTTTTTTTGTTGTTCCAGCACTGATTATCACCATGAAATTAGCCAGGAAAAATAAAAAAGAAAAGTAAAAGAAACAAGGTTAGAATGAATTCAACTGCACCTTACATAGAAAGATTAGACCAAATTATTCCATGAGCTAGTAGGAAAGTTGACAGCTACTACAAAAAAAAAAAAAGATTCTAAGTACATTTTAACATCTCCTGGGTTCATGCAGTTCTAAGTTAGTCCCTCATTATAGGTCTCTTGGGAATCCTGGTTTCTGCCACAATCAGCAGCAGGTCGGAGAGAAACACTGCATGTCTCCCGAATGCCTTGCTGTAGGTAGAATAACCTTGAGTTTCAATGGTACCTCAAAACTTCAGATATTCCCATAGATTAGTTCAGTCTCAAATTATTCAGACTGTGTCAATATCTTATATGCTTTATGCACTTACTATTGATTTCAAATATTAGCTCAATTCTCCAACCTTCCTCCTGGCAGTAGGGCTATTATCTCACTTCCTACATTTTCCTTTTACCCCAAGCTAATTTATCATAAAAAATCAGGATATCAATTGTGGAGCTTACTTTGAAGGATTCTGTTCAATAACTCTGAATTACTTGTATACTGGCCATGAGCTAGAATTTCACTCTGTCATATAGATGTTTCCTCTTGGACATTTAATTCCCCAAATACTCATCTTGGCTCACAAAGGTGAGACATTTATTATTTGAAAGAAGAATGACACTGAAAAGTGTTTGTCAGTTCTTTTAAAGCTGTGAGAAATGGCAGCTGCTATTTCCTCCACTTGACTTTTGGTATCACATGGGAAAGATGAGGTGACAAACTTTAAGGAGATGTTACATTATGGCTTTTGTTTTTACTTTATTCCCTAGCTCCCTTGGGTTTTTCTCTTGTACCAAGCAAAGACTATAGTTTCCAAGTCAATTAATATTTAAGAAGAATTAATATTTTAGTTAGTGAAGATCAAACTGGTAAATTGAACCTTGGCATGTAGACTGATGGATTAAATTCAGTCCAGATGAACACTAACCAGAGCAATTGCTTCCAACACACACACACACACACACACACACACACACACACACACACACACACCGTTCTAAAGCAGCTATGGAAATCACTCCCTGTTTATGATCTTAACCTCACTATAGAATGTTATCACTGGATGTTACCAATAACAGTTTTTTTTCCTTTATCCATCATCTTGTGACTATTGGAACACAGGTGAGTATTTTATGATAATGAGGGGCATATGTAAGGTGGGGTTAACTGTTCTCAGGCCTAGTATTACTTAAAGAGTCACTGTCTTAATATAATTTATGCCTTAATTAATATTTTTCCTCCACCAACAATTGTCTACAAAAAATTCCATAGCTAGAGAGAAGAATGCAAATATGAATAATTAGCGTTTTTGTGGAAATAAAATCAAATTTTGTGGGTACATGCCCATATATGTCTCTAATAACCACAAAGTGTTCTGAAAATAAGGGTTTAATTGATTATCTTATATACTGATGGTTATTCTGTGTTTATTTGCTCTTTTGAAATTTTTTTCTTCTCCCTTTTACTACAAGCTTGCTCACTTAGTTTTTTCTGTTAATCACTGCTTTTAGAATCTTTAATTGTTAGAAATTATTAGTATTTTTTTCTTAAATATTAAAGGGCATAGAGATGACACTTACATATAAAGCTTGATAGCCTGGGATAGATTCCCCAGTACTCATGTGAAGCCAGATGCACAAAATGGTGCATGCATCTGGAGCTCATTTACAGTGGCAGGTAACCCTGGAATTCCCATTCTTCTCTCTTTCTCTAATAACAAAATAAACATTAAAATTAAATATTTTAAGTAGCTACAAATATTTACACACAATTATTTTGAAAGTGACCCAGGAAGATCACTTTTTTTTGGATCTATACTTCCAGAATGATTTGTGACTACACCAGCCATCTAATCAATTTTCCAAGGATAAATCCTTATAATAGATGAGTCATTCGTAAACATTAACAAATATCTGAAAGTCTGGAATTGTAGCCTTCCCTATGAAGATTAGTATCTATATTGAAGACTAGGATTATATTCAAATTCCCTCTTCTCCTACAGCTTGGTAAATCCATTTCTGCTCATTTGCTGGAACCTAGATGTTCCTGCTGGACCCTCTCCTGCTATAGCCACCAAAAGCTGAACACTCTTGAAGAGGACCTTTCCACATTGTTTTCTTTGCACGCCTATGTCCAACCCTCTCTCACATAGCCAATGTGTGTTTTAGTTACTGTGACGCTTGAGAGTGCCAAGACCATGCAAACCACTCTGAGGCAAAGATGAAAGCTTATATTGGGGAAAAGTACGAGCTTCCAGGGCTGACTCACAACGCACAGACAACCTGAGTTTTCAGGTAGTGGGCTTTATAGAGATTTTTCAGTTGGAGAAATGTGAGGAAAGAAAAAAAAATCTCATTTGTTAAGGTGAATAGATAATTTCCTTTAGGGGAGATCATTACATTAACCATTTAAAAGAGCAACGGTGTGACACCAGAGCAGTGACTAGATAAGGGGGCAGGAAATCATGACCCAGGGCATTATTAGGTAAGGAAGGGATAATGGCTGGGTGGTTTCTTGAGTAATGTGGATGATCCACTTCCTTAGGCCTCTGTCACCATTCTGCTGTCCTTCATGACTCCATCTTGGGATCCTGTCCCAACCTAACAGTTACCTTTTAATTGTTAGACTAAAGCAGCGACCAAAACCAGCTTCTGGGAGGAAGTTTTATTTGGCCTATGGCCTCATGGGAAAGCTTCACAATGGCAGGGAGAGGCATGGAATAAACAGAGGCTGGACATCACCTCTGCCAAAGCAGGTGGGAAACAGCAGCAACAGAGTCATCAATACTCTGGTAAGATGAAGGTGACAATAACACCTCTAAGCCTGCCCCCCAAATCATAGCTCATCCAGCAAGGTTCCATCTCCCATACTGCTACCATCTGAGAACCAAGCATTCAAAGCATATGAGTTTATGGGAAAACATCTGATTCAATGCACCACAATGGCTCTGACTGAGTAGAGCCTATGTGGTAGACTAGTCCACTGAGTTTTTTTTTTTTCCTCTTTTTTTTTTTTTTTTTTTAGATATGTACACAATGTGTATATAGTCATGTTGGTACCATCCATTAGCCTCTTCCCTGTCCTCTTCCCTCTGCAGGGACCCTCCTCATTGGGGAATATAGGTCATGCATTGTGGAGCTAGCCATCAGTTATGGGTAAGAGGCAATGTCTCTGTGCATAATGACCCAACATGTGGCTATAACAATCTTTCTGTTCCATCTTCTTCAAATTTCCCTGAGCCATTTGGATTTATTTTATGTCTATTTCAGTGATAAAGTCTTGGGAGCCTCTGTATCTCTGGATATATGGTTTGGTAGGAGTCAAGTGATCTCTGTGTCTATCTCTTTCACCCTTCTGCTGGTTCACCAAAAATGTAGCAACTCTTGCTCATTTCCTCAGTTACTCTTGTTTTCAGCCAGAGTCCTGTTGAGGTGCAATGGGATGGTTCTCTCATCAGGATCTGTGTCCATCTGAAAAATGGAAGCAAATTCTGCAATAGAGAGTGAAGTCAGCACCAGGAAAAGAAAGAAGAAAAAGGTAGGTAATGTAAGATAGATACATAAAAGAGAGAAGGGGAAAGAGAGAGAAAGAAGACACAAAGAGGAGAAGATTAAGGTTAGTCTTCATCACACTGTCTCCAGGGCCCTGTGAATCAGGTGTTTCCTCTAAGGACCTGATGAAGGTTCAAACATTTAGTCTGCTTTTAGGTTGTAGAATTTTATGGTACCATTGCCATTTGGGTCCAGTTTTGTGTGGCCCATTCCTACCCTTACCCACCCCTCTTGCCCCACCCTTCCTAATGTTCAGACCTCGAGATGCTTATTAGGTATGTCAACATCTTGGGTAGATTCGGGTTAGGAGCCACAGTTGAGTGAGATCATGCAACAATTATCTTTCTGTGATTGGGTGTGTTCACTGAGAATAACATGTTCCAGATTTGACCATTTTTCTTCAAGCTTCATTGTGTCATTTTCCCTTACTGTACAAATCCATTGTGTAGATATACCACATCTTGGCTATCCATTCATCTAATGATGGACAATTGGCTTGATTCCAGCTCTTAGCTCTTATGAGTTCAGCAATGACAACATGGTTGAGCAAATCTCTGTAGCTTTTAGGATAAATTCTCAGTAAGGGAATAATCGGGTCTGTTGGTAACTCTATAGTCAACATTTTTAGGGGCTTCCATATTGTTTCCATAGTGCTTGTTCCATCTCACATTCCCACCAACAGTAACAAGAGTTCCTATTTCTCCACATCCTCTCCAGCATTTGTTTTCATTTGATTACTTTTTTTAATATTTGCTATCCTTACTGGGGTAAGGGAGAATCTCATAGTTGTTTTAATTTGCATTTCCCTGATGATTAGGGATGATGAGTATTTTCTTAAGTGTGTGGTTTCCATTTGTATTTCTTCCTCTGAGAACTGCCTATCCAGTTCTTTGCCCCATTTTGTGAGTGGGCTGTTTGACATTTTATTGTTTAGGATTTTGTGATCTTGGTAGCATCTAAAAATTAGGCCTCTGTCAGTTGGATAGCCAGCAAATATCTGCATATGGCCTTTGGTAAGATGGCCATTTTTACAGTGTTAATTCTGCCTAACCAGGCCTATGGGAGGTCTTTCCATTTTTGCAAGTCTTCCTCAATTTCTTTTCTGAGTGTTTTTATGCTTTCATTGTGTAGGTCTTTTACATCCTTGGTTAATGTTATTCCAAGTTATTTTATTTTATTCTTTTCCTATTGAAAAATGGGACAATGTCACTTATGTCTATCTTGGTATCTTTGCTTTTGCATATAGAAAGACTACTGATTTTTGTGCATTGATTCTTTTTTTATCCTACAACTTTGCTGAAGGAGTTAATCACCTTTAAGAGTTTTGAGGTTGTGGTTCTCAGGTCTCTTATGTATAGAATCATGTCATCTGCAAATAGGGCTAATGATGTCTTCATTTCCAATTTGTATTCCTTTTATTCTTCTGTCTTATTGCTTGAGCTAGGAGGACTTTCAGTATTATTTGAAGGACAAAGGTGAGAGTGAACACCCCTGTCTTGTTCCTGATATCCATGCAAATTCCTTCAGTCTTTCTCCTTTAAGGATTATTTGGGCTTTAGGAGCTCCATACATAGCCTTTATTATGTTGAGATATAAACTGTCTATGCCTGTTCTTTCCAATGTTTTGATCATGAAGTAATGTTGTATTTTGTCAAAGGCCTTTTCTGAAACCATCAAAATAATTATGTGTTTTTTGTGGTAAAACTTATTTATGTGGTGTATTATATTGACAGATTTCCATATGTTGAGCCACCCCTGCATTCCTGAGATGATGCTTACTTGATTAAGGTGAATAATGTTTTTTGAGTTGTTGAATTTGGTTTGTGAGGATTTTGTTCAGGATCTTTGCATCTAAGATCATCAGAGAAATAGGCCTATAGTTTTCTGTGGCATCTCTGCCTGCTTTTTTTTTTTTTTTTTTCGAGGTAGGGTCTCACTCTGGTCCAGGCTGACCTGGAATAAACTCTGTAGTCTCAGGGTGGCCTTGAACTCACGGCGATCCTCCTACCTCTACTTCCTGAGTGCTGGGATTCCAGGCTTTCTGCCTGGTTTTGATATTACGGTGATCCTATCTTCATAGAAGGAGTTGAGGAGCTCCCCTTGTTCTCCGATTGGGTGGAAAAGTTTGAGAAAAATTGGTTTCAGTTCTTCCATGAAGGTTTGATAGAATTCAACTGAGAAGCCATCTGGTCTGGACTCTTCTTTTGGGGGAGCTTTTTGATTATGTTTTCAATCTTGATGGGTATGATAGGTTTCTTTAGGAGATTACTCTGCTTTGAGTTTAGCCTTGGTAGATGGTATTTGTTCAGAAATTCATCCATTTCTTCCATATTATCCAGATTTGTGCAGTAGAGGTTTTTGAAATAAGTCCTGATGATTCTCCCAATTTCAGCTATGTCTGTTATGATCTCTCCTTTTTCATTTCTACTGTTGTTAATTTGATGTGTATCTTTTGTTTTGCTTGATCAAATTGGCCAGGGATTTATGAATTTTGTTTACTTTTTCAAAGAACCAGCTCTTTGTTTCATGAATTTTCTTAATTGTTTTCTTAGTTTCCAATTCATTAATTTCTGTTATGACCTTAGTTATTTCATTCTCTCTGGAGATTTTAGGGTTTTATTCTTCTTGTTTTTCCAGTGCCTTTAGGTGGTTGGTTAGGTTATTGTTTTGGGATCTCCCTGACTTTGTTATGAAGGCATTTAGTACTATGAATTTTTCCCTAAGGACCACCTTAATTGTCCCATAAGTTTTGGAATGTTGTGTTCTCATTGTCATTCATTTCTAGAAAATGTGCAAATTATTTTTTCTTTATTTTGTGCACTACCCACTTATTGCTTAAAATGTGGTGTTCAGTTTCAAGAAGCTGATTGGATTCCTGGTGCATCTTTTGTTTTTTATCTCTATCAATACTGCATTGTGATCTGATATCATGC
Organism: Jaculus jaculus; assembly: GCF_020740685.1. Classification (NCBI taxonomy): domain Eukaryota; kingdom Metazoa; phylum Chordata; class Mammalia; order Rodentia; family Dipodidae; genus Jaculus; species Jaculus jaculus. The sequence goes on from NC_059112.1 coordinate 34,097,717, forward strand.
AGGAAATTATATTGATCTTTCTAAATATATGGTGGCAGGCTTTATGACCCAGTATATGATCTATTATTGAGAAGATTCCATGAGCTGTTGAGAAGACTATGTAGTCTGTAGTCCACTGATTTTTTTTTTTTTTTAACAAGTAAATACTTTTAACCACTGAACCATCTTTCCAGACCTTGAGCCAGGGAATTTTAACTTTCATACTTGGATTTATGAGGATACAACATATATGTGAATATATGCTAAATTTTCAAGAACTGGGATCTTAATAGCTACAAGCTAATCTTTGGAATAGCTCAGGGTTTATGACTACTATAGAGTTGAGGTTGGGTCAAAATGGAATGTATATAATAGGTAATTTAGGTGTTTGTTGTGTTAAATTGTTAAAATAAATGTTGAAGCCTAAGGACCCAAGTTTGAGGCTCAATTCCCCAAGACCCATGTTAGCCAGATGCACAAGGGGCACACACATCTGGAATTGGTTTGCAGTGGCTGGAGGCCCTGGCGCATCTATTCTCTCCCTTTCCCTGTTGCTTTCAAATAAATAAATTAAATTAAACAAAAAAAAATAAATGTTTGGGAATATCACAAACAAACAAAAGGAGGGGAAAGTCTGTTTAATGCATAGGATAAACCAAATGGAAACTTTGGCACATAAACACATAAAGCTCAACAAACTCTGAAAACAAAGAAAAAAATATAGACACTTTTTATTTAAAATAATTCAGAAAAAAACACAGTTTGAAAGAAATTTTGTGATTATGTCAGATATGTAGAAATTTTGGAAACTTCCCCAGCCCAAGGTGTAGATCCGCAGACTGAAACAAAACAAACAAAAAGCAACTCTTTAAGATTGAGAATCTGTGGCTAGAGAGAGGTGATAATGGGTGAGGACAATGGTAAGGAAGCTGGCTGTGTGAAGATGAGGGTTAAAGTAAGATCTCCATTACCTATGTGAAAACCTGGGTATGTTCATACATGCCTGTAACCCCAGTGCTGAGGATGACGCAGGGTGTTTGGATACAGGATATAACCCCAAATTTATGATCCCCAATTTTGTGTCCTGTTATATTGTAACAAAACCTGATAAAAATGGATCCAATAAGGATACATTATGAATTACTGAGTTTTAGGGAGAAACCAAGAAATTGTTGGGTATATTTTATTTGAATCTAGGAAGAAAGCTATAGTCATATGCACGTGGAAAGTAGGAAAATCATGCTCATGTGGACACACAGCACAGTGCGTGAGGTTCGTTTAAGAGAAATGGCTGGTGCAGAACCATAAACACATGGAAGTTAGAATCCCGGTGCTCATGTAGTAGACTGAGGAGACACATGCAGCCTTTGCCCTGAGCTTCCACACAGAAGAAAGTTAAGGGGCCAAGTGGTGGTGGTGGAAGGAAGAATAGAAGAGCGAAAATAAAGCAGAGACCAAGAAATTCAGATGAGAAAAGAGTGTAAATAGGCATATACCCATGGCTACCCAGAGTGTAGAGAAATTCTACAGATAGAGGGCCCAGAGTTCAGAGAAATCACCCATGTTGGCAGATCTAGAGTGTGAAGGAAATACACATAGAGTAGAACCAGAGACCAGAGGAAAATTATACATGCAATTAAAGTGAGAAGTTACACCAAAGCGTAAAGCAGAGGCAAGCAAAATATGACCTCAGCTAAGAGACAGTACTCTGCTCTCCTCCCACTCAGCCATGCTGCAGCGGTGTTGGGTAGGAGCCAGACTCATGTGTCTCCTTATGGACATATGGAGGAAACACAGACAAAGTTGAAAACAGCAGGGTCAGGCCTTTAGAAACAATTGAAATTGGATTTTTTTCACCTAATTCAGGTATGTGAGGGGAACACCATTTTGATTTATATATTTGAAGGGCAGCCTTCCAGGTCCAGCCTATCTGGGATCATGAAAGCTGCTCCTCTAGGTAGCCTGCAAGACAGAGAGCAGCAGCGGACACTGTAGCAGTTGTAGATGAGCCTCGATCAGACATTAGTTCCATTCCTGCTAAGGTGGGGTGGAATCAGTTCTCTTTTTGGTCTTTTGTCTTTAACTATCTCAAAGAAGGTAGCTTTGTCCTGAGTCTCTTCCAGTGGGGGTGGGGGACAGAGACAGAAGGGCACTGTGACTCATTGGTCAATCTTACTGAAAAATGGGGAGCTCCAGATTCAGTGTCAGAGTCTGCCTCAGGGAAACAAGGTGGCACAGTGACAGAGGAAGACACCCCAAAGCTTCCTATGGCCTTTGTTTGCATAAGCACAGTGTATACATACCTGAAAACTTGCATGTGAGTACACGCACACATGCACACACACAAATCCCAGACCACACCACACTAAAAGTAGAGAGAAATAGAAAAAAAAAAAAAAGATAACCTACATTGAGCTGCTCATTGGAGAGACCTATCAGGTTCCCAAAAGAAACAGACTTCTGTCACAGTACTTAATTACTCACATGAGGGAAAGGTCACCCTGTTGATGAATGATAATCAGCTCCCAGATGATTAGCCCATATAGTGCCATGACATGAGATGTTAGGAAAAAACAGACAACAATGTTATAAGCAAGCAGGGGAAAGCAACCATCCTGACAAGATGTATACACCTGTGCAATAGTGGCACCCAGCCTAGGTAGGTAAACCATGGATTTCTGGGTGGCTAAAAGATGTGCTCAGTGCAAAGGAAACTATAACTGGAACTGGAAACCAAGTCAGAATGCTATGGAAACCAATATTATGGAGCCCAATGAGAAGCTTCCACTAATATTTGGCCAAAAGTGAGGCTACACCCATCAAAATCTCTCTAAATTAACAATGTTTATCCCCTTTAACCTATCCTGATGTTATTATCCAAAAGAGAATCTCTTTTTCTTTGTGAGAAAGCAGTGAGAGTTGAGAACAACTAAAATATATCAATAGGACAAGGACTGCAACTCCACATTAGCAGGTGAACCATTCCTAGCACAGCAGCTAGGATCCATGTGAAAATACCAAAAAACTGGCGAGATGAGCAAGAAATGCTGCTTCCTTGGTGAGTCTGATAACGTGAGCCAGGGTGATGGAGACAGACACTGAGAACACTCAAAATGCACAAAAGCAGAAATCCAGAAGCTGCTGAGAGCTCAACACTAAAGTAGACTTAAAAGTAAATTCACCAGGGCTGGAGAGATTGCTTAGTGGTTAAGTGCTTGCCTGTGAAGCCTAATGAACCTAGTTCAAGACTCAATTCTCCTGACCCACGTTAGCCAGATGCACAAGGGGCCGCATGCATCTGGAGTTTGTTTGCAGCGGCCAGAGGCCCTGGTGTGCCCATTCTCTCTCTCAGTCTGCCTCTCTCTATCTGTCTGTCGCTTTCAAATAAATAAAGTAAACAAATAATTTTAAAAAGTACACCCACCAAAGCTCAGGGAATGTTTTGGAATGGGGGGACAGAAATGCAAGGTTCACAGTGTGGGAAGTAGTAGCCAGAGGCATTGCCCCAAACCCCTACAAAAATGACTACCAGCTGCTCTCGCAGCTAATAACCCATAACTCCATGGTGAATACCAAAAATCTTACTAAGGAGAGCCTTTAGTGGAGTGGGGACAGGGGGGAGGGAAATGATAGTACCACATATGATGTGTCCATACAAAGTTTTAACTTATTTTAAAAAAGATTTGAGATTCTGATGATTTCACGCTAGCCTGTCCCTTGAATTACTGCAAACAAATCTCATTACTTTTTCCTTTTCCTCCCTGTGCCCTGAGTTTGGACTAGTGCTTCTTCCCTTTTGAATGTTCAGTATACAACTTGAGTATGGTAACGGAAATAATGGTATTATATCATGATCACTGGGAAAGGTAGTGCTAGATGCCAACTGACTTTGTGTTCTTTTTTTCCCACTAACAAAAATAAAAACTGAATATTTGGGATGCCTATGTATATTGCTTAACAGTATTTATTTTCTTATTCCCTTCATACAAGTTATAACTGTGACCTAGTCTTGACTTAAGTGAAGAAAGTGGTAAAGAGGTCTTAACTTAAAGTTGTTCCAAATTATAACAGCTTTGCATTTCTACATTAAATGGTTTCCAATTAAAGATATATAAAATTATGGGAAACTGAGTGAAGGGGGAAACAAATGGATAGGCAAATCTGGTCCTGAACTGCACATATGCAAAGAACTGGCTGCAAATAATGTCTTGGAAGCATAACCAGTTGTTCATATTACTATTATCTAATGAAGTCTTACTCAAAGCCCAAGCTATAATCAACCATACTTTGCTCAGCTAAGGATCTGAATTAAGTTTCATGAACAAGATGACTTGTTTAAGGAATAGATGTAAAATTTGAAGGAGAAACTGTACTATTTATATCTGCATTTATTTTGCAGCAAATATTGACAACATCCATTCAAGATCTGTAAACAGTAATGGCTTGGGGAATGTGCCATCCTTCCTCAGTATCAGCTCTAACTTTAACCATGAATTATTTTTTAGTTTCAGCAGCCTCTAAATTATTGCTCCATTATGGTTGTAAAATTAATCCCATAGCTACACTTTTACAACCTATACATATGCTGCTGTGTGCATCATTTAGGGTATTACCAGAGGTATTTCTATTGAAGCAGTAGCAGTGAAGATAATTCATCAATATAAAGGCATGTTTTTATAACATCTCTGGAAATGTTTAAAGCAAAGAGACCATGTGGTCTGGCAGTTAGCAAGGAGATATGCCTCATAGCGCTAAATAAGTTGTTTCCTCTCTCTATGCTCTCAATATTACTACTGAATAGAAATTGTAGTTTTCCTAGCTGAACTGAATTGGAATAATATTAATGTCATGACATAGACTTTGCATCTGTTTTATTTTTACTTGCTGATGGTTAGCTGCATTAAAGTTTTATTTACTGTTTCAATGTAAATTTTCATGTTGTAAACCTTATCAACATCAAGACAAAATATGAAATATTAACATCTGAGTATTCTTCCTTTGATGTTCAATACAAATATATTGTTAAATTTACATACACTTTTGAATGGCAATGACAATTTTAATCAGTTCTGAAGAAGTATAATGCAAAAATTAGGGACTTTTCTTATGAACATAATGTTAACTTATAATAGAGTTATAGTACATTATTTTGGGATTCTAATATAGAAACGTAGCTTTGGGGAATATATGAAAGAACAGCAAATTTCAACTTAACTTTTGTTTTTATTTGAATATAAATAACTTCTATAATTATTAGGTTAATCTTTTTATAAATTTTATTTTTAGGCTCATACATGTGCATAACATACTTCTATCTTGTTTCCCTCAATTGCTTTCTTATTCCCTCTCCTCAAACTTAAACCCATTTTCTTTTCAGTTAATCCCCATCCTACTTTCATATTTTCATTGCTTTTTTTTTTTTTTTTTTTGGTCTGATACATAGTTAAATAAGTGTTGTTTGCCTGATCATGGGTGAGAGATTAATTACTGGAGAATGGGCAACTTACCGTGGCTACACCACTGAGGATCATAATACCATCTTTCTCTGCAGTTATTGGCTGCAATTAGCTATTTTGGTCTTATGAAACCTTTCCTCTTCCATTTTAAAATACTGACAGGCATCTCAAGGAACAGACAATAGGGAGGGTGGGGAGGGCAAAGAAGGGGTTGGAGAGACACAAAACTAGACCCAAATAACAATGGTACCATAAACATCTACATCCTGAGACACAGACCAAATGGCTGAACCTTCACCAGGCCCTTAGAGGGAACACCAGATTCACATGGCCCTGGAGAGGGTATGATGAAAACTGACAATTATGTCTTCCTGCTTCTGTTTTTCTCTCCCCCCATTTCTCTCTCCCTCTCATCTCTCTATCTCTTTTATATCACTTATCATTTTCTTCCTTCTCTTCTTGGGCACTGATCTCTAACTCCCAGTACCAGCAGGTGGATATCATCCACAAAGAGCTTTTGATCACAGAGACCTACAAGTTCTCCCAAAAGAAGACAGATTTATGTCAGAGTGCTTGATGACCCACTACAGGTTATTGGTAAGACAGTACTGCTGAAGACACCATAAACTTTTGGCCCGTATCATGGAGGAGAGACATGGCTGGAAGCTGGGAGAGAGCCAGTCCCCAGACAGTTAAGTGTGTCTAGTGCTGGAAGGTGCTACATGAGTGTCTGGGGGAAAATGACCAATATCTGTCCAAGCAATTCATGGTCTAACCTACTTAGCAGCAAAGAACCAGACGTGATGCTCATACAAGTGCAATGGTGGTGCATAGCCATGGTGGGAAACCTATTGCTATTGATTCAACTAATTGATCTGCTCAGTGGAATGGAACCCATAGCTGGAACTAGGAAACAAGTCAGAACCCTGTCCAAAAATGAGCCCACTCTCCATTTAACTTTCTCTAAAAAACAATGGTTATCACATTTATTTGATGCTAACTTTACTCTCCATTGGAGAATATGCTTCTCTTTTTCAGATACACACAAGTCCTACAGGGAGAAACACCCCATCATACCTCAAAAGGGCTCCAGCTGAAACTAAGAATAATTGGGGAAACATGCAAGAATGCTGTTTCCTTGGTGAACCAGGATCCAACACAACAGTGAAGGAAATAGACACAGAGAACAATCAACCCCTACCAAACCAGATATCCAGAAACACAGAGGCTCCCAAGATCTCAACATGGAAGCAGATCTAATACGAACCCAACATGGCTCAGGGAAATTTGTGGAAGAAGGGGTAGAAAGAATGTCAGAGCCACACGTTGGGTCATGCCATGCAGAGGCATTTCCTCCTACCCAAAACTAAAGACTAACCCCACAATGTATGACCCATATATCCCAACTTGAATGTATTCACTGACTACAAAAAATAATTAAATAAATAAAACATTACAAACAAGAATTGGCAGGTACAATCGTATGCAGGCAACTATAGCCACCATGTGTTCGTTAGTGCAATGACAACTTCTATCCAACAAGCAGCATTCTGAAGCACTCTTGTATGATATTATATTCCTTCCATACTTCCTCCACAAGCTTCCCTGAGGTTGGTGTATGATATATTTAGGACTGAGCACACTATAGTCATTTACTCTTGGCAATTTTTCAAGACATGCAACTCTGCATTTTAGGTTAATCTTTATTACTTAGCTTTTTAAATTCCTTCTATTTTTCTGTTTAATTGATAATTGAGAAGGATTTCCGAAAATTTATGTTATTAATTATATTAGTTTTCAACGTAAATAGGTTTGATAAACATTTTATTTATTTGAGTGAGAGAAAGAGGGAGAGAGAGAGAAAATGGGCATGCCAGAGCCTCTGACCACTGCAAATGAACTCCAGATGCATGCACCACCTTGTGCATCTGAATTATGTGGGAACTGGGGAATTGAGCCTGGGTTGTTAGGCTTCTCAGGCAAGTGCCTTAACTGCTAAGCCATCTCTCCAACCTTCACTGAAAATATCTTGACAGTTATGATACACATTATGGTAGTTTGAATGGGTGGTCCCCAGTATATTCAGAATTTTATTAGTTTGTAATTAAGACCTCTGACTAATTGGCTGGAGGAGGGGTCACGGGGCAGATCTTAGGGTCCAGCCCTAAAGTGTGATGGTAGATTTGGGATTCCAGGCTAAAGATATGCAAAGTTCCTGGCCTTTCCTGTAATTCCTAAGGATGCTTGTGCTGGTGGTAATGTTGGTTCTTCTCTCTGCATTGACCTGTGAAAGGCCAGGTTCTGTCATTATGGAACTTCCTCTCTATCTCCTTATCCTTTCCTCCATCACTGAGCCTGGAAGGTTCAGGAAGTACATATCAACAACACACATTTTGAGGCTTTTTAGTTGCTTCATATCAGTTTAAATTGTCATAATTCCATAATGAATTAAACTATGGTCACTATTTTTCCCCTTAATTTTAACTTCCATGATTACAGTAATATATTCTTACTAATTTCTTCATAGTATGTCTAAAGTGGTGTTTTATAATATTCCATTTTTTCTGCAAGTATATCTTTGCTGTGTTTTGATAGTATTGTAGATTTATTAAAGCTCATCAATAAAAGTATAACTTTTGAATATAACTGATAATGATGGCACTAAATTTATTTGAAATTGCTTACAAAATATTTTTATAGAAACATTTAAGCTATGATAGCTTTATAGCTACTGCTAATCAAATTTTTAAAGAATAGTAATACCTATCTTAAAATAAACTCAGAAAATTAAGTAGAGGGGGACTTAAAAATTTATTTTATAAAGTTCAGGTAATAATGACAGACTTAAAACCATGACATTACAGGACAGTATTTCACACAAACATAGGTCCATAAGTGCTCAATGAAGTTAAGATAATATACCATGAATAAGTACAATATATTTCACATATGTAAAGTTCTTTCATTATTCATAATTTGAATAAGAGAATATATAATCTATAATTTTATCTCAGTAGAAGAAAAAAGTTATTTGACAAAACCCAAACATCTTCTGATAAAAATCTCAACTTTGAAGAAATTAATAAGATCTCTCTAAATAGAAAAAGCATCTGCTGTGGATTGAATTGTGTCCCTGTAAATTTGCACACTGAAGTTCTCATCTTCTCATGTGCTGATACATTTAGAAGATAACACATTCTTTAATTTAACCAAGTTTATGTGGATTGTAAAGGAGGGTTCCTATTCCTATTAAATTCTTGTATTCATATTTAGAAGAAGCAGCAGAAAATACACAAAGTAGGAAACTATCAGCAACACTGTGAGAGAGGTCAAAAGAAACTAATATTAGTTACACTTGGAATTAAAAATTTCCAGATTACACTTGGAATTAAAATTTCTAGAACTGTGGGAAAACCAATGTCTGTGTTTAGGATACACAGTCTGTGGCAATGCATTAATGCAGCCTAAGCTGATTTAAAGAATAATCATGATAGTCACTGACAGTCTCATGTAAAATGGCTGAGCTGGCCGCATTCCTTTCAAAACCAGAAGAATGGGGAAATAATTCTTAACACTTTGACAGAGGACCTAGTCTGCACAATAAGGAAAGCAAAAAAAAAAAAAAAAAAAAAAAAAAATTAATTAAAAAAAAAGAGTCAAAAGTTGTTTTTACATGCAGTCAATATATGAGTCTCCAAATAAAAGTCCCAGTAATCCATTGCCATGTTAACAGTAGACTGTTATACACAATAAGTGAATGTTGCCAGACTGCAGGACACAAAGTCAATATAAAAATTCAATTGTCCTTTTTTGATCCAACAGACATATGGAAAAATAAAATTTCAAATTTATAATAGTGTCAAAACTTTCAAACTTGCTATAAAATATAAGATAGTGCTGTGGTTTGGGGAGGACTAATGAGTAAATAGATACACTTAATATAACAGCAATGATTGATGATGCCAAAATATCAACCCTCAAATTGATGGAAGGATTGGACAAACTATCTGAAATTCCAGCACTTTCATATTTTTAAATAAAATTGAGGTATTCATTATGTAATATGTATATATGTATACATATATGTAATATGTATGCGTATGTGTATATATATGCACAGAGAGGGGCCTATGGTAGCTGAGATATTTTTGTTAATATGTATAAAATTTTAGGAGGTTTACTACTGTGTGATTTTGAGACTTACAGTATCACAACATAATCAACACAATATAGTATTTGGTAAAAATAGAGAGATAGGTCATCATTTCTGAAGAGAGTACAGAAATGAAATATTCATATATATAAATGTATATGTATATACACATATATGTGTACAGTGTTGACTTTTGGCAAGTCTTTCAGGTTGAATGTGAACAGGCAGTCTACTTAACAAATGGTAAAAAGTGGGTAAAAATCATGTAAGACTAACTTCCAACCATGGATTCCACCAAACATGAAAATGACTTACCAAGAGATCATAGATTTATATGTAAATCTGTGAAATTTATCAATTAAGCAGATAAGAGAAAATCCCTGAAATCTTAGGGTAAATCAGTAATTTTTAGGAAATAAAAGATAATAAAATAAAAATACTAACCAATTCATACAAGTGTGTAGGAAGCTTCCAGTTTGCAGAGGCCTATATCTTGCTATTTATTTTTCATTGGAGTACAGAACTGAAATTTTTACCACATCAGGGGAATCATGGAGGACACAGACCCACATCTGCCCAGGTCCTAGGCATTCTGAACATGGACGCAGCTTTGCTGCAGTTTCATCTGAAGGTTGAATAACTGGGTGGTTATTCTCCTCCAGAGCCACAGATAAGCCTTCTTGGTCTGAGGCAGTACTAATTATTTTAACTTCCCGGCATCTGCTTGAAGTTGAAGAGGAACACTTGTGAGCTCTCAAAGAATGTTGACATAAGGTCGCAGTAGGAGTTTTGCACAAATTTCAGGACAACCCCTAAGTAACAAAGGAAGAAGGGTATTGTTTTCCATGTACAAAAGCAAAATAGCTGTTTGTGACACAGTGGTGTAGTGCTCAGGAGCATCATGAAGGTAGTCATGTGAAAGTTTCTGTACTTCTTGGCAATAGCTAGATGAAACGGGCATGAGGAAGGGGTAAAGAAAGCTTGTTGACTTCATAATTTCGTCCATGCTCGCATAAAATACTCTGCATGATTCAGAAGGTAAGGCCACATTCCCAGTAGCTCTCACAACTTTGAAGACAAGATGAAACCACACACATTATAAAAACAATGAATAATAACCACCAAACGTTCGTTGATTCTTAAACAACATTCTATACAAAACCATTTTAGTCACTCAAAATTATTCCCCTGCATTTGAAAATGTTTGATTTCAGTCCAAAGTTAGAATTTCTTTTATGCCATGTCAAGTATAATCAGATGAATGATTTTTGAAAAAAAATGTGAAGGCTACATTTTCTTCCTCTTTAAGTCAGCATGCTATTTCTGTAATCTGTCATATCAAAATTGGTGGAAAGAAAAATTAAATCTTTAAGTTTTCTATGATCATAGGTTTTGGAGAAGAATGCTACTAAACAGCTACATTTCTGCAGTAGACTAAAATATTTCTTCTTACTTATAACGAAATTTACATATCATGATGGAGACAAGTGTTACCAAATCACAAACTCACGCTTTTGTGTTTTTAAGAAAGCAGGTAATGAACCGTATTTATACTTGGCAGGGCTGGGAGCAAATTATACTCATTTGCTTCCCTTCATTTCTATTCAAGTGAAACATAATTATTAAAATAAACTACTAAGGCCGCCTTGAACAGAGAACATTAAAGAGAGTGTTCTGCTAATGTAGCTAATGGTACTCTAGAGGGTTCTATGACTGTCCCAAAGTGGACTTCTGGTTACTGTCTTGGCATGCTTCAATACCACTTATGGATTGCCTTTTTGTTAATGTGGTTATGACTACTAAAAGTTCTGAAGGTAAAAACATCAAAAATTTATAACCAAACATCAAATGTCCTGTGAATTTAATGTTTTCCCTTGCATATATCTATCTATCTATCTATCTATCTATCTATCTATCTATCTATCTGTCTGTCTGTCTGTCTGTCTGTCTGTCTGTGTGTGTGTGTGTATATGTAATTTCTGTGAAACACATTAAGGTGCTGAATGCTGTTATCCTCTTACCTTTTTCCATCTTTAAATAGCAGGGGATACCCATTTCCTATTGTTGTGATAACCAATTATCACCACCTTAGTGGCATTTTTTATTTCATTTTGGTTTTTCAAGGTAGGGTCTCACTGTAGCCCAGGCTGACCTGAAATTCACTATGTAGTCTCCGGTGACTTGTGGCTTAGAACTCATAGCAATCCTCCTACCTCTGCCTCCAGAGTGCTGGGATTAAAGTTGTGTGCCACTACGCCCAGTCCTTGGTGGCTTTTGATATTGTAAACTTATGCTAAATCTTTGGAAGTCAGTGGGGATCTGGAAGGTCTAAGAAAATCAACTTCCTTTCTTTTTCTTTTCTTTTTTTAAGCTTCTAGTTATCTTCCTTGGGTTGTGGCCAAATATGGTCCAAACCCCTGCTTTTGTCTCATCTTGCTTTATTTGGTTATGATTGAAGATGCAGCCTCGTTGTTGGAATATAAAAATCCCTGCGGGGTGTGTGTAGATTTGGTTCCCAGCAAGTGATGCTTATTGGGAAACGTTGGATCCTTAAGGAGGTAAAGCCTGAATGAAACTGATGACTGGTGTTGGGACCCACTTCATGTTCCCTCTCTGCTTCCTGTATGACAAAGTGACCTGTGATGCCTTGACAATACTGTAAGCCAAAATAAACCCTTTTCTTCCATAAGTTGTTTCTGCTCTGGTATTTGTTCACAGGAATGAGAAAGTAACTGATACAGCCTCCTTCTTAAACACATCCTTGTGATTATACTGATAATCTCTCCCTTTGAATATTCTTGGTTGAAAAAATATGTGATGCTATTTTTCCATGAAATATAACATGTTCACAGGGTATAGCCATTAGGGCATGCACCAGCTTGAAGGTAATTATTTTATCTACCACTGTGGTGGTATAAATTAGGTGTCCCACATAAACTAATGTGTTCTGTATGCTGCCTTCCAAGCTTGTAGCAGTTTGAGAGGTGGAGACTTGCTGAAGGATGTGTGTTGCTGGGGACAGGTTTAGGGGTATTAGGTACTAGATTCCCTTACCAAAATTTGTCTCACTCTCCTGCTACTGTTTGCCATGTGCTGTGTCCATTCTTCTCTCATGCCATGCTTTCCCCCGCCATCATGTAGCTTCCTCTAGATAGTGTAAGCCAGAATAAATTGTTTCCTTCCATCAGCTACTTTTGCTTGGCATTTAGTGCCAGCAATGCAAAGGTAACTAAAACAACCATGCAGAAGATTGAATATTAGAAGATTTTTGAATGTTGTTTTAGATATATGAAAGAAACAAACACCTGCCATTTGGCTATAAAATAAACTTTTAAAATCAGACAGACAATTTGGAATATTTCATCTATTTCTTGGTGAATCTGTACCTTATTTATTTATGTTTAAGATTTCCATCTTAATTTTATTAATTTTCATTAATTGTTTGACAATACTTTTTGATTGAACTGAAATGCTCATACAGGAGAGGCTAATGCTCAACCTTTCAGCTATACTCTAGCCCCAAAGCTTCAGTTTTGTAGCTTAATTATCTTGTTTTTGTTCCTTGAGGTTTGGGCTTAAGTATTTTTTTTTTAATTTTTATTTATTTATTTGAGAGCAACAGACACAGAGAGAAAGACAGATAGAGGGAGAGAGAAAGAATGGGTGCACCAGGGCTTCCAGCCTCTGCAAACGAGCTCCAGACACGTGTGCCCCCTTGTGCATCTGGCTAACATGGGACCTGGGGAACCGAGCCTCGAACTGGGGTCCTTAGGCTTCACAGGCTAGCGCTTAACCGCTAAGCCATCTCTCCAGCCCTAAGTATTTTTTTTTAATTATTTATTTATTTATTTGAGAGCGATACACAGAGAGAAAGACAGATAGAGGGAGAGAGAGAGAATGGGCGTGCCAGGGCTTCCAGCCTCTGCAAACAAACTCCAGATGCATGTGCCCCCTTGTGCATCTGGCTAACATGGGACCTGGGGAACTGAGCCTCGAACCGGGGTCCTTAGGCTTCACAGGCTAGCGCTTAACCGCTAAGCCATCTCTCCAGCCCCCTAAGTATTTTTTTATACTACATGTTTTATTATAGAAAGTATTATATGATTATATATATTTGAACATTAATGGAGAGTAACTTCATTGGCTTGGAGGGGGTGGCCATTGCCTCTCCTTTGCACTCCTCTTGTAGCTTGAAGATACCTTCTCTCAGCCTCCTGTAGTTCCTACATGATGCAAGCAGCTGTGGTCTGGAGGGTTCCTATTTTAACAAGGCTAGGAACTTCTCACGATTACAGCTCCCTATAGTTTTTTAGTCTTAGAGTTAGGAAACTGTTCTTGAATCTTATAGTTTGTATACTACATATGCTTTTGATTCAAAATATTAGTCTTATTTCTATTTCATTTAGTATATATTCATACTATATAACAGATATATCTCTATTGTACCACCTTATTATATATTAATTAGATATACATAGGTTTATGCATCCTTATTTATTTATTTATTTATTTTTGAGGTAGGGTCTCACTCTAGCCCAAGATCACCTGGAATTCACTATGGTGTCTCAGGGTGGCCTTGAACTCATGGCAATCCTCCTACCTCTGCCTCCCAAGTGCTGGCCACCATGTCTGGCTATCCTTATGTTTTTGAATCTAACATTCTGTTACTTTAACATACTAACTCTTATGCTACATGCATTTATGTTTGTATACAAGTTTATATCACTCACATACATGTATACACATTCAGTTTTACATATGCATATATAAACTTCTGATAATGCATAAGTTTTGCATTATAAGCATTATCTTCTGTTACTAAATCATATAATAACATCATTTCAGTTTATTAATTTTAGTTTGAAAATTTTAGATTAGGGAAATAATCACAGATATGGATATATTTCATTTGTCCTCCACTCATCTATGAAAATTAAGGTGAATCAGTCTCTTTCTAGAACCCTTTATTTTTCTCTCTCCACTCTATTGTAAACGTCTATGTCCCTGGAAACTGCTAAATCATTCCTTCAGTGCTTAGGCACAATTCTCACTTATGAATTTTCAATTAATCTTATCCTTTATTGGAAGCAGCGGAGTAAAGAAGATAGTTTACCTACACACAGTTGAACCCAAGCCTTCTACCAGAGGCAGAGGTGGTTAAAGAGGGTCTGTGATGTACAGTAATTCTTCATGTTATATTGAATATGTCCCGGGGGAGGAGTCTTGTGAAGATGCTTGGATGAAAGGGCTCATTTTTCATTGATCATCTGTACTTCTGCCATGTTGTTTGTGATTACTTGCTGTATGTCAGGGTCTCAGATTAATAGCCCCTCTGTCTGTTCTAGCTCAAGTCCCTTTATGCTCTCTTAACACTTAGGGGGTAGTTGAAAAATGAAATTTATCTATCTCATTCTGTCTTCCAATGTTATAAAAATGATCCTCTGACTGGGTACTTTCACTCACCTTATGTCTTTCTTCAGGATGAGAAGTTGATATTTTATTTTCAATTATATAATTTTTACTTTTAAATGTTATGAATATATATATATATATATATATATATATATATATATATATATATTCCAAATTTCCAACAAAAGTCTCTTCCAACTTTTTCAAGTACCTCATGTTACATACTTACACATAAGTGTTTTGATTTCAAAGTAATCATTGGCTTTATGTTGAGAACAGATCTGAAAAGCAACACTAATTTTATTCTTTGTAAAGAGTTGTGATCTTTCTTGACCTATTAATTGCTTTTGCCCTCTTTTCTTCCCTGTCAGCACTGTTCTTTCTTTCTTTCTTTCTTTTTTTTTTGTGTTTAGGCAGTGAAGACAGGCAGTTTTATATCAATTACGAGCTGGATATTTGTGTACCATAGTGACAAGTGACCCTCAGAGAGACATCTGGAAATGGATGACGTGCCAGGTCACCAGACATAGCTGTATTTTAACACCAGTGTGGAGGGGTCTTCAGGGTGCATGACTGGTAGCCACTCAGGCTTCATAGGCACTAGAAGAATGGAAAGACTTTTGGAAATTCCAGAGAGCTTGAGTTTATTTTGTTGAGTATTGGAGGCCACTTAAGCCCTAGAACCAATCTATATCTCCATGGCTAGTGATGGTCTACTCATAGCATTCTGGGCAATGCAAAAGAATGCTTCAGATTTATGGGTCCAACTTCAAACTGGCTTTGAACTTATTAGTGAGTTTGGAGGTTTGTTACATTAGTTCCTTTTCACCTCATAATCTTTCAGTATAAATATTTCATTAATTCGCAAATGGCAGACAAAGGCCCTAGGAATTGAAATTTCAGTGAAACTATCTGGGTGGAGCCATGTAAAAATAATGACAAAAGATGGCTCAAATTACAGTGTTTAGTATTTAAAATGTTTTCAGGTTTTTAAAGTGTTAGTAATAATTTGCTATGATTGGAAGCACTTTCAAGTGTGAGGATAAAGGTAGTTTGGTAAATACATAAGATATTAACTTAATAATAGTAATTTGGCACTTTTATAAGAGGACTTCAGTGCTTGGTGTCTCCATGAAACATCCCACCAGGCAGCTTTTTCCTAGAAGACCAAACAGACAGGAAGTGACTCATAAAGGCTCACAGAACATGTTAGCAACATAATTTGAATTTTCATTTGTGCCTTATTCCTATTAGGTACACATTTTTTGATCAACATTTGTTGAATAATGATTTCATATTGAGTACTATTAATAGGTTCTAGAAGGCTTGAGGATATAGCTTAGTTGATACAATGCCTACCTAGCTTGGGTTACACCCTAGCACTGTGTTAACTGGGTGTGTTGCTTATATTTGTAATCCTAAAATTTGGAAGGGGGAGGCAGCAGGATTAGCAGTTCAAGGTCATTAATGGCTACTTAGTTCAAGACTAGCCTGGGGAACATGAAAATTTGTCTCAAAACAACAAAACAAAATAAAACAGAACAAAAGGGGTTGGTTCCTCAAAGATGAATAAGCTTAGCTTGGGTCTTTAAGAAAATGCTGAGAGCTACTCAATTAATCATGGCAGCTGGCCTCATGGTTCCTCCACAAGGAAAGAGCAGGCTCCACAGTTTTGCCCTGGTCCCAAGCCTGGAATTTATCATGACACAAACCTTGTGTTTTAGAACTAGCTTTCCTTAGACTCTTTGTTTCTCCAACTGAGAATACAAATGTATGAGATTATGGGAATTCTGGTACAAGAGCATAAAAATCCCTTTTGAAATTTTATTTTAGGCTTTCCAAGATTTTGAATGGAATTTCTTTCATGAGTACATATCATTTAAAATGGGTTTGGTTTACAACTATGGGGATGCTGAATATAGGATGTAACAGTATATTTAATTTAATAATAACCATCTGCAGGGTTATGGAAATCATCAATTGGTTCACAAAATAAGAATCAGCTAGAATCAATTTTTAGTTAACTAAAAATATTACAAGAAGAGACATTGGCAGAAAATACAAATTAATACAAATTAACAGATTTCTATTATTCAAACTACAGCAATAGAGAGGAAAAAAAAATGGGTCCATGAAATCAACAAGAACTGCTCAAGACACATAATTGGATGCATTAATTAATTCAGTTTAGTCTTTGTAAGCATTTACTACATGAAGGTCCAGTGGCAGTGCTGGATGTACAAAGGGCAGGAAGCATGAAGTCCCCTCAAAAAGAAGCTGGTTTTCCAGAGGCCAAACATGTATAAAAATCTAAATAAACCAAGAACCTGCTTGGTTTCCCAAATGCATCTTTCTGTCTGCTTCACTGGGATGTGGCATAGCTACATTTTAAATCATGTTTCATGAATCACCATTATTTTTTTTTAAATTAAGAGTGAACTTTGTATGAACACAGCATGTGTTGGTGCCATCTTTTCCCTACTCACTTCCTCCATTCCACAGCAGAGCCTTCTCATAGGGGTTGCTGTTATTCCCTATGGGGTTGTAGGTTATGTGTTATAGGAACAGCTTTCAGTTATTAGGGGCAGACAATGCCTCTGAGCATGACATCCCAACCAGTGGGCTCTTAAAATCTTCCCACTCCCTCTTCCACACAATTCCCTGAAACTTGGTGGGTGTGTTTTAAGTCTACTTCAGTGATGATCTCTTGAGAGCCTCGAGGTTTCTACTTTGGTATGTGTTGAGCATCCTCACCATCTGTCTCCTTCACCCTGGCACTGATTTTCAGGCTCACCATGGAAACAGGACTCTTTCACATATCCCCAAATCCTCTGTGGTTTTGCATGGGTCCAGACTGAGATGTGAGGGGTGGGTTATCTCCTCAGGTCTTGTTACCTTCTGAAAAGGAAAAACAGATTCTCCAATGAATAGTGAAGTCAGAATAGGTTAAATTGGATAAGTGTTATTAATTTAAACTGAGTTTGATGGATGTAGCCACCCCCTTTAGCCAAAGACTTGTGGGAGCTTAACATTGGAGAGCATAATCTTTATTTCTGTAGGATTCCGACCTGGTTTCCAGTTTCAGGTATGGGTTCTTTTCCACTGAGTGGATCTCTTAGCCGGTCAGAAACCCACCATGCTGTGTGCCACCATTGCACTGGTATGTAATTCTTGTCAGACTGGTTGCTTCTGAGTAGCTTAGACACTCTGTGGTTTCTCACACCATTGCTGGCCAAGTTTCCCCCAGTAGCTCATGTAGCTCTTTCCAGCACTAGATGTGCTGTCTGGGAACTGGCTTTCTTCCTGATTCCAGCTGGGTCTCTCCATGTTCTGCATCAGTAGCAGTGGTATCTTTGGCAATATCATCTTACCTTTTACCTCTGGCAGGTAATCAAGTGCTTTGACAGAAGAATGTCTTCTTTTGGGGACTTCCTAGGTCTCTGGTTAATAGCTCAATGTGGGTAGCACCTATTTCTGGTGTAATAGTGAGTTACAGGTTAACAAGCAAATATTTTTAAGGTTACTTTTCATCCCATGCTCTCCAGGGACATTCTTTTTGGGTGCTCCTGCTATAGTCCTGTTGAGCATTATATCTTTTTAGTCCAGCTTCAAAGAGAAAGGTTCCTAGTACACCAGTTCATTTTGGGTTTTGTTTGTGTTTATTTCCCCTCATCCTTCCCTTTTCCTCTCCTGAAACCCTTCTATCCCTATTGTATGGGCTTCAAGTTGCCTATCCAGTATGCTAGCAAATCAAGCTGTTCCAGGTTAGGAAGCACAGATGAGTGAGAACATGTGGTGTTTGTCATTCTGTGACTGTATGTGTTTGCTAAGTATACACTGTTCTAAGTCCATCCATTTTCCTACAAATTTCATTGTATTGCTCTTTCTTCAGCTGAGTAGAATTCTATTGTGTAAATGTACTACAAGTTTGTTATCCATTCATCCAATGATGAGCATCAGGGTTAATTAAAGTTCTTAGCTATGGTTTAGCAAATATCTCTGTAGTGAAGCATGGATCATTTAGGGTAAATGACTGTAAATAATGTAATAAATTGGTCTGTTGGTAGGTCTATATTCATCTTTTTCAGGAATCTTCATATGGATTTCCAAAGTGGTTTTATAAGTTTGCATTCTCACCAACAATGAATGAGGGTCCTTTTTTTCTCCACAACCTTGCCAACATTTTTTTGTCATTTTATTTTTTAATGATTGCCATACTTATTGGAGTAATGTGGAATTTCATAATTGTTTTAATTTGCATTTCTCTTATGGTTAGGGATTTTAAATATTTTATTAAGTGTGTGTTAGCCATTTGTGTTTCTTCCTATGAGAACTCCCTATTCAGTTCTTGGACCCATATTTTTGAGTGGGTTGTTTGATTTTTTTATTGTTTAGTTTTTTGAGTTCTTTGTAGATTCTAGGAATTAGTCCTCTGCCAGTGGTATAGCTGGTAAAAATTTTCTCCTATCCTGTGGGTAATATGAAGGTATTGCTTATGGTTTGTTTGTACAAAAGCTATTTAGCTTCATGAGATCTCATTGGCTGAGAGATTTTTAAATTTTCTGCTCTACTGGGGTATTGTTCAGGAAGTCCTTCCCCATTCTATATCATGGAGAGTCCCTCATATTTTTTCTTTCTGTAGTTGAAGAATTTCAGGTCTTATATTGAGGTCTTCAGTCTGTTTGTGTACAGTGAGATGAATGGGTCTAGTTTCACTTTTCTACATGGGGTCATCTAATTTGTCTAGCATCATTTGTTGAAGATGATGCCTTTTCTCCAATCTACATTTTTTGGAAATTTGTCAAAGATCAAGTAGCTTTAGATATTTGACCTAAGGACCACATATTCAATTCTGTACCATTGGTCTAAATTTCTCTTTTTATGCCAGTACCATGCTGTTTTTGTTACTATGGCTTTGTAGTAAAGTTTTGGATATGGTGAGGTGATGCCTTCAGAAGTGATTTTTTTTTTTTTTTTACTGTTGTTGTTTGTTTGTTTTTGCTGGGGATTTGTTTGGATATCTGAGGTCTGCTGCCATTCCATATGAATATTGAGATCATTTTTCTGTCTCTGTGAAGAATGATACAGGAAATTTTATTTTTATTGAATTAAATCTGTTTATTGTTTTTTGTGAGATTGCCATTTTCACATTATTAATTCTATCTACCCTGGAGCATGGTAGGTCTTTCTATCTGCTCAAGTTCTCCTCAATTTATTTCTTGACTGTTTTTACATTTTCATTATATAGGTCTTTCCCATTCTTTGAGAGAATTATTTCAAGGTATTTATTTATTTATTTTTTGTTGTTGTTCTATTGAAAATGCCTCAGCCTCCTTGATTTGTTTCTCTGTATATTTTGGCCTTTGCTTATACATAGATTACTGATTTTTGTGCATTGATTTTGTATCCTGTCACTTTACTGAAGGAATTAATCACCTTTAGAAGTTTTGAGAAGGAGACTTTCAGGTAACTTATATATAGGATCATGTCATCTGCAAATAGGGCTAATTTCAGTTCTTCTTTACCAATTTGTATCCCTTCTATATCTTTCTTTTGTCTTATTGTTTTGGCTAGAAGTTCTAGTATTATGTTGAAGAGTGGTCATCCCTATTTTGTTCCCAATCTCAATGGGAAATCCTTGAATCTTTTCCCATTAGGTATTAGATATTTTATATATATATATATATCTTTTATTGTGTTAAAATATAAACTATCCATTCCTATTCTCTCTAATGTTTTGCTCATGAGGTAATGTTTTGTTTTGTTATAGACCTCTGCATCTGTAGAAATGATCATGTGGTTCTTGTGATTAAGATTATTTATGTGGTATATTATGTCTACTGATTTGCATATGTTAAACCATCCTTGCATTCCTGGGATGAATCTTGCTCGATCAGGTGGGTAAGGCTTTTGATGAGTTGTTTAAAAACATGATTTATCTATTTTGGCCATACCAGTAAAGTATTGGAGGACAGTGGAAACTTCTTATTCTGTATAAAATTTTAAAATAAGAAACAATAAATATATTGATACACACTGGACTCAGAATTTGATAATGAACTATTCATAAATTGAATGAAAAGAATTAACATTACCTATCTACAAAAAAGTAATCTGGGGTTGAAGAGATGGGGTAGTAGTTAAGGCACTTGCTGGAAAAGCCTAAGGACCCAGGTTAGATTCCCCAGGACTCACATAAGCCAGATGCACAAGGGGCACATGTGTTTGGAGTTCATTTGCAGTAGCTGGTGGCCCTGGTATTACCACTCTTTCTCACTCTCTATTTGCCTTTTTGTCTCTCTCTCTCCCTCTCAAATAAATAAATATTACAAATAAGTTATCTGCAAAGAAATGAAGGCCATTGCACACATGAAATCAATAATGGACCACACACAGCAAGTACAGAGCAAAAGGTGTGGATGTGGTAGAAGTTGAAATGTGTAGAAAATCTAAAAGCAAATAATTGCTAAAGTAATTGCTAGGTAATGGCTACAGTTACCATTTTGTTCCAAAGCATATGTAACCTCAATGTAGCACATTTTATGACTTATGCATTAATAATCTCTGGCTCCACGTGGAAGAGCATATATACTCATTCCCAGAGAAATTCACAGCAGTTCAGTCACTCTGGCTGGCACCAAGCAGAGTGGTACTTCACATTCCTGTGTTTAAATAATACAGTAGAACCCACACATGGTGAATGTAAAGACCAAAAAAAAAAAAAAAAAAAAAAATGCTGTTTTACTTTTATTCTGAGATCACTTTTTTACTGTATTTAAAATTTAAAGCCATGAGCGCATGTGACCCCTTGTGCATCTGGCTTACATGGTCCTGGGGAATTGAACAACAGTCCTTTGGCTTTGCAGGCAAGTGCCTTAACTGCTAAGCCATCCCTCCAGCTCAGCTCCTTTGTAGCTTTTCTTGGTGCTGATTTGCAGTTTAATCCCACTGTGGTCAAATAGACTAAAAGAGATTATTTCAATTTTCTTGTATTTATTGAGATTTTCTTTATGTCCTAATATATGGTCTATTTTAGAGAATGTTCCATGTGCTTCTGAGAAAAATGTATATTCTGCAGCATTTGGATCAAATGTCCTGAAGATATCTGTTAGGTCCATTTGTTCTTGTTATCATTTAATTCAGATGTTTCTCTCTATATTTTTGCCTGGATGACCTGTCAACTGATGAAAGTGGGGTATTGAAGTCACCCACTACAATTGTGTTTGATGTTATCTGTGACCTTAAGTGTAATAGTGTTTGTTTGATGAAACTGGAAACCCCCATGTTAGGTGCATATATGTTTAGGATTGTGATGTCCTCCTGTTGGAGTGGTCCTTTAAATGGTATAAAATGATCTTCTTTATTTTTCCTCACTAATGTTAGTTTGAAGTCTATTAGGCTATATTAGGATAGCCAATCCTGCTTGTTTCCTAGACCCATTTGTTTGAAATATCATTTTCAACCTTTGACCCTAAGGTGGTGTCTATCTTTTATTGAGAGATGAGTTTTCTGGATGCAACAAATGGCAGGATCCCACCTTTTAATCCAATCTACAAGCCTGTATCTTTTGGATGGTTCATTGAGGCTATTGATATTGTTATTATTGAAAGGTATTCATTTATTCTCACCATTCTTTTTATTTTGTAGTGTTTCTGGTTATCTCTTTACTCACTTGTTTTTTACTGTTATTTGAGTGTGCTTTATTTGTTCCTATTTCATCTTGTATGTGTCTTGCTTTCTCTTCAGCATGAAGAATTTCTTCAAGTATTCTCTGTATGACTGGCTTAGCTGTCATACATCCTTTAGCCTGTTTTTTTTTGTTTTTTTTTTTTTGTGGAATGTCCTTATTTCTCCATCAATTTGGATAGATAGCTTTGCAGGATAATGTAATCTTGGTTATCAATTCTTATCTTTCAGAACTTGGAATATATCATTCCAAGCCCATCTGGCTTTTAAAGTTTGTGTTGAGTAATCTGCAGTTATCCTAATGGATTTGCCTTTGTAGGTGACTTTCTTTTTCTCTCTAAGTACTTTCAATATATTTTCTTCGGTTTGTGTATATAGTAGTTTAATTACAACATAATGAGGAGAGGTTCTTTCCAGGTTTCGTATGTTTGGTGTTCTAAAAGCTTCTTGTGTCTGCATTGGTATTTCTTTCCCAATTTTGGGGAAAATTCCTTCTATGATTTTGTTGAAAACATCTACTAAACCTCTGGATTGAAATTCTTCTCCTTCTATTATACCCTGAATTCTTATGTTGATCTTTTCATAGTATGTCATATATTTTGAAATTCCCATTCATACCTTCCTATTAGCTTGTCTTTTTCTTTGTTAGACTGAATTAGGTCTGCCACCTGGTCTTCTAGTTTAGATAAGATATTTTCTCCTTCATCCATTCTGGTGAGACTTTCCACAGAGTTTTTATTTCACTGGCTGTTCTTCAGAGCTAGGATTTCAGCCTGATTTTCCATCACTATTTCTATTTCCTTACTCATGTCTTGTAATGACCTCCTTATTTCATTATGCTGGTTTCCTGTGTTCTACTTCAGGAGTTTGTTTTCTTCTGCAATTCCTTTGTTTTCTTCTTTGAATCTTTTCATTTCTTCTTTGATTTCTATGATTATAGATGCCATCATTTCTTGAAATCTTTGTCAGACATTTCATCTAAAACAGTCTCTTTGCTGATCACTTATGACGGATTTATAGTTTTTGGTGGGACTGTATTCTTGTGAATCCTTGAGTTTCTTGTATTATATTGTAGTGACTTTTGTATCCTGAATTGATATAATGCTTGGGTTTTCTATTTATCTGCTGTGCTCTTAGATGTGGCAAGCCACGTAGATATACTTCTAGGATATGAATTTAAGGTGCCAGGTGTAGCTCGTGTCCATCAATCAAGCCACATGAAGGCTGAGGAAGTTGAAAAATCCCCATGTGGGCTCTACTGCTGCTGCCGTTTTGCATGCCTGGTGGGGTGATGCCGTGTGGGTGGGCAGGTCTGCAGATTGGTGGGCCACAAGCACCTCAGTGGAGTTTTGACTGTTCTCTACCTCTCTGGTGGATCATAGTCTCTCCAGCTTCTCCACTGTGTCTAATAATAACCTGTACTCCTTTACTTTTCAGAAGAAGAGTGTATTTTGCTGTGGCTTTGCTTAAATCCCTTCCTAGGCTGGTTCCTATGCCACCATCTTACCCGGAAGTTCCCTGTGAACTTCTTTTGTCAGGAGGTGCCTCTCCTTTTTGAGAGTTATAAGATATTCTTCAACAACTTTGTTGATTGTATTTTCTATGCCTTGTTCCTTGATTGCTTTGCCTTCTGGTATAACTATGATTTGTATATTTGGTCAGTTTGGGGTATCCCACAGTTTTCTCATATTCTGTTCACATGATTTTTTTTTTTTTTTAATGAACTTAGCAGTTTTGGGACTGCCGATCAATTTCTTCTGTCTTGTTTTCCAGCTCAGAGGTTCTACCTTACACATGAGTGACTCTTACTGAGGAGTTCTCAAGTACTTTATTTGTTGACTCACCTTCAATTCATTTATCTGTCTTTTGAAATATCTCTGCTTTCCTTCAATTCAGTTAGGCCTCATGACAAAAGCTGAATAGTCTAAGAGGGTATTCTGCTTAATTTCATTTATGTGATTGTGGGTTTTTTTTGATAACTTGCTTCCAGTTCAACAATTTTTTGATCAGGGTCACCTACCTTGTTGTGTTTTCATGTGGGTATTCAATTTCTGCTGTTTTTTTTTTTTTTTCTATGATTTCATTGGAGGCTTCCATTATGGGACTAGGCATCCTTTGTGCAGATCTCCCAGCTTTCTTATTTATATTGGTATTTTTCCATAGTGATCTACCCATCTTGGGGAAACGTCTTATTATTTTGAGTAGAATGCAAGTATTTGTCCTTGTAATATCTTCACAGAGTGTTCTGTTTTAAATGTGAACTGGATTGGAGTGGGATTGGATTTTAACAGTAGATTTGCATATTATGGAGACTGCAATACATCTAAAGTACCTAGGGAACTGGTAGGTTGGGAGCTGGGAGCTTAGGTGTACTTTCTCTACTTGTGTGCACTCTTCAGCACAGGGAAGCTAGAGGTTGGTGAACCAGGTATTGGGAAGCTGTGGAACCAGAGGCAAGAGGCCAGCTCTGAAGGTGGCCCATGTACCCTCTAGCTCAGGGGAACAGCAATTTGGTGACCCACACGCTGGTCCATTAGGAATCCTGAGCAAAAAGCCTGCTTCTGCAGCAGACTATCAGAGTCCAGGCTGTCTCAAGCCAGCAGCAGGGGTACCAGGACTAGGGAACCCACAGGTGGGGAACGAAACAGGAGTTCTGGGCTCCTTACTCTGTGCATGCACCCTGCAGAGCAGGGGATCAAGGAGTTGGGGACTCCAAGGACCATTCAATCAGGAAGGTGGAGCAAGAGACCTGCTTCAGCAGGACATGCACAGGGTCTAGACAGCCCCAAGGCAGCAGCAGGGGTAATGGAACCAGGGATCTAGGAGTTGGGGAACAAATAGCCAGTTATGGATGGCTTACTCACTGTACCTTGTGTGTTTTGTTCCACTCCTCTAGTTTTGCCCATATTTTGCTCTTTCTCATTCATTTTTTCTAAGTTAGAAGCTTTTGGTGAGTTTTTCAGAGTGAGTCTCTCCTCTTGAGTATACTCTCCTCCACTAAAAAAAACAAAACAAAACTGTTGGTGGAAAGTAATTCATTATTGAATTTTCCCATTCATTATCTCTGGTACTTGTTGTTAATTGTTTATAGTTGTTTTTCAGGTGTTTCTTATTTGGGAAATTTTGACATATTACTGTTGGTTTCATGTAGAAGGGTAGGATACATATGCATTCATTAACCTTGTGTAGTAATGCACGAATAACATGAAAGAAAGCCATAGCCTAGGTAGCTGACCTTGCTATTAAGTAACAAAAATCACAGAAAACAAGGAGAGAAAGGGTTAGAAAATTCTGTTACATATTGGGATCTAGAGCCTTAGATGTATTTTATTATACCATATCTTTTCCTTGTCTTGTGCACAGATGTCAGAAATTTGGGTATGATTTGAATATTTCTCTATCACCCCAGAAAATATTAAGAAACACTGAATATGTCCAAACACTTTTGCACTTGTGCAAACAGAGCCAAGGTTGTTTGAACACACGCTGCATTTCTTGCATAACAATAGGTATTTACCTTATGTAATAGGAGCTTCAAGCTCAAATAATCTTTCTTGTTCAATGTGATTACCTTGCATGCATTCCATGAGGTGTAACACATTGCCATGTGAAGTGACATAATTTGAATGGTATGCTAGGTAAGAGCAAGCTGTGGCGCTGCACTAATATATTGTAATGCAAAAATATACAATTTCAGTATTAAAGGTAATATGATTTTCAGGGACCTTGAAATCACTACATGCTTTTTGTCTAAATGGTGATTAATTACCCTTTGCTGAAAGACAGAATCATTATGATGGCTTTATCTATATATTTTCATCTTTCAAAATATTTTAATTTATTTATTAGTGAGGGTGAGCAAGAGGAGGCATATAGATAGATAGATAGATAGATAGATAGATAGATAGATAGATAGATAGACAGATAAAGATAATGGGTATTCTTGGGTCTCTAGCCACTACTAACAAACTCCAGACTCATGTGCCAGCTTGTGCATCTGGTTTTGTATTTGTACTAGGGAATAGCACCAGGATCTTTAAGCCAGCTAGCTAGCACCTTAACTGCTCAGCAATCTTTTCTTTTTATTTCTTTGCCTACTGACCCAATAAATTTCATGATGGTTTTTAAAATATACCATAGAGGATATTATTTAAAACAAATGAATTTATAGGTATTTTGTTTAATATAAACACAGTATTATGTCAAGATATCTGCGTATGTAATAGAAAATGATATCCCACACATAAATACTATAAGTTAAAGAGTAATTATGGTGGATGAGAACCATGGAAAGATAGAGTTTCCATAATGAGAAAAACTTATCTTTTTTAATTTAAAAGCAATACAGAAATAAATATGAAATTAGAACTTTGATAACAGCTAAGAAATGCTTTTAGGCTGAACATTTTCTGATGATAAAACAGTGTTTGTTTCATCATGCTTTCTCTATTGCCTATGCAACTATGTAGAAAAAAGTTGGCTTATTTTCACTATTGGTGTGTATATTCCAAATAAACACCTCTGCCTCTTAATAAGTTCTCAATAATATATGTTCAATTGGTTGATGAGAGTCAGTTAAGAATGTGTGGGGAGAGGAAAATGGGAAAAAATGGGGAGATGTACACAAAATCAAGTGCAAAACTGAATTAATACCATAAAAAGTTTTCCTCCTGTATAGTAGACTAAGATATAATCTTCAATAGAAGTATTGAGGGATTTTCTGGTAAGATAGGCCATGAATATGATATAATGAAGTATAACCCTAAAAATTTAGGCTCCAGCTTATATCTCCTGGTACCAGAAATTGGTTATAATCCATGTTGAGATGCTGATTGGAGAGACCTACAAGGCCCTCAGATTGAGACAAACTTCTGTAAAAGTACTTGATTACCCACCCAAGATAAAAGGTAAGACCCTACTGCTGAAGACATCACATGCTGCCAACATAAAACACTGAGAGAGATCCAGCTGAAACTGGAAGGAAACCAATTTCCAGATGGTTAGACCACATAGTGCTGAAAAGCAATACCTTAGCTGCTGGGGGAAAAGGACAACAATGTTGTGATCAAGTAGGACATACTGATATTTAAAAGCAACCGGCCTGACAAGATGTATACACTTGTGCAACAGTGGTACACAACCTAGGTGTTTAACCATTGATTCCCTGATTGATTATGAGATCCACTCAGTGGAAAGGAATCCATAACTAGATGTGGGAACCCAGTCAGAATCCTATGGTGACCAATATTATGGACTCCAATGAGAAACTTCTACCAGTCTTTCTCCATAAAGTAGGCTATACCCATCAAAAATCTCTCCAAATTAACAAAGCTTATCACCTTTAACCTATTCTGATACTATTCTCTATTGGAGAATTTGTTGCTGCTTTTCTTTTTCATAAAACAATGAGAACTGAGGACAACTAAAATCTATCAAGAGGACAAGGATAGCTGACTCCATGACAGAAGATGAACCACCCTTCACCTAGCAGCTAGGGCCCAGGTGAAACCACAGAGAAGAACTGATAAGATCAACAAGACTACTGCTTCAAAGGCAAGCTTGAAGACATGGACCAGGCCAGGGGGATGGAGATAGTCACTGAAGGTACTCAAAATGCACCAAAGCAGAAATCCAGGGGCTGCCAAGTGCTCAACACTAATGTAGACTTAAAGCACACCCACCACAGCTCAGGGACTTTTGTGGAAGAGGGAGTAGAAAGAATGCAAGAGCCACAGGGTGACAGGAAATATCCAGAGGCATTGCTGCCTCCCCCCACCGATGACTGACTGGGGTTCTCACAACTCATAGCCTACAACTCTATGTCGAATATCAGCAATCCCACTAAGGAAGGCCCTGAGTGCAGTGGGGGCAGGGAGGAGAGAAATGATGGTACCAACAAACAATAGTATCTACACAAAATTTCTACTCAATAAGAAAATAAAAATAAAATAAAAAAATACAAGTTTAGGGTATAAAGCAAACCAACCAAGGCATCTCTGGCTATTCCTAGCTGATTTCTGAAGGATGGGCAGACCTACCTAGGTGCAATGAGAATGGAGGAGCATTGTCAAAGGCAAAGCTATATTCAGGTCTTATACTAGGGGGCGGCAGAGTGAGATTGAGTGACTAAAGAGCTCCAGTGTTGCTAGGAAATGAATGGAAAGACCAGGAGAAGTGAGGACCAATAATCTGTAAGACATTTTTTGACAATACTAATCAAAATTAATTTTCTGAATATTGACAACCATCAAATGAATTCAAGCAATAGGTAATTGAGTATTTTTCTTTTTATAGAAGATATCTGTGATGAGACTTGTTCACAGTTAAAGTGGAGGAATTCTCAGAGTGTGATTAGATGAAGGCGAGAACTAAAGAGGTCATAAAGAGCAACGAACTGGGAGGGAAGTGTAGAGTGGCAATGTTAAAGGAAGTCATAAGGCAGCTTAAGGAGAAGTTGTCAGAGATGCTGAAAAATAAATGAAATGTAGTAAAAATAATCAAAAGTTTATTGATACATGGAGAATATTGCTGGCTTTAGAAAACAGAGGTTAAGTAATTCTGTATTATAGACACATGTGCACAAATAAGTCCTAACTAGATGAGATCAATAGGCTTTCATTTAAAAGAACATAATTGAATTCAGAATGAATATCCAGCAGTCAAATCTATAGCAACCTGTAAAGCACTTATGAACTTGAATGGCAAACATGAGCAAATGATAGCAATCCTCAGTATATTTCTTATGGAAAAGCTTTAAAGGTTATCTATTAGCATATATTAATTTTAAAACATAATGGGTATAATTATGACTCATTATTCCTTTCCTGATGCTCATTTCCTCCTTCTACATTGGCAGTAATGCACTTGTCACTTCTTGTCTTATCTCCCACCTAGATTAAATATATGAGTGAACACATGTGATACTTGTTTGAGGGGTACTAGTTTATCTCACTTAACATGAGGGTCTCTAGTTCCATACATTTCTCCACAAACAATATAATTTCATTCAGCTACTCAACAGCTCTGTTGAATAGATGGGGAAAAGCTTAGTTTTATGATGAAAGGTTTGTTACTACTATAAAACGTTTGTAAAATCTAAGCAATGAAATTCCCTCTAGAAGGAACAAAAGCAAATAGATGAACAAAACTGCTCCAGAAGATAAGAGATAAGAAGATTTATAAAACTTGTTTCCTTCTTCTCCTTCTAAGAAAAAACTACCACCACCAAAAGAGAGCATCTATCTATCCCAAGACTTAGTAAATATATAATGAGTTTTAATATTCATTCATTTTCCTATTTTTTTGAGGTAGGATCTCATTATAGCTCAAGCTGATCTGGAATTTAATAAGTAGTCTTTGGCTGGCCTCAAACCTCCAATCTCTGCCTCCCAAGTGCTGGGGTTAAAGATGTGTGTTACCATGCCTGGCTGCATTTCTTTTCTTTTCTTTTTGCTTTTTGCATGTATGTATGTGCTGTGTCTACATGTGTTTATAAATGTGTGGTAGTATATGTTTTTTCAACTGCACATGCATATCTATGAACAGATGTAAGTTCCCGAGGTAGATGTTTGGGCAGGTTCTTCCAATTATTTTTTGAAACAGGATTTGTGACTGAACCTAGAGACCATTGATTTTGTTAGACTAGCTAACCTGTGAACACTAAAGATTTCCTACCTCTGTTTTTACCACACTGGGACTGCAAGCATGTGACATGCTGCTTGGCAGTCTTTACAGATTCTGAATGCTTGAATTTAGGTCTTCATGCTTATAGGCCAAGAAATTTACCCACTGAGCCATCTTCCTAGGCCCTTTAAAATTCAATTATCATAAAGCTTACCAAACTCTAGTCAAAAAGTAATGTTTAATGTTATCCCAAGAATTTGGGGACAAAAGATAGCATCAGTAAAAATACCTTTTGGGGAAAACACACACTTAAGCATTTAGAATTCTCAGAAAATGTATTCTCATTATATTACAAATGAACAAGTTGTCATGATAATAGCACAAGCAAACAGCAGTATTAAAACCTTAGATGAAAAAGGTATTGAAGTGATTAGAGATTAAAAAGTATTACATAAATTGTTTAACAGAATAAAATAAAAAAGTATGAGAATCGAGCAAATGTATGGTAAAATTGAACAGTCAGTTTCAGAGTAGCACCAAATAAAACTTATAGAGTTGTAAAACAAGAATATTGCGAATACAGTGGCCGAAGAATGTATTCAGTACTGTGAACAATTTTAGAGAAAATTTCATGCATATATATGTGAATATATAACAAAAAGCATAAAAGGGATCATTATAATTGGAGATATAAAGCAATAAAGTAAAAATATACATTGACTTGAGGGCTGGAGAGATGGTTTAGCAGTTAAGCACTTGCCTGTGAAACCTAAGGACCCGGTTAAAGGCTCAATTCCCCAGGACCCACGTTAGCCAGATACACAAGGGGGCACACATGTCTGGAGTTCGATTTGTAGTGGCTGGAGGCCCTGGTGTGCCCATTTTCTCTATCTCCCTCTTCTCTCTCTGTTTGTTGCTCTTAAATAAATAAAAATAAAATTAAAAATATATATATACATTGACTTGAAATTCTAGAGTATAAAATGCCTGGAATATTGGGGAAGAATATTAAAAAAGATAATTTGTTGAAATTCTCTAAGTAGGGTAAATATAAAAGCTGAATAAAATAAAAATATGATAAAAATATATATCTGCAGGCAAGGAAATATTGCTAACATATATACATTTACAAAGATCTAGGGATTTTAAAAGAAATAAAAATGAAATTAAATTTATCTCTGAAAAGACTGATGACAGCATGAGCAGATCTCTCTTGAGCCCAGACTGAGTTTAGAGCATAGTGATGATGCAATGAAATAGGCAATTTGAAAAATTGTCGCTGTGTGATCTTTTTTTATGTAGGCACATCATCATGCAAGAAAAAATGGCAGTGTAAATCTATTTTGTAGACCATGTTTGGCAAATTTATCAGAAGTGTATTCTCATTAGAAGAGCTTCTAAGGATGTACTTTAGGAACAAATTAAGCACACAATAAAAATCATATTAAGATATGCAACCATTTGTTTAGTTTAATAAATTTTACGCCTACTTTATTGCAAATGATACTGTTACACTGTCCTGAATTTTCTCAGATTACATAGACTGTTTTAATCTTCAAATTTCTAATATACTGGAAAGACTAATGAGGAGGAATTATTCTTTCAAATCAAAAGCAGGACAAACATTACATTTCAATACCTGAATATATGTGAGTTTCCTACTTTTCTATTGCTAAGGTAACACACACATTTGAAGCAGAAACCCTATATTCTATAAGAGATTTTTTTAAATACATATATGCAAGTTATAACCACTTTTTGGTATGTACTTTGCTTTTTAGTGCTAGTTTTGCTGAGCTCCATCTATAATCCTAAATCTTATTGTTGTTCTATTCAAGTGTGTGTGTGTGTGTGTGTGTGTGTGTGTGTGTGTGTGTGTGTGGTTAGGGTTTGCCTGACTGTGTTCATGCATATGGAAGCCAGAGGACAACTGCAGTTGTGTTTCCTCAGTAAATCATCTACTGTTTTCTGTTATGAACTCTCAGTGGTCTAGAGCTCACTCATTAGTCTAGACTAGCTGGCCAATGAACCCAAGATCTACCTGTTGCTACCACCCCAGCCCTTGGACTGCAGGTATGTACCACCACATCTGGAATTTTTAAAAGTATTTTTATTTATTATTCATAAACAGAGAGAGATAGAAGAGAGGGAGAGAGGAGAGAGAGAGAGAGAGAGAGAGAGAGAGGGGGGGGGGAGAGAGAATGAGCATACCAAGGTCTCCAGCCACTGCAGCCAACTACAGGTGCATGTGATACTGTATATCTGGCTTTACATGAGTACTGGAGAATTGAACCTTGGTTTTTAGGCTTTACAAGCAAATGCCTTAACTGCCTGTCCATATCTCCATCCCTAGCACACCTGACATTTTTATAAGCATTCTAGGGATCTAACTGAGGAAAACACTTTTCTGAATGTACCATATCCTTAGTGCCTAATCCATTATTTTTAGATATCTGAACGATTATTCATCAGATGAGGTTGTCTGACACACTATTTTTACTAGTAGTGATATTTCAATTTTTGAGAACATTACCCATTCTAATAGACACAGATAATATATAATTATCATTTAATTCCCATAGCTGTTCTATAACAAATGTTATTAACACATTTTACAGATAAAGGTGAGGAACAGAGAAGTTAAATAACTTTCACAATATCATCCAGCTAGCAAATGGAAATGGTAAGACAGATATCAGAGAAATGTCACGTCAGTAGCTGTGCTACTAATGTTCACATTATCCTATAAAGGCATTTTTTTTTCATAAGACTATATAGTCTTTTGTTGTTTACTGATGATAAAAGATAAATAGAAATGGAGTAGTGAGGTGAGAGAAAGAAGAGTGAGGTTAATTTTCATGTGGGAAGCAAAGCATTTTAGTGACCTTGCTGCTTAGTAGAATTAAGTAGAATTTACCACCTGGTTGTTAGCATGTCCACTGGCATCTAGAAACAAGAGAATATGATAACCAGCACTTTTTAATTTTTATTTATTTATTAAGGCAAGCCCAATAGACTTGCCTTGATTTTTTATGCCACATAGATAGATAGATAGATAGATAGATAGATAGATAGATAGATAGATAGATAGATAGATAGATGGGAAAGAATGGTGCTCAGGGCCTCCAGCTGCTGCAATCAAACACCAGATGTGTGTACCACCTTGTGTGCATGCGTGACCTTCTGCTCATGCATCACCTTGTGTGTCTGGCTTACATGGGATCTGAATAGTGGAGCATGGGTCCTTAGCCTTCAAAGGCATGTGCCTTAACCACTAAGCCATCTCTCCAGCTCAATTTTTACTTTTATTTTTCATTGATTAGGTGCTGTGTTACCTGAACAAATCATATATTGGTTCCATTCTCCTCCTTCCTGTCCCCATTCCACTGAGGGACTCTTCAGTGGGGTTATTCACAATGGAGTTATGGATGATGAGTTATAAGAGCAGTAGTCAGTCATTTTGGAGGAGGGAGTTAGTGTTAAGCTCTCAACAACTTCTGGATTTCTATTTTGATATTCCTTTGTGTCTATCAGCATCTCCGTGGCTGCCAGGTTGTCAAGTCAGCATTCACACTTAACTTGCCACTTCTTCGGAGGTTTCACTTGGGCCTGGATCATGTGCAAAAAGTGGATCATGTCATGACATGTAGTCAGCTATCTTTTCTTGCCATGTTGAGGTATTTTCGTTCTTCCTGGTTTTCACTGCCTTCTGTAAAAGAGAAAACATTCTCCAATGGTGAGTGAGAGCAGCATGGGTTAAAATAGATAAGTATAGTTAATTAGGAGAGATTTTGATAGTTGTATCCTCTTTTGGACCAAAGACTAGTGGTAGCTTCTCACTAGATTCCATGAACTAATCCATAGGATTCTGACCTGGTTCTCAGTCCCAGCTATGAGTTCCTTTCCATTGAGTGGGTCTCTTATCCAATCATAGAACCACTGGTTTCCTGCCTAGGCTGAGTGTGACTATTTCACAGGTATGTACATCCTGTTTGGATGGTTGGTTTCACCCCTAGAAGAGTTCCCTGCTAGTTTATAACGTTGGTGGCCATTTTTCCCTAGCAGATTATGTACCTCTTTGCAGCACTATAAGGCCTAGCCATCAGGGAGCTAGCTTTCTTCAAAATTCCAGCATGATCACTCAGCGTTCTGTGTTGGCAGCTTTTGATGTCTTCAGTAATAGAGTCTTATCTTTTAGTTCAGCTGGGTAACCAAGTGCTTTGACAGAGCCTTCCTTGTTTAGGCTACATCATAGGTATATCTGCCCAACACCTCACTGTGGGGTGTAACCCATTTCTGGCACTAGGAATTATAAGCCAGAGCCAATGGTATTTGGATTAGGCTTTCTCCAAACCTCTCTGAGAACTTTCTGCCAAGATGATCACCTTCTCATTTGCTCAATAGAAGATTATATATATCTTTTAGTTTGCTATTCAAGGGAAATATTTCTATGGTACTAATTCATGTTGGCTTTACTTTTGTATATATATCTATCCACATCTTCCCTTTCTCCTTCCTCCAAAACCTTCTCCCCTATTATCTGTCCTTTCAGTTGCCAGTCATGAATGCTTATAACCCAAACCGTCCTAGGTTTGATGGCATGTGTGAGAGAGAACATGTGCATTTGTCTTTCTGTGTTTGTTTGAGTTAGTTTAGTTTGATTTTTCAAAGTTCCTCAATTTTCCTACAAATTTAATTACTTTAGCTTTCCTTATAGCTAAGTATAATTTCATTGTATATATGGACCCCATATTCGTTAACCTGTCAATTCATTCATTAATCTGTCAATAGGCATTTAGACTGATATTATATACTACTCCTTGTGAAAAGAGCAGCAACCAACATGGCTGAGAAAGTGTCTCTGAAATACAGAACAGAGTCTTCAGGGTATATGCCCAGAAGTGGTATAGTGGTATAGAAGTGGTAGAAAGGTAACAGAAAGGGAGGGAGGGGGTACTTAATAGGATGGTATTGAATATATGTAAGTAGTAGAACACATTAATGGGGGTGGCAAGGTCTAAGTGAGGTCAGGGGAAGAGACTGAGTAAAGGAAATGAGGGGGAGGGCTAATCAAAATCTAAGAGGTTATGAATAAGTCATATGGAATCTACATTTTTTGGACAATGGAACACCCAGAAGCCATAAATTGCTACTAAAAAAATTTCAGTGCCAGAGATGGGATACCTTCCAGTGCGTTGTTGACCCAGGAGGTCTGATGCCCCCAAAACATTATGGCCATTCCCAAAGCTTTTGGTTTCCCACCAAGAATAGATCATAAGAGTCTATTGATAAAGACTCCACCTACGTGCGCTACAAGGTTACTGTGAAAACCTGCAACAGCTGAGCTAAAAATCTCCTCTGTGTAGACCAGCTGGCAGAAAGCTAGAAAAATCTATGATGCATGAGGTTCAATGGGAGAGAGAAAAATCATCAGTGGAGATACTCAGCAGTGGACACTGCAAGCCTTAAATTTGGCCAGCCAGGCCAAATAAGCCAATGGGTGCAGTAGTGGCATGTTTGTTATGGGGGAAACCAACTGATCACTAATTGTACTGGAGACATGCTCCATGGGAGGGTATATGTCTGATACTGAAAACCTACAACAGGGGCAGTCATGATCCCTAGGTATGTAATGTCTGCTGGTGTCTGGCTGAATGTACATATGATGCTCACCAAAGTGCCCACTAAGCACTTCTCTTAATGTTCATACCAATATCTTAATGTACTCTCATTTTTGGTTAGAGAATCTTCCTTTTCTGATAATGGTGACCTTGGGATGACTCAGAAGGCACCATGGTGCTGAGAAGAAGTGACATATGAGTGCTAAGCACGGAAACTCTATCACACCATCCAAGGCTCAAGGTCTATGGCGGAAGAGGTGGCAGAAAGAATGTAAGAGCCAAAGGAAGGATAGGACTCCTTACAATGTGCTCCTCCAGACACAAAATGGCCTGGATATCCATGACCTCAAAGGGCCTGACACTACCTACACAAGACCATCATAATAGGAGGAAAAGATGATGACATCAAAATAAAAGAGCCTGATTGAGAGGGGAAAGGGGTATGATGGAGAGTGGAGTGACAAAAGGGAAAGTGAGGGGAAGGATATATTACCACAGGTTATTCTCTATAATTATGGAAGTTGTTAATAAAAGTAAATTGAAATTGATAAATAAATCAAAAAGAAGTGGTATAGCTGGATCAAATGGTAGATCTAATTTCACCTTCTTGAGGAGTTTCCATATTTTCTATAGAAGTTTGCATTCCTATCAGTAGTGGGTGAGGGTTACTCTTTCTTCTCATCCCTACCAGCATTTGTTGTCACTTGATTTTTTTTGATGGTTGCCATTCTGACTGGAGTGACATGGAATCTCAAAGTCATTTTAATCTGCATTTCCCTGACTGTGAGTGATATTGAATATCTCTTTAGGTGTTGATTAGCCATTTGGACGTCTTCCTCTGAGAACTCAATTTGATTCCCCATTTTTTCAGTGGTGTGCTTAACTTTTTATTGTTTAGTTTCTTGATTTCTTTATAAATTCGAGATATCACACCTCTATCAGGTGTGTAGCTGGCGAAGGTTTTCTTCCATTCAGGCAGGCTGTCAGTTGACTCTGGATAACCAACACTTCTATGACTGTATTTACTATCCTATATTTTCCTCTACTTTTCCCAAATGTGTGGGAAGTAATGAAAATTAATATGGTCTTTTGGGAGCTTCCCATGAAGAACTAAGGACACAGATCTGGGTGTGTAGTTTGGAATGTCAAAAGCTGGCAAGAGAATGAGCACTACAGCAGAATCAGTTATAAGCTGCTCCAGCACAGATGATGTGTGAACAGTCCAAAGCAGAGTGGCAGGACACAACCAGAATGGATTTATGGAATAGGAGTTGCCCCTAGAGTTGGTCCTTCAAGAACCTGCTCACATGAGGTGAGTGGTACAATGAAATCTCAACTCTTTCCTAAGCATTTCTCGATGTTCTGTTATGCTTGTTGTGTGGTTACTATGCGACATACCTACATGCATCCATCTACGGAGTTATCTATCAATTCATCCATCAATGTAGTCCAAAGTCCCCTGGATGACTTTATGTCCTAGACTCCACTATGAAAACCCACTTGCATGCATTTCTCAACATCTTACCAATTACCCAACGCACAGGAGATTGTTCATAAATGTTGATTTAATGCACAAAGAGCTTATCAAGTCAGTAGAATAGCAATTTTATGAGGTGTCAATTATTTTTGCCCATGTAAATTGTCCTTGACCCCATTATTTTATGATACTTAAAAGGAGTAGTGGCACTTTTGCCTGGATTCTATATCGGTTTCTAGACAATTTCATTATGTGGCCCCCGTTGGCTTCAATCATGTGCTCTTCCTGCCTCATTTTCCCCAGTCCTAGTTTTACAGGCATGCATCAGCTGCTCAAGTACAGCTTCATTTTCTATGTGGGTGTTCTTGTGTGTAAGTGTGAGAGTGTATGTGCCATGGCACATATGTGGAGATCAAAGGGCAACTCTATATGTCAGTACTCACCATCCTCCTTGTTTGTGCCAGGCTAGCTGGCTGGCTAACTTCAGTAACCTTTTCTCTCCCTCCGTTCTTGTGGTAGAAATGCTGAGGTTACAGGCACTTAGAGCTACAAAAACTAGATTTTTCTGGTGGTCCAAACTCTCGTCTTCAGACTTGTACAACAAACACTTTTATCCCTGAGACATCCCTCTGGACCCAGGATTCCATTTTTGTAGGATTAATGTCCTCTTTTGGTCTTAGGCCATGTTTGCTCCATCTGACTTCTTACATCAGTTTGCCCACCATATTAGTATTTTGTTATTAGACAAAAAATAGCACAGAGAAAGATTGCAAAATCCAAGGCGTAGTTGTTTTTTTTTTTTTGAGATAGGGTCTCACTCTAGCCCAGGCTGACCTGGAATTCACTCTGTATTTTTAGGATGGCCTTGAACTCATAGCAATCCTCCTATCTCTGCCTCTTGAGTGCTGGGGTTAAAGGCATGCACCATCACACCCGGCTTATTTTTTTTTTATTTTTTATTTATTTATTTTTTACTTCTTAGAGCCCAAAAACGATTTTCACTGTTGGGGCAAAATACATTAAACAACATAAAAGAAGAAAAGTTTGTTTTGGCTCAGGGTTTCAGAGGTTTGATCTATAGTTACTTAACTCTATCATTTCTGGAGCTGTAGGGAAGCTAAACATCATGGTTAGGAAGGTTTGTAGCAGAGTTGCTCACTTGATAGTGGTCAAGAAACAAAGGAGAAAGAGGAATAGAGCAAGATACAGCTGTCCTCATTTCCCTTCAACTTCCAAAAGGTCATCAAGTTATGAACCCATCAATATATTAATTCACGGATGAGGTAAGAGACCAGATCCAAATACTTGTCAGGAGACCTACTTCTAGGTACTGGTTTAAATCACATGTATTTTATGAAAAAATGTACCTTAATCTTAATCTACTAAAATCAATTTTCAGAATTACTTTTGCTCACTGTAACTATCACTTTTTGAAGACATTTATTTATCACAGACTGCCTTATATCATTAGTTAATTTTCATGTGGAAAGAAACCCTATCTTTGAAGACATTACTACAATTTGCTTTAGGTTACAGTAGTTAGCATAATGCCTCTGTAGGAGCTTGAGATATAGCAATTCTATCATTTAAAATATTAATGATAACATTATATGAAGCAGGTACTCATCCAACATAAAATTAAATATACCAGGCCTCTCTTCTGTGGCGATGAGCATTTTTAAAAGCCAGGTGTGGTGGCACACACTTTTTTTTTAAAATATATATTTTTTTTTAATTTTTAATTTATTTATTTGAGAGTGACAGACACAGAGAGAAAGACAGATAGAGGAAGAGAGAGGGAATGGGCGCGCCAGGGCTTCCAGCCTCTGCAAATGAACTCCAGATGCGTGCGCCCCCTTGTGCATCTGGCTAACTAATCTGGGGAACCGAGCCTCGAACCGGGGTCCTTAGGCTTCACAGGCAAGCGCTTAACTGCTAAGCCATCTCTCCAGCCCATTTTTAAATTAGAAATTTGAGTTAGATTGTTAACTTCCTAACAAACATACTTCATTTTTTTCTATTTAGGCACTTAGGGAAAAAAAAAGATTGTGGAATATTTTTAATGATGATAGTACAATTGTGATGAAATAATAAGCTTGTATATTTAGCTCTATGGATGATAGTATCGATTGGGCAGTAAATGGACTCCCCAAATTGTGTTTTGGAAAGGGACATCTTATATATTATAAGCAGAAATGTGCCTTGAGAGAATGCTCTGCCTTAGAGGAATGGGGAATGAGCCAACTAAACCCAGACCCATCAAATTATGATAAGAAAAGCACATCTCTCTCATGGGGGAGGAAGAGAATTCCCAGCCAAAACACTCCTTTCTTTAGTATAAAATGTGTACTAATAGGCTGCATTGAGCTACTGACAGCTTCTGTGAAGAGTCTCTATCCTTTCAAATGCAAATATTTCAGAATCAGTCAGGTTCCCAGCACATGGATTTTAAAACCAACTCATTCTTCACTGTGGGCTAACATAATTGCACACTTGGGACATTATATATTTATACAGATAATGGGTACAATTTAAGCAGCTGCCTACTGAAGCTAATGGAAAGTCTCTCTATTGAGATAGGGTGTGAATATATAAATGCACATATGTATGTGTAAATGTATATAATGTGTATTTATACATGGATACATAATTTTTCCTTTTCATTCCACTCAGTCCTTGACATGACTTATTTTATAATACTTTTGCTGTATAATTTGTATTTCATGAGTTGCATTTTATACTTTAACTCTTGATTCACTGCTTTCTTTACTTTTTCTCAATCCTCCCTTCCTTCCTTCTTTACTTCCTTCCTTCTTCTCTCTCTTTCTTTCTTCATTCTTTCTTTCTTCTTTCTTTTTAAACTTGAGATTGCTATGTAGTCAAGTTGGCCTCTTACTTGTAATCCTCCTGCCTCACCTTTCTAGGTTCTGGTGTCACAGGGGTACAGCACCAGCCACCTTCCTCTTTTTCAAAAATAACACATAAGAAATGAATAGAGGTAGCAAATTACACATAAGTATTAAAATATACATCTTTTCTTTCCAAATAGTGTGAAAACTCTCCAGTGTTGTGAGAGTTGTACATATGTCATCCCCACATAAAATATTGTGTTTTAATCCCAATTCCACTGATTATTAGATAAATTATTTAACACATTATTTAGATTACCCTACTTGTCTAAGACACAACTTTTTGATCTCCAAAATGATATGTCTTTCTAAGGACTTGTGACATTAGGTATTCAAAATTTGTTTCATTAAAAAAATGTTTCCTCAGGATATATTGAAGTACTAAAGGACAATGCATGATGAATTGTGTTTGGTGTATTCTCTTTTAGGTTCTTTATAATGGTTTCCACAGAGAACCTGCTTCCTCCTATACCCCCTGAGATCACAGTCAAAGGCATGTTCATACTTCGCGGTGGAAACAGCTCTAGTGTTATGTTACCTTATAAGTGTCAGTGGATTTAGATAGGACGATTAATCTCTAATGGGACAAGGAACTGTTTAGACTTTTTTTTTTTTTTTTCAGGTAAGTGACTCTAGAGAGAAATCTGTGATAAGCAGCATTTCTCTTTCCACCCCAGTCTCTGAGAAATTTGAGAAATGAAGCAGAGTAACAAGACATATGAATTATCTGCTTCTAACTAATAACATTAGGCACCAGGAAACAAGTACCAGAAAAAAATCTCAGAATGAGGGAAGCTTTGTGGATTTAATCCTAGGTAATGTTGACATGAGACAGTTTCTTCCTCTGGGTAATGATGGAAATGGTAATGAGTAAGTGTGTGTTTCCTATATGCATCAAGGGTAAGAAAGTAATAATTTGGCAGAGAAAGACTTTGGCAAATCCTTTACCATGAAATGCAGAAATGGAGTGCAATGTATCACTTTTATATAATAACTGTACTATGTTTTCACCAGGTTCTATTTTGTACTTGAAGATTTCAAGTTCTCTTCATATGTGAAAATGACAAGCAAGGAAAATCACTGATCTTCAGGTTAGCAACCTTTGGATTATGCACCATGGTGTACGTACACTGTCAAATAGATTTCTAGAATAGTGTTCAAGGTGAAATCTTCTGCCTAGGGTATTCCAGTGATAGAAGAAGGGTAACATGCAAGGAGAAATGATTGAAGGGTTTGGATTTTGCTATTCCATTATTATTATTGAACCCTATTTGTCAGAAATTGTGTTAGATACTAACACTATTTCAATCCTTCTAACAACCCTCCAGGGTAAGTAATACAAATTCACTTTTATGCATGAGAACAAAAGGGTACAAAGAGGTAGTCTGATGCCATTTATAGGTAGGAAAGGCATAAATAAGTCATTGTTCTGCCTAACTTCAAACTTTGATTATATCCCATTATGCCTTCATATTTTTCATTACTGTATCACTTACAAAATATTGTAAGAAGGAGAAACATTTTTATTATGTTAAGCAGAGTGGCATGGAAGAAATGCAGTGTCTTACTAAAAAAAGATAACTGTATAAGGAATGATATTTAGAAATATTGCATGAATCCCAGCCACACCACAGGACTATGGTAAAGAAACACAACACTTTTGACACATCTTTTAAGACAAAGGTAAATCAAGCCACTTGTGCAAGACATCACAACCCATGGAGAACATTGGAATTTTCTCCCACTGTCCACATAATTTCCCT
Source organism: Jaculus jaculus (assembly GCF_020740685.1). NCBI lineage: Eukaryota > Metazoa > Chordata > Mammalia > Rodentia > Dipodidae > Jaculus > Jaculus jaculus. Next base: position 34,139,796 of record NC_059112.1, read on the forward strand.
AGACAATACTACTCTGTGTAAACTTTCCTAACTAAAACGAGATACTTATATTCTTAACAAAAACTAAGTTCATTCTAACTTATTTGTAAAGACATTTAAGAGACTATATTTTGCCTCTCCAAACTTCCCTCTGGTTATAATTTGTTTTCTGTTGTTATAAAATGTACCAAAAATAGACTAAATTATAAGCTTTATACATTTACTTGACTCAGTGTTCCGAAAGACAGGAAATCCAAGATTGAGTGGCTATATCTGCAGAGGAACTTCATGTTGTAGTATAACATGGTCAAAGGGCAAAGCAGTACCCCTGAAACATACATCTATGGCAAGAGAACATGTGTGGAAGAAAGGTTCCTATCATAACTAACTTCCTCTCTCATATATTCATGAGAGAGGAGCCTATACTCTAATTTCCTTTCCCAGGTTCTACCTTTAAATATCATGATTGAAATTAAATTTAAGTATCAAACTTAGAGGAGATGTTCAAATTATCACAATCCTTTTATTAATATCTGAGATTCAATATATATCTGTGAAATCTGAAACTGCAGTTCAGTACAGCAGACATGCTTCAACTAGAAAAATAACTTCCCAAAATCTAATATGTTGGGGTAGGGATATACTCACAGTTATTATCTGGGAATTGAGTTTATTTCTTAAATGTCAAATGATTTAGCAACTATAAGTTAACATTATTTCAACTAAACTTAAAATGTAATTTCAAAGCCAGTTTCATTCATAAAAATAGCTTTAGATTAGATTTACTTATAATAGGAAACACTGTTCTCTTTTCTTGATAAAGTAAAATCCAAACCAAAGTTAGTCACAAGAAAAAAAAAATAAAGTTAGTCACAAGAAATACAGAATATCACTACAGGCTAATAAGGAAAAATAATCAAAAATAATAATAATTAAAAATATAGTCACTGAATATTGAGGTTCTTAATTTCATTAAATACTAATGTACATAAAAGTTTAGAGAAGTCTTAATGTGATAATAATCAGAGACTTCAATACTCCATTTTATTCTTTACACGGATGTTTCAAACTGAAAATTAGCAAGTAAGTTGTAGACGTGGACTGCATAACTAACGAATGGATTGTATTTAACAGACATCTATACAATATTTCACTGAACAAATATAGAATATGTTTTGTATTTAGAATCCCATGGAACTTTACCTAAAGTAGAACATATTCTAGGTCCCAAAACTATCCTAACAGTTGCAAAAAATTGAAATGTCTCTTGTATTTTATCACACAATAGAGGAATAAAACTAGAAATAAATAGCAGGAGAAACTACAGGAATTACACAAATACCTTAAAAATGAATGATCCACTGAATGATAACAGCCAGATAATGAAGAAATCTCTGAAAAAATTAATAATTCATAGGATCAAATAAAAATAAGTATAACTTTCCAGAACTTTAAGGATATGGCAAAAATAATACTAAGAGGAAATTTGTAGCATTGAGTGCTTACCTAAAAAAACCAGAAAGAGGAGGTGGAGGCATTGCTCAGCAGTTAAGACACTTGCCTGCCAAAGCCTAAGGACCCGGGTTCTACTCCTAAGTACCACATGTAGCCAGATGCATGAGGTAGTCTTATTAATATAGTGTTGGAGTCTTGACAAGCATAATAATAAAAGGAAAAGGTGTAAAAGAAAAGATACAAATAAAAAAGTTTAGAGTTCTACAATGAAGACCTTATAATGCTGAAGAAACTGAAGAACATACTATTATCTTTTATTCTACCTCATGGATAGACAGAATTAATATTGTGAGAATCACTGTTATTGAAAGCAATCTACAGATTCAAAGCAAATCTTACTAAAATTCCAATGATATTTTTCAGAGACGTAGAAAAAATAATCCAAAGAATAACAAAAATTCCAAAAGACCCAAAATAGCCCAGGAAATTCTGTATAGAAAGAGCACTGCTGGACTGTTCTGCAACCTTTATCTAAATCTGGATTTCTCACGGACTCAGAGTAGCTGTGGTTTCCAGCACAGGAATGAGTCTGTCAATATTTCACCATTGATGGAGTTGATTCACTCAATACATCATACCTCCCAGAGTAACTAATGGCAGCTGTGGTTGCCAGGAGAGGAGAGTCAGGCACTTCAGCAGCTTAGTCACCAGTAAATTGCCTTGTCCTAGCTAAATAACCTTCCACCAATGATCATGCAAGAAACCACATTTTAAATCAACGGGTCAAAAAAAGAGTCATGGAAGCAATGAGATGGACTAGTTAGGAAATTTTGGTACAGGCAGTTAGCAAGGGGGTGCTCACAAAAGAGGAACCTCATGCCACACTCTCACCCTGCCCACCTCAGCAGTCCCCCTACCTCAGATGCAGAACTGTAGTGCAGTGTCAGCTCTTCTCACCCCCTCAGATCTGTCTCTTGAACATGCACCCAACCCAGGTGTGGATGGAACCCTCCTCTGAGCCCAGGTAAATCGGATTTCATACCTGACACAGGTGAGCCATCCTCTTTCAGAAACAATTCCCTGACTCCAGATAAGTAATGTTACCTGGGCTCAAGAGAGAGAATTCCCGTTCAGGCCCTTTGGCTGTTCACATGTTCCATGGCTGTGTCACAGCAGTGGGAAGAATATATTCTCCCCATTCTGGCAGCTGGGAAGGGGTATTTATCTATTACTCTTTTCATTTCTTTGAAAGCACATGCCTTTTTAGAAAAATTCTTTTTCACATTTTTGCCTCCAGGGCCTTTGTACTCCCGCCGGGTCTCTTGGACCACGTGGTTATGTAAAACCACACTCCCGTCCTCAGTTCTCTAAACCCTCCCATGCCCTCATATCCCTGATGTTTCTGAATAAAAATGTAATGGTTTACAAATTATCTTTCTCAGTCTGGTTTATCCCAATTCTTTGGTTAAAAGACAGACACAAACTCAGGGTTAGGAGTTTAAAACCTTTCTTGAATCACCAAAACCTTTTTGCAGTAACGTGTGGATTAATGGGAAAGAAGGATGTTAACAGATGGTGGAGGCAGATAAGAGAGGGTAAAGGGGGAGGGATAAGATCAAAAGACATTATATACATGTATGAAGATAGCAAAAATGGAAAGTAAATAAATTTAAATATAGAATACACTCGTACAATATAAGACTAAAACTAGTTTCATATCTTACATTGAGCACCAAAATCAAAGCAAAATGGATCAAAGACTGTAATGTAAGGATTAGACTTCTGAACCTGCTAGATTAGAAGGTAGACAAATCACTTCATGCTTTAAACATAGGTTAGGAGCTTTGGAAAGTGTCCTCCATAGCAAAGGAGGTAATCCTCAAATGTGAAAAGCAGGAATCCATGAAATAAAATGAAATAAAACCCATGCCAAGCAAATTAAATGAGTAGAGTGAAAACATAGCTTATAAAGTGAAAAAAAAAAAATCTTTGTGTACTAATCATCCAGCAGGGAATTACTATTTAGAATCTATAAAGAACTCCAAGAATCAAATAGCAGTAAGATCCCCTAATATCCAATAAATAAGTAATGGAATGAATAAAGAGATCAAAAAAAATGGCCAATTCATATTTTTAAGTGTTCAACATCCTTAAAACTGTTTTTGAGAGTCTATTGCAGTCAATCAGAAAGGCTGTCAACATGAAAACAAATGCGATCAAGGCTATGGCTAAGCAAAATTCATGCAACTCCTATGGAAATCAGCATAGAGGTTTTTCGAAAGACTAAAAGTCAAACTAGGATATGACCCAAGTACACTTCTTTTGTGTGTATGTCCGAAAAGATTTAAAAATCAACAAACCCCACTTATATTTAATCTAATATTCACAGCAGCCAAGATATGGGACCAGTCCTGATGTCCATTTACAGAAAAATAGACAAAGAAAATGCAGTACAAAATAGAATTGTATTTAGTAAAGAAAATTAAATTGTAAAAATCACAGGAAAATGAAGAGAATTGGATATAATATGCTAAGCAAAACAAGTCTGACCCATGAAAACAAATACCACATTTTCTTTCACATAAGTAACTTAGATTATATATATGAGGCACATCACTAATGATCAGGAAAATGCAGGTCAAAATTACAGTGAAGTATGATGTCATACCTGTCAACTACCTTACTTTATCTAAAAGCACAGGATGAGATTTGACAAAGGTACAGACAACTGAAAATCCTTACAATATGCTATTTGGAGGGAATGTAGAATGAGGTACCACTATGGAAAAATATATGAGGTTTCTTAAAATGTTAAAAATAAGACAACTAAGACATGATTCATCAAACAAACTGCTGGGTCATACTTCATTGTGGCTTTGATTTCAATTTTCTTTTTTTTTTCCTCAATTTTTATTAACATTTTCCATGATTATAAAAGGTATCCCATGGTAATACCCTCCCTCTTCCCCCACCCCCATGATTTCAGCTTTCTTGATGATTACTGATGTTAAACACCTGATGGACATCTGTATGTTTTCTTGGAACAATAGCTATTCAAATCCTTTGTCTATTTCTTTCTTATATATTTTTGTTCATTTTTATTTATTTATTTGAGACCAACAGACAGACAAAGAGGCAGGTAGAGAGAGAGAGAGAGAGAGAATGGGCGTGACAGTGCTTCCAGCCTCTGCAAATGAACTCCAGATGCGTGCACCCCTTTGTGCATCTGGCTAACGTGGGTCCTAGGGAACCGAGCCTTGAACCAGGGTCCTTAGGCTTCACAGACAAGAGCTTAACTGCTAAGCCATCTCTCCAGCCCCTTTGTCTATTTCTTAATCAGATGGGCTTTTTACTATTGAATTTTAAGGCATTCCCACTTAATAAGTTAATTGGCATGTAGTCCTTTGGTAGGATTTTTTTTTTTTTTATGTTCACTGTTATTTGTGTCTTGTTTCTTCATGTAGCACACACATTTTCTTTGCAGTGCAATGTGGCACTGCAGGAAAATCCACAATGAACTTATTGATGGACATCTAAATTATTTGCAAGTTTTGGCTCTTTTGAATAATGTGTCTTCGTACAATACTGTGTATGTCTCTTGTTTCAAAAGTGCACATATTTGCCTGTAATATATTCTTAGGACGTAAAGTGCCAAATGTGTTTTTGAATTTTAATTAGTAATTGTAAATTAATTTTAGAATTATTCACATAATCTGAAATCTGAATGAGACTATGTGATTTTGTATGTTGGATAAAATTTTGCATTTTCTACCTTTTCTATTATGTTTGTATGTCATGGATGTGCTGGTAGATGTTTAGTTATATCATTGGGTTTTAATTTAGATTTTATGATTATAATAAGGATGAGTACCTCTTTATCTGCCTATGGACCATTTATATTTCTTCTTTGAGAATTTCCCATTACAGTGCATTGCTCATTAAAACACACACACACACACACAAACAATTACCATGAAAGAATACAGAGGACTATGATAAAAGAGGAAAGAGTAAATGAAGAGGGTAGAGAAATAAGAGAGGGTAATAGAATATAAGAACGTGAAAGCACAAATGGAAAGTATTTTGGGAGATAAAGCAATTAAGAAATAGGGGGAATAGGAATATATATATATATATATATATATATATATATATATATATATATGCTTGCTGATCATTGAAAGTTGCATTTTTAATGTAATATATATATACTAATACACTAAATGTATAAATTATATCATATATCTATATCTATCTATCTATCTTTCTATCTATCTACACACAATCTTTGAACCAATAGATGTCACTGACTTAGCATAAAACAATAATATCTATTGGGATTTAGACAACCCAAGTCCACTACAAGAGGAAGTTGAGCTTTTGGAGAGAATTTGAAAAGTAACTGTGGAAAATAAAAAATAAAAACAGATGTCTCTCTGTCCCCTCTGATCCTTGCAGGTGAATGTTGATGTCAGCACAGAAAGGCAGGATGATCTAAGCAGGAGCATGTATCCTACATCAGATACTCACTTGTGTACATTTATGCTGAATGACAGGTCATCTAGCTCGTCGCATTTGCACCCAAACATTGGCACCTCAATTTTCAGGCAAGAAACTATAACTTTTTTTGTTTGGATACTTGACTAAAAATATTTTTGAAGCTAGAAGTGCTCCAATACAATACTTCACTATTCTGAATCATGTGGTGTTGGGGGAGCTGACTTTTGACAAGCTTCACTAACTCAAAGCTTTCAAACTGTAATTAGATATATAACTTCAGCCACCAGTTCAATAATGATGTACCTGAAAAGGACTCCATAGTTAGCACAGAAATAGAAATACTAATGAAGCAGATAAAAATAATTGAGGGGAAATAAAAGGGAATAAGAACTTAAGCAGAAAATAACAATTCTATTGTTCATACTGCCAGAGGAAAAAAATAGAGCATTGCATATGTGAAATAAGTACAGGGTACAGTCAGAAAATAAATATCCACAATACGAAAAGCTCTGGTTGGTTATCTGCTTAGTAATCTGAAACAACAAAAAAAGATTCACTGGACGTAGTCAAAAGAATTATCAAAACATGGGTGAAATCTATCTGCTCATCTGTTCATTGGTTTATCTCATTGTGTCAGTACTTATTTTATCTTTCTTTTGTATTTTATGTATGTATATGTATATATACATGCATATATATAATTTTTATTATTAGATATGGATAAATTTTGTATGTAAAGATTACATCCTTTCCCTCCTCCCTGCCCCTTTTCTGAAAATGCTGTCCTGATTGGCGATGCAGGTCAACCTCATGGGGATTGTGTGTCATGCATTATGGGGGCAGCCGTGACTTATGGGGAAGGGGTGATGTGTCTGTGCAAAATGTCCCAACGTGTGGCTCTAACAATCTTTGTACCACCTCTTCCACAAAATTTCCTGAGCCATGCTGGGGGTATTTTAACTCTACTTTACTGATGGGCACTTAGGAGTATCTATATGTCTGGTTTGGTAGGAGTTGAATGTCCTCAGTACCTTCTTCTATCACCCTTGTGCTTATATCAGCTTAACTAAGAGAACAGCATTCTTGCTCATTTTCCCAATTCTTCCATGTCTGGGGTGGTGTGCAATGGGTCATATATCTCCTCAAGTCCAGTTCCCATCTGAAAAAGAGAAGCAGATTCTCCAGCAGAGAGTGAAGTCAGTGCCAGTTAAGTGGGATAACCTTTATTAATTTAGAGAATTAAAAGGGTTTAGACAATGACAGACTTCTGTCAGAGTACTTGATGACCCACCAAAGGCCAGTGGTAAGACCCTATTGCTGAAGACTCCATAAGCAGCTGACACATAAAATGGAATGGCATGGCTAGAAGCCAGGAGAGAGTCAGTCCTCAGACAGTCAGTGTGTCTAGTGCCAGAATGTGCTACATGGGCGACTGGGGAAATGACCAATATCTGTCCAAGCAACTCATTGTCTAACCTAATTAGCAGCAAATAACCTGATGTGATGCCCACACAAGTGCAATAGTGGCACACAGCCATAGTGGGGAACCAACTGCTCTTGATTTGGCTAACTGGTCCCCTCAGTGGTACAAGACCCATAGCTGGAGCTAGGAAACAAGTCAGAACCATACCCAAACATAAGCCCACTCTCCAATATCAAGCTACCATCAATCATGGGGTACAAGAGGGCCTACACCTATCAAACTCTCTTTCAAAAAAGTAAGTTTTATCTCAATTTTCCAGGTGTTAACTTACTCTCCATTGTAGAATCTGCTTCTCTTTTTCAGATAGATGCAGATCCTAAGGAGAGAGCTGCCCCAACATACCTCAAAAGGGGCCCAACTGAAACTAAGGATAATTGGCAAAACAAGCAAGGGTGCTGTTTTCCTGATGAACCAGATACCAGCACAAAGAGGAAGGAGACCAACACAGAGAAAACTCAACTCCTACTAAATCAGAAAGCCAGAGCCTCGGGGTCCCCGACACCTCAGCACTGAAGCAGACCAAAAATGAACCCAACATGGCTCAGGGAAATTTTGTGGAAGAGGGGGCAGAAAGAATGTCAGAGTCACATGTTGGGTCATGATATGTAGAGACATTTATCATATCAATAACTGTGGGCTAACTCCACAATGCATGACCCATTTACATCAACAAGGAGGATCCAATGGGAGGGGGTAGATCATGGATGAGCTTAAACAATGGTACCAAACTGCCTGTATTTGCTGAAAAGAAAACTAATAAATTAAAAAAAAAAAAGGTTTAGAGACTTTTATAGTCTAAGGTTAGTGGGAGCTTGACAATAAAAACCAGTATCTTTATGTGGATATGATTTTGATTTGGTTCCCAGTTCTAGATAATTGTTTCCTTTTCACTGAGAAGATCTGTTAGCCAATCCAAGAGCAGTTGATTGCCCACCATGGCTATGTGTCACTACTGCATTGTGTGAGCATAATGTCTTGTTGTTTGCTTCTGAGTCGCTTAGACTTTGAGCTGCTTTGACAGATGTTGGCCAGTTTCCCCTGATAGCTCATGTAGCTCCTTACAGCACTAGATGGGCTAATTATATGAGGACTGGCTCTCCTCAGGATTCCAATCAGTTCTTTCCATGGTCTATGCCAACAGCAATTGGTGTCGTCAACAGTAGGGTCTTACCATTAACCTGTGGTGGGTAATTAAGTGCTCTAACCCAAGTCTGTATTGTTTGTTTTGGGAGATCTAGAAAGTCTCTCTGATCAACAGCTCATTTTAGATGTAGACCACATCCTGGAACAGGGAATTATAGTCCAGTGCCAAGGAAAAAGAAAATAAAATGCCAGAGAAGAAAGAGAAACAGGAGAAATTTGAGGTTAGGTTTCATCTCACTCTCTCCAGGGCCCTTTGATTCAGGTGCTTCCTCTAAGGTTAACTTGAGGGTTCCACCTTTTATTCTGATTTCCCAGATATAGGATTCTATGGTACCATTCAGTTTGGGTTCAGATTTTGCCCCCCCCTTTTCCCTTCTCCCTTTCCCCAAACCCTACGTTCCCTATTGTCCAAGCCTCAAGATGCTATACAGTTATGTCAGTGGCTTGGGCTGATCCAGGTTAGAAACTGCAGAAAAGTGAGATCATGTGACAATCATCTTTCTGTGCTTGTATGGGTGTACGTAAAATTATCTGTTCCAAGTAAGACCATTTTTCTACAAATTTCAATGTGCCATTTTTTTCTTACTGCTGAGTGAATTCAATTGTGTAGATATACCACATCTTAGTTATCCATTCATCCAATGATGAGGCATCTGGGTTGATCCCAGTTTTGAGCTATTATGAATTGAACAGCTATAAACATGGTTGAGTAAATATTTCTGAACTAAGATGTGGAGCTTTTAGGACAAATGCCCAGGAAAGTAATCACAGTATCTGCTGGTAACTCTGTATTCATCCTTTTTCAGGAGTATCCAAATTGATTTCCACAGTGGTTTTATCAGCCTACATTCCTACCAACAGTGAATGAGGGTTCCTGCTTCTCCATAGCCTCACCAACATTTGTTTACATTTGATTTTTTAAAGTTTGTTATCCTTACTGGGATAAAGTAGAATCTCATAGTTGTTTTAATTTGCATTTCCCTAATTATTAGGGATGTTGAACATTTTCTTAAGTGTGTGTTAGCCATTTGTAATTCTTCCTCTGAGAACTCTCTATTTAGTTCTCTGCCCCTCCTTTGGAGTAGGTTGTTTGATTTTTTATTGTCTAGTGTTTTGAGTTCTTTGTAGATTCTAGATATTAGGCTTCTGTAATTGGTATAGCTGACAAAGATTTTTTTCCCATTTTGTGGATAATCTATTGACTTTGCTTATGGTATGTTTGCCCATGCAAAAACTTTATAACTTCATGAATTCCCATTGGTTGAGTGCTTGTTTAATTTTCCTGGCTACTAAGGTTTTGTTCAGGAAGTATTCTCCCAGTCCTAAATTTTAGAGAGTGCTTCCTATGTTTTTCTTCCCATAGTTGAAAAGTTTCAGGTCTTATTTTTACGTCTTTAATCCATTTGGACTTGATTTTTGTGTAGGGTGAAATGAATGGGTCTAATTTCATTTTTCTACATATGGTCACCCAATTTGTCCAACAACATTTGTTTACAATGCTGTCTTTTCTCCAGTCTACATTACTGGCAACTTTGTCAAAGATCAAGTAGCTGTAGTTGCATGCCATAAAGTCTGGGTCTTCAATTAATTTCCATTGGTGTATGTTTCTGTTTTTATTCCAGTACCAGGCTGTTTTTATCACTATGGCTTTGTAATATAACTTTAGATCAGGTACCACCAGAGGCGTTTCTTTTGCTAAGGGTATGTCTGGATATCCAAGGCCTTCTGCCATTCCACATGAATTTTGAGATCATTTTCTCAGTCTCAGTGAATAATGATGCTAGTATTTTTATTGGTATTGCATTAAATCTGTATATTGTTTTTGGTAGAATAGCCATTTTCAGAATTTTAATTCTACCTATCCAGAAACATGGGAGGTCCTTCCATCTTCTTAAGTCCTACTCTATTTTTTTCTTGAGTGTTTTTATGTTTTCACTATCACATTTAGAAGTTTTTTAAAAAATATTTAATTATTTATTTGAGAGCAACAGACAGAGAGAGAAAGAGGCAGATAGATAGATAGAGAATGGGCATGCCAGGGCCCCTCACCACTGCAAAGGAACTCCAGACATGTGTGCCCCTTGTGCATCTGGCTAACGTGGGTCCTGGGGAATCGAGCCTCGACCCAGGGTCCTGAGGCTTGACAGGCAAGTGCTTAACTGCCAAGCAATCTCTCCAGCCTACATTTAGAAGTTTTGACATGGAAACTTTCAGGTCACTTATATTTAGGATCATGTAATCTGTAAATAGGGCTAACTTGACTTCATCCCTTCTAATTTGAATAACTTTAATTTCTTTCTCCTGTCTTATTTATTGGGCTAGTACTTCTAGTACTATGTTAAAGAGCAAAGGTGAGAGTGGACTCCCCTATCTTGTTCCCCATCTCAGTGGGAACTCCTTGAGTTTTTCCCCCAGTAAGAATTATTTGGGCTTTGGAAGCTCTATATATAGCCTTTATTGTTTTGAGATATAAACCCTCCATGCCTATTCTTTCCAGTGTTTTGGTCATGAACTGGTGTATTTTATCAAAGGCTTTCTCTGCATCAATTGAGATGATCATATGGTTTTTATGGTTCAGTTTACTTATGTGGTATATTATGTTGACTGATTTCCATATATTAAACCATCTCTTCATCCCTGGGTTGAAGCCTACTGATCAAGGTGGATAATGCTTTTGATGTGTTATTGAATTCGGTTTGCAAAGTATTTTTTTTTCAGGATCTTTGCATATATGTTCATTAGAGATATAGGGCTATAATTTTATTTACTTGTTGCATCTCTGTCTGGTTTTGGTATTAGGGTAGGCTAACTTCATAAAAGGTGTCAGGGAGGATTCCCTGGTCTCAGATTACATGGAATATTTTGAGAAAAAATTCTTCTATCTAGGCTTGATAGACTTCACCTGAGAAACCATCCAGGTGTGGACTTTTCTTTTTGGGGAGGTTTTGGATTATTTTTCAATCTCCATTGATGTGCTTGATTTGTAGAGGAGATTAATCTGCTCTGAGTTTAGTTTTGGTAGGTGTTATGTGTGTAGTAATTCATCCATTTCTTCCAGATTATTTCATTCTGTGGATTAGAGGTTTTGGAAGTATGCCATGATGATTCTTCCAATTTCATTGATGTTCATAGTGATCTTTCCTTTTTCATTTCTTATTTTGTTAACTTGAGACTTCTCTTTTTTGGGCTTGATCACTTTGCCCAGGTGTTTGTCAATTTTGTATTGTTTTTTAAAGAGCCAGCTCTTTGTTCCATTGATTTTTAAAATTGTTTTCCTAGTTTCCAATTCATTATTTTCTGCTCTTACCTTGATTAGTTCTTTCCCTCTGGTGCTCTTTGGGTTGGATACTTCTGGTTTTTCTAGCGCCTTTAGGTGGACAGTCAGGTTTTTGATTTGGGATCTCTCTGTAATGAAGGCATTTAGGGATATGAAATTTTCCATTATGACTGCCTTCATTGAGTCCCATAAGTATTATTGGTAGGTTGTGTTTTCATTATCATTCAAATCTAGGAATTTTACAATTTCTTTTTTGATTTCTTCCACTACATTCATTGGGTAAAAGTGTGTTGTTTAGTCTCTAGGATACTTGATGTATCTCTTGCTGTTAATTTCTAGTGTTAAAGCATTGTGATCGGACATGGTGCAGGAAGTTACTTCAATTTTCCTGACCTTATGAAGGCATGTTTTATGGCCAAGGGTTCTGTGGGCTTCTGAAAAGAATGTGTATTCTGTAGAGGTGGGGTAGAAAGTTCTGTAGAGATCCTTTAGGTCTAGCTGACCTCTGATGTTGTTGAGTTCTATTATTTCCTATTGATTTTCTGCTTGGAAGATCTGTCTATTGATGATAATGGAGTACTGAAGTCTCTAACTATGATGGTATTGGTGTTTATTTCTGTTTTATTGTAGAGTAAATTTTGTTTTATAAACTGTGGTGCCCCTGTGTTTGGGGCATATATATTTATGATTGTGATGTGCTCATGTTGGATCATTCCCTTGATGAGTAAGTAGTGGCCTTTGTTGTCATTTTTGATTAATTTTTGTTTAAAGTCTATTTTATCAGATATTAATATAGAAACACCTGCTTACTTTTTATTTCCATTTGCTTACAATATCATTTTCCAACCTTTCTCCCTGAACAGGTGTCTATCTTTAGTGGTGAGTTTGGTTTCTTGAAGATAGCAGATAGAAGTGTCCAGTTTTTTGATTCATCCTGATAGCCTGTGTCTTTGATAGGTGAATAAAGACTTTTAATATTTAAATTTATTACTCTGAGATTTGAATTAATCCCTGCCATGATGAGGTATCTTATGGAGTTGGGTGCTTACTAGTGTTATGTACTGATTTAAGCCTGGTTTAGTTGGCTATTGTGATCTTCTTGTTGGCTCCTGGGACTGGTTGTTTGACTATTCTGTGGTGAGTATTCTCTCAAGTGTTTTTGTAGGTTTGGCTTTGTGTTCCTACAATTATAGAGCTGACTTTTTTCATGGGAAGTTTTTCTTTTACCATCTCTTATGAGGGATATTTTTGCCTCATAAAGCAGTTTGGGTTGGAAGCCATAAGGTTTTGGACTTTGAAGTGTTCCATACCCTCTGGCTTTTAGGGTTTCCATTAAGAAATCTGATCTTATTGTAATTGGATTGCAGTTGTATGTTGTAATTACTTCTCTCTATGATTCTTTTAACAGTCTCTCTTTATTGACATTGTTAAGAGTTTTTAATACAATGTGTCTTGGAGTGTTTCTTCTTTGGTTCTGTCAGTTTAGTGTTCTGTGGACTTCTTGTATCTGGATGGGCCTCTCTTCTGCAAGACTGAGAAAAGTTTTTTCAATAATTTTGTTGAATATGCTTTCTATGCCTCTGGTCAGAATTTCCTCTCCTTCTGGTACACACATGATCTGGATATTCAGTTGTTTTAGAGTGTCCCACATTTCTCTCATATTCTGTTCACTTGAGTTTTTGAACTTAGCAAAGTGTTTGGCCTCCCAGTCAATTTCTTCCGTCTTACCTTCCAGATCACAGGTTCTGTCTTCCACATGAGAAACTCCATTGGTGAGTGGCTCTAGAGATATTTTCATAAATTCTATTTGAACTTTGTTTTCTCTTGTGGTGTTTTGTATTATGTCCATCACTTTTGTGAGGTATGATTTCAGTTCAAATTCTGATTTTCTTGATGCTTCTTGTAGTTCATTCTTTCATTTGATCAAGTTTTAATTAAGCATAATCAACCAGTTGTTGATGTTTTCCATCTTTTGACTTACCTTCAATTTATTCATATCTCTTTGGAGGGTTCTAACATTTTCTTCCATCAAGTTAAGCCTACTGTCAAAAGATGATGCTCTTAGAGATGATTCTGTTCAAGTTCACTGATACTATTGTTGGTTCTTTAATAGTTTGCTTCAAGTTCAGTAATTTTTTTTTTTAATCAGGGCATCATTGGTTGTTGTATTTTAATTTTCAGAATGAATTTCTCTATGATTTCATTGGAGGCTTCCATAGTAGAACTAGGTCTCCTTGGTGGAGATCTGTCAGTTTTCTCACCTTTATTTTGGCTTTTTTGTATTGTTGTCTACCCATTTTAGGAAGACTCTTTGTTTTATTGAGGAAGCAAGTTTGTGTCCTTTGGTCCCTTTAGCCTCTGACTCAGGTGAACAGGGATGTTGGTACTTAGTGGCCAGTCAAGATACCAGAGCAAAAGGCCTGATTCCATAGCTTACACTGGGGCCAGACCTCCCCAAGCAAGGCACAATGGGACCTGCCAGCACCAGGGCGCTAGGTGGAATAAAGGAACAGAGATCTGGCCTACTTTGTGCTGAGCCCTTCAGGACATAGACCAGTGCAGGCAGCCTAGACTGGGGAGGTCAGAGGAGCCCAGATACAGGGGTATGGTCTACTCACTTGAGAGAGCCATGGCCACCCACACATTGGTGTGCAAGGAACTCAGACCCAGGCAATGGGAGGGGACCAGAAATGGCTCCCACCTACTCACTCCAGATTCATGCGCCACCCACACAATGACTGTGAAAGGAACCTTATTTTATCTTTCAATAGGTAGTTAATCTGGGACTGGAGAAACTTCTCAGTGGTTCAAGGTACATGATTTCCAAGCCTGTCTGCTGGGGTTTGATTCTCCAGTGTCCACATAAAGTCAGGCACATGAAGTGGCTTATACATCTGGAGTTCATTAACTGTGGCAAGTGGCCCTACCCCCTCTCTCTTCTTTCCCACTTGCAAATAAATAAAAATAGTTTTAAAGTAGTTAATCTGAATAATATTCCTAGTACAAAATGAGAGCAAAAGGACATTATTTCAATAATTCGAGAAAAACATAATTTGCAATTTAAATACTTTTATTATACTTTATATTTGAGAGAGAGAGAGATAGAGAGGGAGAAAGAGCCAGAGAGATAGAGAGAGAAACTGGGCACGAGCCAGGGCCTTTTAGCCACTGTAAAGGAACTCCAGATGAATATAAGCCCTTGTGTGACATTCAACACTTGTGTGTGTCACTTTTGTGTCAGGCTATATGTGGGACCTGGAGATTTGAACAAGTGTTCTTGGGCGTCACAAGCAAGTTCCTTGAACTCCAGCCTAACTTGCAATTTTAAAGTAATCATAGAATGCCAAGCCTACATGTGGAAAATGACTCTAGAAAATTCCAGACAACCAAGTATGAAGCAGGTGACCCACAGTTTTAGAAGATGTAGGAAAAGAAAATTAAACAAAGAAAGTATAGATCGTGTGCTATACTGGGTGATTTCCTATTTATTAACAACACTGAAAGCTAAGAGTCAGTGTACTGGCATATTCAAAATACTGAGGAGATATAATTCTATTTTACAATTTTATACTAAGTTACAGTATCATTTGAATTGGAAGACAGAAAATAGCCCACATTTTTTAGATATGCAAATCTCAAAAAATATCTCCCACATGTTCCTTTTCAGAAAGATATGGTAAAGAAACAAAAAAAATTACATTTGGAAAATATTTTGGCCAAAGATAGAATATACTGCAGAAAACAGAGTCACTCATTACCCTCTATGTATGGCTGGCAGAGTGAAGAATCCTAGAGGAGATCACATGCCAACTTCTACATTCCCTGGATGAGATATGTAACTTGTTTTCATTTCATATTCTTTTCTTTTCTCTTCTTTCTTTCTTTTCTTTTTTATTTTGATGACAACTAACTCCATGGCCACTATACTAAGAGGTACTTTGGTATATAATCTTATTCCAAGTATGTAATTGTGACATCTTCATGTGGATGAGAAAGCATATACAGATAAAAGTTGCATAAGCACTGAGTTCATTCTGACATAGCCATCATTAGATGATGTCATTATTGTGCAAACATCATAGAAAAATATTTAACACAACTACATGTCAGAGCCAAAAACACACTTGAGCTACACAGAATATATATAAAAGGCATGATCATTGTTCCAAGGCCTTGAAACGTTTGAGAAAAGCAGCAGAGGAAACTATGCAGTGAAAAGACGCATTTAATTAGAGGCAAATGGCTATTGCTTGTGTAGAATGGCAAAGGATTTTTTAATAACCTTTGTCTTTTATAGATGAAAAATATTATAAAAGGATAAAAATACAGCATAGTAATCTCATAAACTGGAACATTTATTATAGTATTATCAATTGCGGTGATTTACATCAACAATGTTTTCTAAAATAGTAATACATAATTGATTTATTTATGCTAGCATCAGCAGAAACATGAATTTTGTGTTGTGCTAGAATTTTACAATGATCATCTCACTCCAAGAGGAAATTTTCAGCTCTATTGTAATCTTATCCCACAACAATCATATATGTGGCTCATTATTTACCAGACATTATTATCTGAGACATAACAGTATTTGAATATGCCCTGGCTTTCTGTCATATACCAACAAATTGGAATCAAGATACAAATTTATTCATATAAAATCATGTAATATCTATATATGTACACATACGAAAAATGTGAAAGCCTTTAACAGTTACTTTCTCATTGCTAGGACAACATGTCTAACCAGCAGCAATCATGGAAGGAAGGAAAGATTTGAATTTAGTTTATGGTTCCAGAGTGTAGAATCCATCATGGTGTGGAGAGCCTGGCAGGGGCAGGCAACCAGCATCACGTCATCACATTAGCAAGAAAGACGTGGAGCAAGCGAGCACAGGAAGCATGAACCTAAATGCTAGGACTAATCCTAGTAACACACATTCTCTGCAAGACTCCACTCCTAAAGGTCACACAACATTCCATAATGGCACTACCCAGTGAGCATTCAAATGTTGGGCCCTGAAAGGCCCAGGAGTGATGCCTAGTGGAACTTCCTGAGCCTAGCTAAAGTTTGGTGACCTATCTCTGGCCAGCTATGACTCAGCAAGATGCCTAATGGCTTCTTGCCTGCCACCTCCACATAGGAGTTGGAATTATTCCAATAGTCACAGTTTACTATTGGCCCTTACCTCTCCCCCCTCCCAGTCCTAAAATCCCCACCGTCATCCCCAACATTATATAGGCAACTGCTTACAACAATAAAGCAAGTTCCTGCTTCGACAAGACTCCCAACTCAGTGTGGTTTTTCTCTGGTGACTAGGAGAGATTCTGGGTCATCTGATGTTTACCCTCTTCCTCAACCCCTTGGGAGGAACCAGCAGGCCTGGTCCTTCCTCAGCACTACCTGCCTTCCGGCGGAGCCTGGCATTCAAACATACGAGTCTATGGTGGACATTCTACGTTCAATGCACTACAGAGCGATAAAAGCAAATAAGCTCATTATAAACTGACATGGTTTAATTATAAGACCAATTTTACTAAAAGGACATTAGAAAAATATGAATTACAAAATATATCCACTCATGTAAAAAGAAGGAAGACTTACTTTATTTATATAAATAAAATCCTAGGAAGTAAAATCGCTCTACATCCTATGAATAAGTACAATAACCCTGGTGCAAAAGTCCATCATAAATATTAATTTTCTGTTGACTTTTGAAGTTTTATTTTCACTTAATGTAATTAGAAGTCTATTCCAAGATATACATATTCCTTGGCATGTAGTATTGGTCTGATAGACTACTTTACAAAGAGTGTGAGTATGTGAAAACAATTGCATTTTCCTAGACTCCAGCAAAGTATTTAAATCTACTGTTGATATCTAAAAAAGGACATCCTATACTTAATGGGTCATGAGACACATTAAAAGTGTTTCTTACCAGGTTGGTGTGGTGATGCACTCCTTTAACCCCAGCACTTGGGAGGCAGAGGTAGGAGGATTGCCGAGAGTTCGAGGCCACCCTGAGACTACATAGTGAATTCTAGGTCAGCCTGAGCTAGACTGAAACCCTACCTTGAAAAAAACAATGTTTCTTACCATTTTTAATGTGTTCCTTAGGGATAGCAGCTGTGTTCTTAAACATCTCCTTCATTCTTTATTTCCTTCCAAATAAATCTATTTCTTTCAACCCCACATATGGAATCTTGTTTTTCCTCTTTTCCATATGTATTATTCAGAGTTCTCTAGAGGAAAAGAATCAAGTTATATATATATATGTTATGTAATGGAGACTAATTATGAAGTGTTGGCTCATGTACTTATGGAGGTGGAAGAGTCCCACTGTCATTTGCAATCTGGAGATCTAGGAAACCCTGTGTTGTAGTTTCAATGCTCGAGGGAAAAAGAACTAACAGATTAGAATCTGGATTGACTTTTAGGTCTGTGTTCAGGAACTACTAAGAGCATGAGAAGATCAGTGTTCCAGCTCAAACAGTTAAAGACAGAGTGAATCCAAACTTCTGTTATTATGTATGTACCCTCCCTCACCTACACTTAATGAACTAGATTATGGCCACTCACATGCAGGAGGTTCACTTGCTTCATTAAGTCTACATCTGTTTGAATACTAACTTGCTGTGAAAATGCTTTCCTAGGCACACATTTAAAAATATTTCATTAGATATCTGAGCACATATGACCTAATCCAATTTATGCATAAAATCCAGCATTATAAGTTCATTCCTAGTTAATTTGGCATTTATATGTATCTCCTATTTGAATGATATGAAATACCCATATAAATCCATTAATAAGGTCACAATTCTACCTAATGTGAATTAGTCTAGATACAATACAATGACACAAATCTCTTTTTTTGGAAAAGGAGGTAGAGTTCTGGAATAACATATTTTATTCTTTCATATGATTTAATTTAAACACTATAAATTGAAATTTGTGCTAATAACATTTATACTTTGCCAGTACATTTTATGTTACATGATAAAGGATAAGAAAATATTGTAAATAAAGAAGTTTCAGAAGTAACAAGCTAAGAGAAATTATTTATGATAATTATAGACCTCACCTTTTAAATTATGCATGTGTTCATAGCTGATATTCACATCAACATCTACTAACCATTTTGCTTCTCAACCAGTTGTGATTCTATTATTTAAAAATTGCATGTATTTTACTGATTTCTGCAAGTCTCACTAATCTCTTGGGATAAGTTATAGTGAAAATTTAATAATTATTATAGACATTTTCAGTGTCCCTAAAGACCTCAATTGCCCTTAAGACTCAAAACACAGCATCACTATTGACAGTTTGCTTAATTTCTGTAGAAAAAAAAAAAGTTAAAATAAACAGGTTATTGGCTTTCAGCTGTGATTCTTACTATTTGGGATAACCAAAATCTTCAAGGTATAGACAATCACTTGTCCTGTCTGAATTAGGTTCTCAGTGTTTCCCATTGTCCTTAATCAGAGAGCATTGCAGACCTAAGAGAAGCTCTGGTAAGTGTGTCCATCTTCTGTATAATGAGACATGATATTGTCATCTGTAAAGTTCAACAATTACACAATGAAGCTGCAAAAACAAAAACACCTCACAATATTTTAAGCAAGTTTATGATTATAGTCTGTGGGCAGTGGGTTGGACACACCTGAAAAATATCAATTAATACTCATTCTAGTTCTATTATAGAGTAGTGATCCAGTTTCCTCTGTGGGCCAGGATGCATCTTGCTATGCATCATGGTGACCCCCTCCTTTTCCTGTGGATTCAGAGGTATTTGAGGAATCAAAAATTCTGGTAAAAATCTTCTAATTCAGTAGAATCACTGCTATGTCTCATGGTAAAAGCATCTGTGTCTTTGGGTCAGATGAGCCAGAATAAAAATATTCAGTTGTCCTGAACAGGGAGTAAATGAGCTAAAGTAACACAACTAAAAACATATAGTTGCCTCCCAATTGCAGGAGACCTTATCCACTATGTTAAACATACACATGATACATGCAGCAACTGAGTGTGACCTCTTAGAGTCAGCCACCCTAGGCCCTACATATTCCCATTGTAGATAGATCCACTTGTTTAATGATGCATTGATATCATTTCTCAGTATAACTTCTGGCCTACAGAGAGGAGCAATCACAGAGCTTTTCAAAGATGCTGGGTTTTATTTCACAACTTTATATTTTATTTTAAGCAGAAACTTTGTATGGACATATCATATGTTGGTACCATCACTTCCCTCCTCCCTGTCCCCACTCCACAGAGGGCCCTCCTTAGTGGGATTGCTGATATTCCCCATGGAGTTGTGGGTTATGGATTGTGAGAGCAGCAGTCTCTCATCGAGTGCCGGGGACAGGGGTGGCAATGTCTCTGAATATTCTCTCCCGGCCTGTGGCTCTTACATTCTTTCCAACCTTCTTCTGCAACATGCCTTGAGCCACAGTGGTGTGCTTTCAGTCTATATATTGTTAAAGCTATACATTCTATAACCTCACAGTATACATAAATGAATTTACAATGACAATCCCACACTATTGCAATCTTTGCGTGCCTTTGAGTACCTTCCTGTCATTTAAACATAGGCATGCCTTGAATTTCCCCTTTGCTTTCTCCAGACCATCTTTATTTCCATCTTTCAATTTATTCAAGTAAGAATCTTGAGCCCTTTGCAACTCCCCAAGCTTCAGTATTAAATGCAGAATTTCTGCTCACTGAAGTAGATCAATACTTTAGAACTGATCCAACTTTATGTTCCTTCTATTATCTTAAATCCTCAGTGACCATTTCTATACATGTTCTTAGTATTTGATCTGTGGGCCTTTGAATTAGTTTAGCTTTCTTTGGAACACAATAATGTGCCCCATCTTCGGTTACACCTCTGGGACATGTTGAGATTTGGGTCTAGTTATAGCAATGAATAGTGATGAAGTAGGCCCAGAGGAGAATCACCATTTTCTTACATAGTAACTGTTTCAAGGGAGACTGCTAAAGCTTTCACAGGCAAATCAGAACTCATTCACCCTGACAGAGGTAGAGAGGCAGAGAAAACTGTGTAAAGTGGCTAACTCACATTGGGAGTGGGACAAACATTGCAACTATGAGTGAGAAGGTTACCTACAATATGGTCCGTGAAGAATGAGGTCAATGATGGAAGTTGAGAGAGGGACATAGTATGGACATTAAGCTCCTTCCTTCTCTAAATTACTCTATATTATATCAAACCTATTTTCAGACTCTGTCTTTTCCTAAGAGACTCCATCTTACAATCTGCTTTTGACTACATTTTGAGGAAGGAGGATGACTCTGCATTGTGGCAGACATGTGAACAGCACCATCTACCTAATACCATCCATAAAACACAGAGTGAGAAAAGTCTTATTCCTAGGAGTCAGACAGGATGCTAACTTATAAGTTTATCAGAGTGGATTGGGATTTTGGGAGCATATTAGGTGTATTAAAATCATATCAAGAAAAGGAGACAACATGGACAGAGGAAACACCTTGCTCATATCTCATAAAGAGACAGACAACTGACACTGTGATCACCACCACACCTTGGGACACCTAGTACTACCTGGTGTGTGAATATAGCAGTAGACAGAAAGTTAACTATTTTGACTGTCATAGAGGTTTCAGTTCATTCTGGCCCATGCTATTTATTGCCACAACCCTGTTGACTTGCCTGCCTACCAGTTCACATGTCAGAACTTGGCAGCCATTTATTCTCTGGACAGGCTCCTGCCTTATGTCTCTACCTCTCCAGAGTCCTGAGCCTCATTTCTGCAGCCGGAATTAACTCTGAAGCTCTAATGAAACATGTGACTCAACAGCAGCCTGACTCAGAAGTAGCAGTAGCCTGAGCTGTAATTTGCAGCAGGCATCCAACTGAGTTTGTTATCTGACTTCTGTAGATAACCTTCTTCCCTCTCAGTGCCTCAGCTCTGGAATCTCAGACTTCTTTGAACATTTCTATGGTCTCTTTAACCCTTATAGCCATTCAGCAAGCCACATATAGATTGAATGGTAGGTAGGGAATTTCAGTATGCAATGTATAATATGTAAACTAAGGGTTAACATTAGTATTTAAGAGTAGAATACAATAATCTGTGTTTGCCTCAGAGTAGCTATCAAAGAAAAAGAGACTACTTGGAATATAGCTGCCACTGAAATCATAGTACCTTGTAGATTTATTTCAATGTAATAAATTCTGATGTTGTGGAAAGGCACAAACTTTTATACATTTCTGACAAATTGTGCTCATGACACACATCTAATAGAAGTGCATAGACCTTTTAAGTTGGTAAGGAGGATTCAGTGGAGTGCGGGGTTCATCATTCCTGCTTCCTCAGATTATCCTAAATCTTCCCAAAATCATTTACAGGGCCCTTTTCCTTCCCACTCAAAGTCTGCAATTTAACAACAGGCACCACAGGAGGTAAGAGTTCAGTTTGTATTGACATGAAACATGTTGAGGTTCTACTTTAGATTTTAGGAATTTCAAGTCTGTTCTTACAAGATAAAATCGTTTGTTTAAGGGAGATATAGAAACGTTCGCATCATTCCAGGAGCACTAGACTTGGGAACTTTAAATCCAAACTCATTCTTTTGATTTACCACATTGTCTAGTGTTCCAGTCAGGTTAACATTGCTGGCACAAATCACCCAACCAAGAACAGCTTTTGGGGAGAAAAGGGTTGATTTTGGCTTATAGACTTGAGGGGAAGCTCCATGGTGGCAGGGAAAAACAATAGCATGAGCAGAGGGTGAACATCACATCCTGGACAACATAAGATAGACAATAGCAACAGGAGAGTGTGCCAACCACTGGCAAGGGAAAAATTGTTATAATGCCCATAAGCCCACCCCCAGCAATACACTCCCTCCAGGAGGCTTTAATTTCCAATTGTCATCAGCTGGGCAGACTAGGATTCAGAATACTTAAGTTTATGGCAGACACCTGAATCAAACCACCACATCTAGGTATAGGAGAAATGACCACACATTGTCATTTTCTTCATTTCCATAAGTCCTTGAAAGTGCATATAGACTAGGCTATCTCCCTACTTGTATGTGGTGATTTGGAATATTCAATAAAGATATTTTGCATATCTATATCTATATCTATATCTACATCTGTATCTGTTTATATCTATATCTACCTATATCATGGTCTTTACCATCTATCTATCTATTTAGCATCTATTTATTAAGAACATACTTTTCATAGATACGTCATGTGTTGGTACCATCTTTACTCTCCTCCCTGGGCCAATTCCACTGAAGGCTCTCCTCAGTTGGGTTGTTGGTATTTCCCATGGGTTTGTGAGTTATCTTTTAACTTATTTATTTATTTTCATTACAAATATACTTAGCATGGATACATCATGTGTTGTTATCATCCTTTCCCTCCTACCTGCCCCCAGTGGGACTGCTGGTAGTCCCAATGGGGTTGTTGGTTATGTGCTGTGGGAGCAGCAGTCAGTTATGGTGGGGGGTGGGGGATGCAGTGCCTCTGAGCATGCTATCTCCACCTGTGGCTCTTACAATGTTTCTGCCCCTTCTTCTGCAAAATTCTCTGAGCTTTGGTGGGCATGTTTTAAATGTACTTCAGTGGTGAGCTCTTAGGAGCCTCTGGATTTCTGCTTTGGTATGTATGATTATCCTCAGTGTCTGCATCCTTCACCCTCATGCTGATTGTCAGGTTCACCATGGAAGTAGCATTCATGCTGGTCTCTCCAAGTTCTCTGTGGTTTCAGATGGGCCTTGTCTGAGATGAAAATGGTTTATCTCCTTGGGTGTTGCTATCTTCAGAAAAAGAAAAATAGATCCTCGAACTGACAGTAAAATTAGCATAGGTTCGACTGGATCAGTGTTATAAATTTAGGAAGAGTTTGATGTATGTAACCCTTCTTTTAGGTAAAGACAACTGGGTATTTGACATTGGAGAATATAATCTTTGTCTCTATGCGATTCTAACCTGGTTCCCAGTTCCAGATATGGGTTCCTTTCCACAGAGCAGATCTCTCAGCCAATCAGAAAGCCACTGAGTGCCCACTAAGACTTTGTTCCACCATTGCCCTGGTTTGTACTTCTTGCCAGGCTGGCTGCTTCTGAGTAGCTTAGGCCCTGGTTATTTGCACCATTGTTGCATACTTTCCCACAATAGCTCATGTAGCTCTTCCTAGCACTAGATGGACTCACTGCCTCAGGACTGGCTGTCTTATGGATCCACCCAGGTTTCTCCATGTTCTGTGCTGGCAGCATATGGTGTCTTCATAAATAGGGTTTTACCTTATACCTCCGGCAGGTAATCAAATTTTTTGTTTATTTCTTCTTACCAGTAATCTTACCTACTAAAAATAGAGTTACCAATGCACAGAATCTAAAATTTTAGGGAACAAATTCTAGAAATCTCAGAAGCAAATTAGAATATTCACCTTTAACATTCTATTCCTATAGTACACAACCATTCTTGCTGTTAAAAGTCAAATTTGTAAATATTTTTAAAAGACCTAGGACCCAGGCTGGAGAGATGGCTTGGTGGTTAAACTACATGCCTGCAAAGCCTAAGAACCCTGGTTTAATTCTCCATGTCCCATGTTAGCCTGATGCATAAGGCAGCGTGTGTGTCTGGAGTTGGTTTGCAGTGGCTAGAGGCTGGCATGCCCATTCTCACTCTCTCCCTCCCTCCCTCTTTCTGTCTCTAATAAGTAAATTAAAAAAAAATAAATCTTTTTAAAAAATCGACCTAGGACCAATGAGAAATACATGCACAATATGAATAGTACCTCACAGGATTATGTATGGAAATGCATCCCACACTTTATGTTTCACAAAAAGCATGAAAGCTAGTGTTGCAATTATATCTCAACAACCAAGGGACAGGAAAGATATCACTTTCATATAGTCAGTAAAGGAAGATGAAATGACATGTCTCAGGTTAGGAACTGAGGCAGGAAGTAAAGAGGCAGGAACCCACTTCTTTATCCTTGTTCTGTGCAGGCTCGTGATGGAGATGGACTGGTGGTGCCCATCCACATGTGGAAGAGAATCTATTTACTAAGTACTTTGATTCAAGGTCTCCCCTCATCTAGAAGCACCCTGTCAGACAAAACACAGGAAGAGGTGCATCCTGGGCACCCTGTGGTCCAATCAAATTGTTATGTTCAACTAACCTCCACTAAGGAAGCAAAGGCAGCAGAGATAGGACACGTAATAAGGGTAAAAGAGCACACAATGTTTAACAGTCAGAAACAGGCTCCATTTTGTGAATACAGGAAGGATATGAAAACAGAATGAGATAAACTGGCATTGATTTAACATGTGTTAGGCCCTGTTAAAATTCCTGATACATTTGGTTAGAATATTTGGCTGTTTAATAAACATTTTCCTTAACTATTTAGAATGAACATTTGTATTTCAAAACTTAGATTATTTGAAGAAATTTGGTAGGAGGTAAATTCTAATATTTTTTGAAGTCAGCACACGAACTGGGTTTTTATTAGCTGCGTGTCCTTGAGAAGTTCATATAACAAGTAGACATTTCCTTTTAGAACTCTGAAAAAGAGTTCCATCACCTGGCATAGAACAAGTACTCAATAAATTGAAGCAAATATTTTACAGACACTGCTCCCCTTCTCTGCCCCTCCATGACTGATGGGTTCTTTCATCAGCCCTGGAGGATTGCCAAAGAACACAATTTAGCCAACCCATCCCCCAAACTGACCCTGGTTAGAGAATTAACACATCATATGTCACACTCTTGCCCAGAGGAAAGTTCTGTCAAATGTCCAAGATATGTAAGGATCTATATTAGCCCAGACTCTTTACCCTAATTGTTCATGCCCATCCCAGCATTGCTTCAGGGATATCAGAGGCAATAGTATGACTTTACAGAATCCCAACCATTTCATCTGGCCAGGCTTCTACCTTCTTCCAGAGCTAATCCACACAGTAATACTGAATACTGAATTCTGTTTCAGAATCTGCTCCCCAGGGAGCTTGATATTCAAATCGATAGTTCTCAATTATTTCTCAAAAATGCTGAGTTATCCTAACACGTATTTCCTGTTTTCTGTAACATTTTTATTTATTTACTCACAAGCAGATGGAGAGAGGCAGATGGATAATGAGAGCAGCAGGACTTCCAGCCACTGCAAATGATCTCCACATGCACGTGACACTTTGTGCATCTGGTTTCATGGTTACTGGCAAAACCAAGTTGGGTTGTTAGGCTTTGCAGGTAAATGCCTTAACTGTTTACCCATCTCTTTATCCCTATTTCCTTGTTTTGAAATTAAAGCTTTTCCTCCTGCTTTTGAATTTACTCTGTGGTAGCTATTCTGCCAGTTAGTGAAATCTATAAAGCTATGGTCTCATCTCTTATAAGGTTGACCATGCTAAAATGCATCAACCTATGAACTTAGATGTAATGTACTCTCCTTGGGGACATATTGAGGATCCAGTCATGTGTGCACCATTATCTTCTCTCAGTGATAGATGCTGGCACCTCACTTGTCCTTGTTTATAGTTCCTTCATTTCACAATACCAATCTTATTTCATATTTATTACCAATGATAGATTGGTTTCAAGAATCTCAACTTAATTGTTATTTATTCTTATCACATTGAGGGGCTACATAGCGACATCAGTGGTAAAGCAAAACACAGCCTTGGGCCTGAAAGTCAGAAGTTACAGTATGGCATTCTTCACATCCAAGTTATAAGATTTTAGTAAAATAACTCCACTGAAGGTTTTTATTATACAAAATCACAATTATGCAAAATGCATTTTTGTGGGAAATGAGATGTGAAATCTTTCTGTTAAGTAAGAATATGAAAATATGGAAATCACGGTGAGAGGGGATGCTGAGCACTGACCTTTGTAGTCTTGGGGTTCAAAGCATGGCAATGTGATCCTGGAGATTGCAGCTAGAATAGGCTTTGCTGGGCAATGGTGCAGAGTAGTGCAGTGTCTGAGAAGAGAGAGTGGGTCAAGTCAATCTCAGCCACACATATAGCAAAGAAGTCCAGTGCCAAGGAAAGCAGCAGCCAGAACTATGGGGAGGGCAAAAAATTGAGCACCAAGAAGCAGCTGGAGAACTTGTGCTGATCCCAGGACACAGGGAGGGTACAAGAGTCACCAAAGAACACATTGAGCAAATGTCATCCTAGAGATACCCATCCTGAAGTTGAACATAGAATTAAATGCCAAATATAGACATTTATTGATTCAACAATACAAAATTATTGAGATCCCTCAATGCCTTGTCACTGTGCTAGGGACAAGTTATTCAGTGGTAATAAAACAAATATGAACTTGGTTTCATGGGATTATTTTTCTCCAAGCAGGAAAACTCTGATTCTCTATCTTTAGTTGAAATAAAAAGATACAGATATTTATGCCATAAAAAGAGCCATGTTTTCATGACATAATGTTTTGTATACTTTTCCCAAGACTAAAATGACCCCTTTTCTACAAAGCTATCAAGAATGACACCATATGATCATCTTTAGTATGAAAACTACAATGTTCACCTAATTTCTTCATTTCAGCTGAGTTTCTCACATCTACTGTTTTCTTTTGTCGTTTGCTAAAATTCTGTTGAGCTATATTAAACAGTTATTTCTTCTGTTCATTGTAATAACATTTATTAGGAAATAATATGTCAATCACTGTGATTTTACTTTTTTAGAAAAACATTTTTATTTATTTATTTGACAGAGAGAGAGAGAGAGAATGGGCACGCTAGGGCCTCCAGCCACTGAAATTGAACTCCAGATGCATGCACCCCCCTGTGTATCTGGCTAACGTAGGTCCTGGAGAATCAAACCTGAGTCCTTTATCTTTGTAGGCAAATGCCTTAACCACTAAGCCATCCTTCCAGCCTTGTTTTAAATTTTTTGAAAAACATTTTATTTATTTATTTATTCAAAGAGAAGGTGAGGCAGAGGTAGATGGATCACCATGAGTTCAAGGGCATCCTGAGGATACATAGGCCAGTCTAGGCTAAAGTGAAACCCTACCTCAAAAAAAAAAAAGAAAAAAGAAAAAGGAAAAAAAGAAAAAAAGAAAGGGAGTGAGATAAAGGCAGACAGAGAGAGAGAGAAAGAGAGAGAGAGAGAGAGAGACAGACAGACAGACAGACAGACAGAATTGGCACACTAGGGCCTCTAACCACAGCAACAAACAAACTTCAGATGCATGCACTGCTTTGTGCACCTGGCTTTTTATGTAGGTACTGGGGAATCTAATCCTGGTCCTTAGGCTTTGCAGGCAAGTAAGTACCTTGACCATGGAGCCATATCTTCAACACTTTAAAAAATTATTTAATTTATTGATTCATTTGAGAGAGAACTAGGCAGAGGAAGAGAGAGAGAGAGAGAGAGAGAGAGAGAGAGAGAGAGAGAGAGAGAGAAGAAAGAAAAAAAGAAAGAAAGAAAGGAAGAAAGAAAGGGTGTACAAGGGCCTTTAGCCACTACAAGTGAAGTCCAGATGTGTGCACCATTTTGTGTATCAGGCTTACATAGGCACTAAGGAGTTGAACCTAGGTCCCTATGCTACATAAGCAAACACTTTAACTGCTAAGCTATCTCCGAACTCCGAGTAACAAGCACACAAAGTAATTTAAAAAATAAAAATTCACTCTTTCATATATAGGAATTATAAAAATCTATAACATATATATGATTTAGCTCATGCTGATACATGCCAAAATTTGTTGGGAATCCTCTGAATTGCTCTTTTCAAGTTCAAAGTTAGAAGTAGCCAATAGCCAAACTTGATAATCTTGGAGACAATTGGAATATTTATTATATAATAAACAGGTATTAAAAGTATATGTCTTACCCAGAGTCATTCCCTTCCCCTAAAAGTAACTGACTGCTGCTTCCACAATGCAGAAACCACAACCTCATAGGGAATACCTGCAAACCCACTGAAGAGCATCCCCAATGGAATGGGGGCAGGGATGAGGGAAAAGGGGGTACCAATACATAATATATCCATATGAAATATGGAGTTATTATTATTAATAATAATAACATTAAGAAGTGCTGTTTTATTATGTCACCAGAGACTGACTCATAACATTCAAGTTGTATATTCAAAAAGCATATTGTGTTTTAGTCCACATATCTATTTTTAGGGAACAGCAGAGTTGTGAGTTAAGGAAACTCAGCTTGCTTAATATCAATGATTGTGCCAATAGCTCGACAAAGCCATGTATACTTTTGCCATAACATTTAGCAGGAAGGACATTACTAAATGAGTAACACTTTAGTAATTGTATTTATAATAAGAAGAGGTGGAGAAACAAGTGACAGTGACATGTTTTGATCTATATGAGCACAGTTCTACCCAAGATTAGGACAAATGTCTTTCTGTAGAAACTGTAACACACTCTCAGTTTACCACAATTTGGTGGGACAAGAGCAGGGAGACAGAAATTCTGGAACTTACTTTATGGTCAGAGCATCAAAATGTGTATTTAAATTTAAGTGGGAAAGCATTCTTCCTATTAATACCTAATATGACAAAATGTTTTGGGAGCTAGTTAGTTACCTACAGGGGAAAAGATGAATCCAGAAGAGACTACAGGCTTATATGACTGAGTTACTCATTCATTCTAATTCTACTTGAACATGGCACATGGCTTATAGCAAGCTACTAACAAGAAATGAAAGCTGTGTGGAAGTAAGTGGCAGGTGGGGCCAGGGAAAAAAATATCGGGATAACATCTCGTTCACACTAGTTGAAGTACTGGCTGAGCTAAAGTGAACAGCTGTGGATCCCTAAACAAGTTCCTTCTGTGTCTGAATTCCTCCATCTGTGAGGACAGCACACTTACACCTGTTTGTATCTAATTAGGTAAGCTGAAGTGGCTCCTCCAGTCTGATGTAGTCAATTTCCGCACCCTAAGATATGGCACACAACGTACTTGTTTTGTCTGACATTTTAAGGTATAACGGTTGAATATTTTACTTCTTTAATTTCAACAGTTTAATAAACACATTCAACTTGTTTTCATTTTACCATAGAGTGTTAAAAATCAGGCATTAAATTTATCAGTTTCAGACCATCTCTTACTCAATTATGCTCAAACTTACAGCTTTCAGTAGAGGCTTTGTAAAGTCATAGTATTTACATATCAATCCAACATTTCAAGAAGGAAAGCTATTCAAATTAATTATGAGAAATAAATTAAATAAAAAATAGATTGAGGAATATATATGCGTGTATCACATCTTCAACATCATATGTATAAATCTATATGCAACTCTTTAGTGTTGATGAATGCTAACACATTTGTATGTTTTTATGCAAAAACATAAATATTCAACTACACATGATATTACACACAAATAAGTAACACTTTAATATTGATTTAAATATATCCTAATTGTCACATATATTATCTATCCTCCTCTCTCAAAAAAAAAATTACAGGAAAAACTATAATGTTCAATTCATGTCAGACATCCAGTAAAATATAAGAATAATAATTCTGTAATAGTAGCTATAAGATCAGAGCTTTTGTTTATCCTGAATGTATTTAGATGGAAATTATAGCTTACATAGAAGTTCATCGTGCTCAAGAACTGACAAAAAACTTGAAATGAAAAATATACAAATGACTATACTATATTCATATATATGTATATGTATATGTATATATATATATATGTATACACACACACACACATATATGTATATAATTTTGTCTATAAGATCAAGATATGATGATGTCCTTTAAATTTTATGCTTTTAGGTGGAAAGTCAATTTTTAAAGTTTTTCATTGGCATTCAGATATTCATGCATCCTGCATTATGGAATCATCAAATCTCATTTGTTCTTGTTGATTCTCATCCCTCCTTCAATACCAGTTTATCTCTTCCCTCTCATGATATATCCCTTCCTTCTGCTTACACGCTGCATGTGTCCTTCCACCCTTCCCTCACCCCCCTTCTAAGTCATATCTTTATAGTTACTACTGGCTACAATTCTGCCTTTTAAGGTTTCATCCACAATATTCCTCTCCTCCCTTATTTTTACATGCTAGAATATCTTTTTAAAACCTAATAAAGTCATTTTTGAGTTTAATTTTTCAAAACTTAAGATGCTAGTCACTTAAGAAAATTTACATTAAAAGAGAAGGAAAATGATTAACATACCTGGGAAATTCTTAAATTTTTTGTCAATGACAAATTTAAAAACTAAGATTTCACTCAATGTAACATCTGTAAAACTAGTGGGAAAATGTGTTTTTGAAAGGCAAGTATATTGTTATTTGTTCTAAGAAGAATGAATTTTCATATAAAAATAAGAGTCATTAATTTTTATTATTTCCTAATAATTTCCTATAATTTATTTCCTAAAAATTGTTTAATGGAAGATAGATAAATACTACGTTTGGCTGTTATATGGTCTTTAAGATGTAAAAGTTATTGGAAAACATTAATAAAATCAGTATTTTTCAGTGATGATTAAACCTTTGTTTCCAACAAAAAATATTCAGGATTTTTTCAATATACATATATTTTTCTTAAAATAAAATGTATTAACCTTTAAGTATCAGGAGAAATCTCAAGTAAGTTCTTTAGTGACTCTTGTTTTGGTGGCTAGGGAGATGGCTCGGTGAATAAAGCATTTATGATGCAAGTGTGAGCAACAAGTTTGGATCTCTGTAAACTCAGTGCTCAGGAAGAAGAGACTGGGGATTACAGGGACAAGATGATCAGCTAAACAAGCTAAAATAGGAGACATGGGTTTCAAGGGAAAGATATTGCCTCAGACCAAAGGTGGTGAATTGTTCATCACATGTCAACCTCTGGCCTCCATGGGCACATACATACACATGCACACACATATGTTCCTATACACATGAAGACATACATATAAACATGTATGTATACCACATATACATATTAACGACTCTTATTTTCAGAAAATATGGCCTGACAATAATATATTGATCAAGAATTCATTCCTGGCACTGAAAACCAAGTCAAAAGCCTCTGGCTTGGAAGAACATAGACTCTAGAGGGAAGCTACCATGGATCTTTCCCGTAATGGATATATTGAGCATAACACATTGTCTTGGAAATGTATGTTTATGCCGACTGATTAATATAATTCTCATTTTTGGTTAGAAAAACTTCTTTTTACAGATAGTATTGAATGCTGGGTAGAACAAAGACTCAGCATGAAATGAGAAGAAAAAGCCCCATGCTTAGGACTAGACATGTCCTCTGTGTCATGTCCACCTGTGCTCAGGGAACTCTGCAGAGAAGGTGGTAAAGAGAACATGAGTGCAGCTCGCACTGCTAGCTAGAGACATTTCTCAGTGGAAATGGCAGAAGACACAGGAGACACCAAATGCAACAAGGCTGAAAATGAGAAGCTGTCAAAGAGCTCAACAGTAAATAAAACGTTTCTATCACACCATCCAAGACTCAAGAAACATTGTTGAAGAGGAGATAGTATGAATACAAGAGTCACAGGGTAGGACTGAGTACTTTGGGTCACTTGTCATCAAGATACGAGCTAACTGATGAATTTATTACCTCAAAGTGGTTTCATTATCCCCAAAGATGTGCAAAATTCTAAGCCCATCAACATTTTGACATAGCAGATGGAGGACAGAAAGAATGAAACATTAAAACAGAAGAGCTGGGCTGCAGGGATGACTTAGTGGTTAAGACATTTGCCTGCAAAGCCTAAAGACCCACGTTCAAGTCCCCAGGACCCATGTTAGCTAGATGCACAAGGGGCACAAGCGCCTGGAGTTTGTATGCAGTGGCTCGAGGCCCTGGCGCACCCATTCTCTCTCTCTTTCTCTCCCCATCTTTCTCTGTCAAATAAACAAAAATAAAATAATAAACAAAGAAGAGCTTCTTGGAAAGAAGGGATTTGGTGGAATGGAAGGTGAGGAGGAAACAAACAATGGTAATTGGGGTTAATAAGATCAAATTACAGTATGCCCATGTATTGAAATTATCAATGAAAATGTTAAAATAAATCACTAAATGCCTATTTGACCCAAGACTTTCAGCTATTTATTGTTAATCAGATACTGAAATCAGATGGTAACATAAACTGGCACACTTATTAGGAATGACTGAAATTCAAACATGTACTGGACTCTGTAGTAGAGAGGATTTAAATCAAGAGCTCTCACTCATTATAGGTAAGAATGCAAAGGCGTGCAGCTTGAAAGAGAGTTTGATGGTTTTTGAAAAAAAAATACCCTCAAGATTTAGGCAGCCAAATAGTCTTTGTTTGGCATTTACTTCAATGAGTACAGATATATGCCCACATAAACCTATACATAGGTTCTCTTAGGAGCAAAAGTTAGAAGCAACTGTGCTATCATTAATTTATCCACAGTGTCTAGACAACTTTTTGTTTAAGGCATTCTTTTTCTGTGACAATTTAATGAGAATTTGTGCTATGAGAGTAAAGTTACATGTTCACCATTATATTCAAGAATCTTTATTCTATAAAATATGAATATGTTGAACTAAATACAATACCATGTCCTGTAATACAAAAGTAAAACCTGATAGGAGAAAATAAGTATTTCTAAGAGGGAAAAAATAAAATTTTATTTATGTGCTGTCTGTAGGCTAACCTTAACCTTATAAGATGTCATATAAAAGTGAATAGTCTAAAATATTTTATTGCGGTTTGTCCTTTGATATGAGATTATTACTTGGTTTTTGGCCTATTATATTACTTACTGAAACATTTGTTAATACAATTGTAAATATACAGCACAACCTGTGAGTTTTATAATGTTTTTTATCAGCAGTTTCATGCCAAGGAAAGAACTTAAATACTACTACCCATAAGAAAAAATTTGTACACGAACCTAGCAAAAATAGCTTAGTGTTTTTCTTGAGAATTTTTAATTTTGAGTTTTAAAACTTAAAGATGGTTTCAGGTAAAACTTATTTTAAAATTGATACTGTGTTCTCTGATTCTTCAATTTAATATAGCAATATTGAGCATAAATCATATTGTTTAGACACTTAAATGTGTATTACCATGATGTCTACAAATAAGAAGCAAGGTAA
The DNA here is from genome assembly GCF_020740685.1 of Jaculus jaculus. Classification (NCBI taxonomy): domain Eukaryota; kingdom Metazoa; phylum Chordata; class Mammalia; order Rodentia; family Dipodidae; genus Jaculus; species Jaculus jaculus. The sequence continues at coordinate 34,173,727 of NC_059112.1, forward strand.
GACATAGCTTCCTAGACTGTGTTGAGTTCACCAACAATATATTCATTAGAAAATTTAGTCAAAGGCTAACAATTATTCTGAGTTTGATGATCTGTATGTAGCAAACAAGTGAAAATGTTGATATATTTACCTAAAAAACATATTTTGTAATGTCTTCTGTTTTCCACTAAAATTTTATGCATTTTTTCTATTAGAAAAGAATTATCAAGGAATAACATGGTATAATATTATCATAAATGCATAGTACAAAATGAAAGAGGCTGCTTTATGAAGCTATCAACTATATTAATCCAACTATTACATACAGAATGACAAAATTACTGTTAGATAACAATATCATTAATTGAGTGTTTTGGTGAGATGAAGGAAGGGATAACTTGGTGGCATATAAGTAATTTTAACACATGAAGCTACTCTGCATGAAGCTATAGCACTGGATACCTTATGATAATCAAACATAAATGAAAAACATACAGTGAAAAAGTAAACCCTAACATAAACCATGCACTTTCATTGTTAATATTGACAATATCTGCTCACTGACTGTTGGCTAATGAAAGAAGTAGTAGGAGAAACTATTCTGAGGAAGACTAGGTACATATATGGGAACCTTCCTTGTTTTTGTGACAGATTTTCCATAATTTTCAACTCTTCCAAAGGGGTATAGTAATTGAAAGGTCACATGAATCTTAGAGGATTATTTATATTTTGATGTATGGTTGACTACACAATAAAATCTTTTACACATGTAATGACATATAGCAGAAAAAGCAATGCATGCAATTGTTTCCTCTCTGACTCAAGCTGGTGTTGCTGCAATGGAGGTTTTTTTTCCAGGTTGTTTTCCTTGCTGACTCAGAGAAACAAATAATCTTACAACCCCAACATGAGTTCTTCCATCAACCTGAATATCCTCCAAGAACATTTCTGCAGTTAACCCTCCAAATGAGAGCACAGCCTTAGCTGACAGTAACTGAAAACGGGCAAATGACTCAAGGGAGTGGTACAGGATTCTTAAATACATAGAGCTGGTAAGTTAATAAAAACATGCATTCTTTAATCTGTTAAGACCAAGATTGTATGGAATAAGAGGGGCCAATAGTCAAGGGGCCCAAAGCTAGTATTTATTTGTCCAATAAAACTGGTAAAATTTTTCAAAAGCAGTTCTAAATCTATTTTAGTTTTGCTTTTGTCAGAGTCAATTTCCTTTCAAGCCTCCAACCATTTCCTGAAACTATCACCTACTTTCTGTCACTCTGCACTTTTCTCTTCTGAGTGTCTCAGGGGAGTCATAAAATACATACGTAAGTAGCCTTTTGTGTCTCAGTTGTACAGTGAATATGATATTATATGATTCTTCCTTATTTGAGTATTACCAATACTTTCTTTGTATACAAATAATATTCAATGGCATAAATATTACAGAATTATTTATCCATTTATAATTTGAAGAAAATGTGGAATTTTTAACCTCTGGGGCTATTTTGAGTAATGTATGTATATATTTTTTTTTCCAGGAGAGTGTGGATTTCTTCATTTCCTGTGGGCATATGGGTACAAAGAGGATTTCTGGGTTTTATGGTAAGATAATTAATTTTTTTGAGGAAAATCTTTTGCTTTTCCATGTTGCTGTACCATACCTTCCTGGTGATAAATGTGGATCCCAATTTCTCTATATACTTTCCATTCATATTTATTTTCTCACTCTAAAATTTTCTCATCTGAATGGATTTGAAGTGGGATCTCATTTCTATTTGTATTGTAAAAGATTATGATGTTGAGATCTTTTCCATGAGCTTATTAGCTTTTATTTGTTTTTGAAACACTGGGCATCCATCTGTCACAGTTTAGCTTTTAACTCTTTCTGACTAAGCCTCTTAAATGTTTGGATTACAGGTGTAAAACCCCATGTCTGGCTATTCTTAGTAGTTTATATATCTTTACTGGGTAACTATATGTTTGGATGCTTTACACACTTAAAAAATATATATACTTGTTATTTTTTTTCACCAAGTTACCTGATTCCTTTGCATATTCTTTCATGATGTCCAGTTTTCAAATTTTTATCCACCCCTGTATTCTGTGTATTGGCATTTATCTTCCAGGATTTTATCATTGGCACTGAAAAGTTTTAAATGTTGGTTGTCTCATATATGTCATTTTTGTATCACATTGATGTTCTATTTGAGAAGGCTTCTCTTATCCAAAGATAGTGAATAATCTCTGATGTTTTATTCCAGGACATTTAATATTTTTAGCTCTTAATGTTAGGTTGAATTGTTCTTTTATAATCATATTTTATTTCTTTATTTGAGACAGTGTGAGAGAGAATAGGTGCACCAGGGCCTCCAGCCACTGCAAATAAACTCCATTTGCATGTGCCCCCTTGTGCATTTGCCTTAAGTGGGTTCTAGAGAATTGAACCAGGATCCTTTGGCTTTGCAGGCAAATGCATTAACCACTCAGCTATCTCTCTAGCCCCATGAATTAGTCATTTATTGTCAATGTCCTTGCCTGTCTGTGTTATGGAATAAAACTGGCATCACTCTGAAATGAACCGGATACCAGCACAAAGGGGAAGGAGACCAACACAGAGAAAACTCAACTCCTACCAAATCAAGATCTTTCTTTTTGTATTTGAGGAAAGTCTGTGAAATACTGATATTATTATAGAGATATTTGGTAGAATTCACTAGTAAGAATATCTGGGATATTTTATTTTGTGACTTTTTATTACTAATTTAATTTCTTTGTTAAAAGTCTACTCATATTTTCTCTTTTTCTTTTTTTAGAGACAGTGAGAATGAGACTGAGAGGGAGAGAGAGAGCAAGAGAGAGAGAAAGAGAGAGAGAATTGGTGTGCCAGGGCCTCAGCCATTGCAATCAAATTCTAGATGTTTTAAACACCCAGTGTGAATGTGTAACTATGTGCTTGCATCGCCTTTGTGTGTGTGGCTTATGTGGAATCTGGAGAGAGGTTGAACATGGGTCCTTAGGTTCTGCAAGCCAGCACCTTAACTGTTAAGCCATCTCTCTAGTCCTTCTATTTTTTTGGTCAAATTCACCAATCCAGATTTCCTAGAAATTTGTACATTTCATATCATCTATCTAGCTATCATCATCTATCTTATATATCTCTATATATCTATCTATCCATGTAACATTTATCTATCTATCATCTCTCTGCCTAAAATTATCTCTAGTATTCCTTTACATTTTCATATGGTATTTACTGATAGTTTCTTGCCTTATAAGTTTGACTCTTATTCTTAGTTTCCTTGGCTGATATAGCTAAAAGTTCATAAAATTGTTGATCATCTCAAGAAGTTTTATGACCATTGATATATATTTAAAATTTTTTTTTGTTATTTTTACTTGTATTTATTTATTTATTTGAGAAAGAGAGACAAACAATAGGCACAGCAGGGCTTTTGGGCACTGAAAATGTACTCCAGATGTATGTGCAACCTTGTGCATCTGGCTTCCATGGGGAATGGAACCGGGGTTCTTTGGCTTTGCAAGCAAATGCCTTAACTGCTAAGCCATCCCTCCAGCCCCATTGATATTCTTTTTCACTTTCACTTTTGTTTATTTCTGTCAAATCATTTCCTTTTTCTGTTTACTACATGTTTTCTTTCTCTCTTTCTCTTTTTTTTTTCCTGGTGTCCTAAACTGAATGTTTAGTGTACTTACTTCACATTTTCCATGTTGGATTTAGAGGCTTGCATAGTTATGGGATTTTCTTCTCACTTCTAAACATTCTGTATCCCATAGTTCTAGTAACTTACATTTTTATTTCACTCATCTCAATATATTTGTATAACTTTCTTTGTGATTCTTCTTTGATTTATTTAGGCATGTATTGGTCAGTGCTCATATATGTTCTACTGATGTTTGAAAAGTTAACTTGGATTCAAGTGTTGTACAGTTTCTCAATGCCTTTGTTAATCATTTACCCTGCAGTTGTATGCATTATTAAAAACAGAACATTGACAATTATGTTGAATTCCCTATTTATCAATACAATTCTATCACTTTCATTTGATGTGTTTTGGGGAATTTATTGTTAGCTGTTCATACTTATGTGAGTTACTTTTGTCTGATAGATCCATTTTATGTTCTCACATATTTGTGATTTTATTATATCTAGTCTAACTTTAGGGTCATAATTTACATTATTTTTGTCATCATAGTAATCTAAACTTAGAGTGATTGATATTTTATTTCTTTTTTTTTAATTTGATTTATTAGTTTTCTTTTCATCAAATACAGGCAGTTTGGTACCATTGTTTAGGCTCATCTATGATCTACCCCCTCCCATTAGACCCTCCTTGTTGATATAAATGGGTCGTGCATTGTGGAGTTAGTCCCCAGTTATTGGTATGCTAAATGTCTCTGCAAATCATGACCCAACATATGACTGAAATTCTTTCCACCCCCTCTTCCACAAAATTTCCCTGAGCCACGTTGGGTTCATTTTTGGTATGCTTCAGTGCTGAGGTGTTGGGGGCCTCTGAGGCTCTGGCTCTCTGATTTGGTAGGAGTTGATTTTTCTCTGCGTTGGTCTCCTTCCCCTTTGTGCTGGTATCCGCTTCACAGGAAAACACCACCCTTGCTTGTTTCACCAATTGTCCTTAGTTTCAGTTGGGCCCCTTTTGAGGTATGTTGGGGCAGCTCTCTCCATAGGATCTGCATCTATCTGAAAAAGAGAAGCAGATTCTCCAATGGAGAGTAAGTTAGCACCCAGAAAATTGATATAACACTTACTTTTTTGGTAGACAGATTGATAGGTGTAGGCCCTCTTGTACCCCATGATTGATGATAGCTTGATATTGTAGAGTGGCCTTGTGTTTGGGTATTGTTCTGACTTGTTTCCCAGTTCCAGCTATGGGTCTAGTACCACTGAGTGGATCAGTTAGTCAAATCAAGAGTAGTTGGTTTCTCACCATCGCTGTGTGCCACTATTGCACTTGTGTGGGCATCACGTCAGGTTATTTGTTGCTAATTAGATTAGACAATGAGTTGCTTGGACAGAAATTGGTCATTTCCCCCAGTTGCCCATGTAGTGCCTTCTGGCACTAGACACACTGACTGTCTGGGAACTGACTCTCTCCTGGCTTCCAGCCATGCCGTTTGATTTTGTGTATCAGCTGCATGTGGAGTCTTCAGCAATAGGGTCTTTGGGGAGTCATCAAGTATTCTGACAGAAGTCTCTCATTGTTTTGGGAAACCTTGTAGGTTTCTCTGATCAAAAGCTCACAGTTATTAAATTGTCCTCTTTGTATTTCAGTATTTGAGGTGGTGTGGATGTGAACTTCTTTGTGTTTCTCCTACTTGGTTTAATGTGTATGTTGGAAGTACAGATTAATATTTGTCATACACTACAGGCTGCATTCAAAAGACAATGGAACCCGTGCGTGGTGGCGCACGCCTTAAATCCCAGCACTTGGGAGGTAGAGGTAGGAGGATTGCTGTGAGTTCAAGGCCACCCTGAGACTCCATAGTGAATTCCAGGTAAGCCTGGGCTAGAGTGAGACACTACCTCGAAAAACCAAAAAAAAAAAAAAAATACCATGGGGGATCCAAAAGGGAAATTAGCTCTCTCCTGGCTAGCCTTCACAGTGCTGTAGAACTCTACTGGAGTTACCAGAGGACAACAGTCACCAACAGCATGAATAAGAAGGGGGCCCTGTAGACTAGGAGAGTAACCAGGCAGACAAGACGTATACAGTGGTGCAACAGCAGCAGGCAGCCTCTAAAGGTAAACAACTGTTCTTTAGTTGGACATAAGGTTTGCTCAGTGAGAGGGAACTCATATCTGGTGCTAGAAACCAAGTCAGAAACCAATGGCCAGGAAAGAGTGGGCTGGCAAACAAAAGTCTCCTAAATAACTTTGCATACCCCCTTTAATCCAAAGTGTTCTCACACTTGGATAGAGAATATGTTTTATTTTTATCAATGGCAGAAAAAAAATGAGGCAAACCTAGATCCACTGATAAGAAAGTTGATGACTGCCCAGTATGAGACTTTCCACCTCTACCACCTCTGTCAGGGCCCAGGAGAAATTGCAGAGGAAGCAAGATTATGAAGATTGGGACTCAACTAGTGCCAGATTGATCATGTCAGATACTTAGAATCAAACCCTATGAAAACAGAAATCCAGAAAAAAGAAATAACACAAAATCAGATGGCCAAAAGATCTGCCAAGGCCCAGGGAATATTGCAGAAGAGGTCCACCCCTTCTACCCTATGGGGACTGACTGAGGTCTTCATGACCCCACAGTGGTTACCATAACTCCAATGAAGAGGGCCCTTAGGGTAACAGGAGTTGGGGTGAGGAGATAATAGTATATAATCTATTGTTGTCATCAAATTCATGATTTTTTATTAGTTATGGACATACTCAATATGTAAACAGCACATATTGGTACCATCTTTCCTTCATGCCTGTCCTCCCAAAGTTGCCTTCCTCATTGGGGATGTAGGTCATCCCACAGGAATTATGGGTCATACATTTTGGTGGCAGTTATGGGGAAGAGGCAAAGTCTCTGTGCACAATGTCCCAACTTGTAGATTTAACAATCTTTCTGCCCCAACTTGCGTGAAAATACCTATGCCATGTTGGGTACATTATAAGTCTACTTCGTTGATGGACTCTTAGGAGCCTCTGGATCTATGCTTTGGTAGGTATTGAGTGTTCTCAGTGTCTATCTCCTTCACCCTTGTGCTGATGTCAGATCCACTAAGAAAGCAGCACTCTTGCTCATTTCCCCAATTCCTCTGTGGTTTCATCTAGGGCCCTGGTGAGGTGTGATGGGCCATTTCCTTCATCAGATCCTTCTTCCATATGACAGAGAGAGAAGAAGATTCTTTTTTTTTTTTTTTTTTTTTTTTCGAGGTAGGATCTCACTCTAGCCCAGGCTGACCTGGAATTCACTATGTAATCTCAGAGTGGCCTCGAACTCACGGTGATCCTCCTACCTCTGCCTCCCAAGTGCTGGGATTAAAGGTGTGCACCACCATGCCCAGCTGAGAAGAAGATTCTTGAATGGAAGTCAGCACAGGATAAATTGGATAACCGTTATTACTTTAGAGAGAATTTAGTGGGTGTAATCTTGTAGTACAAGATTAGTGGGAGCTTGGCAATGGAAAGCAGAATCATTATCTGGATATGATTCTGACTTGTTTCCAAGTTCCAGATATCGGTTCCTTTCCACTGAGAGGATTTGTTAGCCAATCCAAGAGTAGTTGGTTACCCAGCATGGCTGTGTGCCACTATTGCATTTGTGTTAGCATCGTGTCAGGTTGTTTGCTTCTGAGTTGATTAGACTTTGAGCTGCTTGGACAGATGTTGGCCACTTTCCCCAGTAGCTCATGTAGCACCTTCTAGCACTAGTTGGACTAGTTGTCTGGGGACTGGCTCTCCTCCAAATTCCAAAGAATTCTCTCCATCATCCATTCCAACAGCATATAGTGTCTTCAGCTGTAGGGTCGTACCATTACCTCTGATGGCTAAGCATGTGTTCTGACAGAAGTCTGTCTTGTTTGCTTTGGAAGATCTAGAAAGTCTCTCTGATCAACAGCTCATTGTGGAGTGAAAATGGATTACAGACCTAAATATAAGAACTGAAACCCTTCAACTACTGGAAGAAAAAATAGAAGGCATTCTCCATGACATAGGACTGGGATAAGACTTCCTGAACAAAACCCCAGTAGCCCAGGAAATTAAAAAAAACACTCATCTACTGGGATCTCATGAAGCTAAAAAGTTTTTGCACAGGTAAATATACCATGAGCAGAGCCAATAGCTTACCCACTGAAGGGGAGAAAATATTTGCCAGCAATATCACTGACAGAAGCCTAATATCTAGAATCTACAATGAACTCAAAAAAAACTGAACAATGAAAAATCAAAAAAGAAAAACCACTCCACATGTGGGACAGAGAACTAAATAGGGAGTTATCTGAGGAACAATTACAAATGGCTAACACACTTAAAATATTCAAGATCCCTGTTTAACATCTCTAACCATTAGGGAAATGCAAATTACATCTATGAGATTCCACTTTACCTCAATAAGGATATGAAACATCAAAAAAAAAATCAAATGAAAACAAATGTTGACAAGGATATGGATAAATAGGGACAGTCATTCACTGTCTGTGGTAATGTAAACTGGTACAGTCACTATGGAAATCAATATGGAGACTTCTGCAAAGGAAGAATATAGAGTTACTATCCAACCCAGTTATTTCCTTACTGGGTATTTACCCTAAAAGCTCCACATCTCAGTTCAGGGATATTTGCTCAACCATGTTGATAGCTGCTCAATTCATAGTACCTAAAGACTGGAATGCACTCAGCTGCCCATCATTGGATGAATGGATAACCAAGATGTGGTATACCTACATGAGAGAATGCTACTAAGCAGTTAGGTAAAAGGACACAATGAAATTTGTAGAAAAATGGTTAAAGTTGGAACATATCATTCTAAGTGAACTCACACAATCAGAACAACCATGGCATGGTCTCACTCATCTGCTGTTCCTAATGTGGATCTGCCCGAGGTGCCAACATACCTGAATAGTACCTGGAGGGAAAAATAGGGAGGGTAGGGCTTGGGAGAAGGGGAAGGCTGGTAGGTAGAAAACAAAAGTGAACCCAAAATGAATTACTACCATAGAGTCCTATATCCTGAAAATCAGACCAAAAGATAGAACCCTCAAGAGGACCTTAGGAGGAGCACCTGAATCAAAGGGCCCTGGATAGGGTGAGATGAAACCTAACCTTAAATTACTTCTATTTCCCTTTCTTCCCTGTCTTTTTCTTTTTTCTTTCCCCTTGGCACTCTCTTGTAAGTCCCTGTACCAGGATGTGGTTTTCCCCATGCTCATATTGTGGAGAGTTCCTCCTATTTTTTCTTTCAGTAGTAGAAGAGTTTTTCTATCTATTTTTTTCTATGTCAGTCAAAAATGTGTGAAGAAGTACTCTGTAGTTTTAGCTTTGTGTTCAATATAGTTGTAGAGCTAAATTTTATCTTGGAAAGTTTTCTTTTGCCATCTAGTATGAGTGATACTTTTGCTGAGTACAGTAGTTTGGATTGGAAGCCATAGTTTCTTAGACTTTGCAATGTTACATTCCAGGCCCTTCTGGCTTTCAGAGTTTCCATTGAGAAATCTGTGATAATATTGTTGGGGTTACCTTTATATGTAATGTGTTGTGTTTCTCTCTTTTTGCCTTTAGGAGTTTCTCTTTGCTTTTGTTGTTTACAGTCTAAATGATAATATGTCTTAGAGAGATTCACCTTTGGCCCAGTCTGCTTGGAGTATTACCTTTACCTTATATTATGATTTCCAACCTGTTCTCAAATCCACCCCAGTCTTCTCCCAATATGGTCAAACTCAGCAGACTTTTTATTACATAATAGCTTAATTTAGTATTTTTTCAAGGAAAATAATTTAGCAATCTTAATACTTTTGCAGGTAGAATAAGCCAGCAAGAAAGCTTATGAAGCTGAGTCTTTCATATTCAGGGACTTCTTTCAAGTACCTGGATTAAGGCTCTGACATGTGTCTGAGTCATATGTTTTGTACAATTTGAAGATAAATTTTTTTCCAGATAGGGTCTTACGCTTGCCCAGAATGACCTGGAATTCACTATGCCAACTCAGGCTGGCCATGAACTCAGAGTGATTCTCCCACATTTGTCTCCTGAGTTCTAGGATTAAAGGTGTGTGCTGCAATAGTTGCCAAAAATAAGATTCATCCATATTCTAGTCTATCTACATTCCATATTGCTTCTGCAACACTGGCCTTTTTAAGAACAGGTAATTGGAAGGAATGAGTTATACATTTATTTAGACTTAGCAGGTTATATATTCCTGTGGTTCCATAGTCACATTATGTATAAAATTAAATTATTTTTACCCATTTGAATGAAAGTAGGTATTTGGAAGTATTTCACAAAATGTCTTAATTATATCAGCTCAGTTGGTAATCACACAAGGAGGTGCAGGATTCAAATTCACCTTACACTTGTGCAGGGAGTATGTGGATTGGTGAATAGATGTAAGGTTGAAGGCAAGCACTTGTCTTTGGCAAATTCTTCTGAATCCTATAATTAACACTTGATTGTTTGTCCTATTTATGTTGAGTTCCTAATGGGAAATGTTCTCAAGCTAACAATAACAAATTTTTTCCAAATTTCAAGTTGTTCATAGTGTTTTCACTAATCACACAGAATAAAAGTCTATTCAAATTATTCCGTTAAACCTTTATTCTCTAAGGAAAATGAAATGACAAAAGCTGCTCTATTAAGTAGTGAACAATCCACAACTGAAAATCACATGGAAAATAGTTGTGTTATGCAGTTGCTTGACAAAATGGCTCAGTTTCTCCCCTGGAGTTTTATGATTACTGTGATAATTTTCACTTTTTAGAATGTATTGTATATAATTTATCTTCATAAAATAAATTTTCTTGTATATTCATAATTTTAGATTTATTTTTATTCAATATGTTATCAAAACTGAAGAAAAATAAATCAAAACTCGCAATTTACTTCTATTGCTGTTAGGACTATTGAAAATGTTACTACTTTAAAGATAAGATAAATAAGTACAAGTGATTTATATACATTGTATCTATATTATAAATAGGATAAATGTTATTCATTATATTACAGAACATATTTTTGATTTACAGAATGTAAATAAGGTCAGCGTTTATATATGATCAAAGCTTATCTAATCCAATATCACTACAGGAAAAGTGAAGATTAAAATAATTCTATTTACACATTCATGTTTATTCATATAATGGTAGAAGGATAAAATAATCTTCAGACTCTTGAGCAAATATAGTTATGTATTGGCATCTCAATTTTGTGATCAAGCATCTCATACATATCTTATTATATAATTGATTTATTCTCTATATAAATATATGTACTTAATTCATGTATGATCTTGATATCACTTTGAAATTTAAAATTACAACTTCCTAGAACAGAAGTTTCAGAATACTAGAAAGAAATACTTGGCTACTTTTTATATATTTTGTTTAAAATTTCAATTTTTCAGGTGCATGTGGAGCAAATATCTTAGCCCTGCACTCAGGATGCTGAGTAGGAAGATAGCTGTAAATTCAAGACCATCTTAGTGCTACAGAATGTCCTGGTCATGACATTACAGGGGATATGGGTTCATCCACAAGATATGCATAATATCCCACCATCAGTATTTTGACATAGAGAAAAGAGGTGGACAAGAAGAATGAGACATGAGAATGGAGAAAAAAACTACTCAGAAAGAGGAAAAGGTTCAGTAAAATGGGTATAGGGGAATGAGTTGAGGGAAACATAATTGGAAGGGATTATAATCAAACTATACTATGCTCACATACTAAAATTCTCAGTTAAAAAGAAGAATTGGGCTGTATATAGATGTCTGAATTGTTAGGGTACTTGCCTTATATTTTATATACATACATACATACATACATACATACATACATACATACATACATTGGATATCACAGAATTTTTGAATGCATGACTTGCATCTTTCCCCAATTTGGTTAGCCCTTCACACTATTGGTTCTTTGTTTGAAGATTTTTAACTTGAAGTAATCGCATATACATGTTTGTTCTTGTCAGACATGCTTTTGAGGTTATATCCAAAAGTTTATTGCCCAGAACAATCTTGGAAAAATTTCCCCTACATGTCCCTACTATAAAATTTATATTTTCTTACATTTAGTTCATGAATCAATTTTGAGTTGGTTTGTTGATTTGTTTGCTTTTTTACAAGTTCTTGCTAATTAGCTCAGGCTGACGTCAAATTCCAGGTCCTTTTGCCGTATTTTCCCACATGTTCAGGTTACTGACAGGTGCCATCATTTGAGTTGAATTTTGCATGATGAGTCCAATTTCACACATGGAATTTTTATCCACTTTTTTTTCAACACTACTTTTTGAAGAGAGTATGCTTTGAACATCGTATATTCTTTTAACTGCATCTGGGATGTGTTCTATAATAAGCAATCTAGTCCTAATGCAAGAATAAGACTTTCCTAAAGAGGTAAGGAAGGAATGTCTGCTTCTGCAAACAAACTCCAGACAAATGCAACACCTTGGGCATCTGGCATACTTGGGTATTGGTAATTGAACTTGGATTCTTAGGCTTTTAGGAAGCAGATTAAACGCTTATCCATCTCTTGAGCCCTCATTATTTCTTATCTCCATTTCATTTTTTAATAATTCCTTTAATACAGACATGACAGAATGGCTATTAATAAAAGGCTAAAGAAAAGAAATTGTATGAGGTTGTGGAGAAACAGGAACCTAAATAAGTTGCAGGTAGGAATATGAATTAATATAGCCATTGTAAAAAGCTGTATTAGGGCTTCTTAAGAAGTGAAAATAACATCAGAAGATTCAGCAATATCATTTCTAGAAATCAACTGAAAAAACTTAAAACATTGTTTTGAGGTTTTATCTGTTCTATCACATTCACTATAGCACTATTTGTAATAGCCAAGAGGAGAAACTAACCTAACTGTCCATAAGCAGTTGATAAATAGATGGAGAAAATAGACTGTGGAAACAAAGTGGAATTCTCTTCAATCTTACCAAGAATGCATTTCTGTCATTTATAGTAGAATAGATGAAATAGGGTAATGTTTGACTGAGGGAAATAATTCCATCACAGGTGGTATATGTTATAACTCGTATGTGGACTCCACCACTATGCCGCTTATAGAAGCAGTAAGTAGAGTGGTGGATAAAGGGGCAGGGCAAAGGAGATGATAGTCAAGGTCACCACACTTAGAGGATTACAAATATACACACATATATAAAATTTTATATCTAGTGGTGACCATACTGAACAATGTATATTTCAAATTTTTGGAAAAATGCTATATCTTGCTCTCTAAACAAAAGTATAAGTATTTGAAGTGTGGATATGTGCCTTTGATTATATTATACCATTTTATTAAAAATCATGACATTGGCAGACTTCTGGTCAAAATGCAGACCACCTAACTGTGCCATACCTCCCTTGGAAGGAAAGAAAAGGCATTAAGGATTCATTGGGTCTTTTAGGGGAGGGAAATCTCTGATAGATTGCCAGAGGGAGGGTGCAGAAGGGACAAAAGGGGAATTGGCTGATTCCCTCACTCTGTGGTAGTCCTGCAGTCCCCAAAACTTCCCAAGCAGCCACTCTAGCCAAGAAGCTAACAGAATGCCAAACAGATTGGACTAAAGGAGAAACTCGCCAAGATGTTTTGTCATTAAGACTCTAAACATTGACACCAAAGAGAAAATCCTAAAAGCAGCAATGGAACAAAAGCACATCACTTTCAAAGGTAACCCCATCAGAATTACTTCTGACTTCTCAGTGGAAACCATGAAAGCCAGAAGGGCCTGGAATGGAACACTGCAAAGTCTAAGAACCTATGGCTTCCAACCCAAACTACTTTATCCAACAAAAGTATCTCTCATAATAGATAGTGAAAGAAAACCTTTCCATCACAAAACTCAGCTTTACAATTATATGAACACAAAACCAAACCTATAGAGAGTATTTCAGGAAATTCACCACACAGAAGAATAAAATAATCAACCTCAAATACCTACAGGAAGCAGATCACAATAACCAAACTCAGAGAAGGCACAAAAACCTTCAAAGTCCATGAAAACACCAAACTCACTAAAGACAGACACCTCAGGGTGAAAGGGAGGAAAACAATATTCCAAGCAAATGGGAATAAGAAACAAGAAGATGTAGCTTACTAACATCAGATAAAATAGACTTCAAACCAAAAATAATCAAGAAAGAAAAAAGGCCACTTCCTACTTATCAAGGGAATGATCCATTAAGAAGATATCACAATAATAAATATTTATCCACCAACCACAGAGGCACCACAGTTCATAAAACAAAACTTATTTGACAATAAAACAGAAATAAGCACCAACACCATCATAGTTGGGGATTTCAATACACCATTATCAGTGATAGATATTCCAAACAGAAACTCAACAGGGAAGTAAGAGAGCTCAATGAAACCATAGATCACTTAGACCTAACAGACATCTACAGAACTTTCTATCCCAAATCCACAGACTACACATTTCTCTCAGCAGTCCATGGAACCTTCTCTAAAATAGATCATAGACTGGGTCATAAAGCTTGCCTCCATATACTTAGGAAGATTGACATAATTCCCTGCATGACATCAAAACACAATGCTATATTGCTAGAAATTAACAACAAAAATCCACTAAGAATCCCATCAGCTCCTGGAAACTGAACAGCACACTTTTAAACAATAAATGGTAGTAGACAAAATAAAAAAAATGAAATTTCAAAATTTCTAGAAATTTATGATGATGAGAACACATCGTACCAAAACTTATGGGACACAATGAAGGTGATCCTCAGGGGAAAATTCATAGCACTATATGCCTTCATAACAAAGACAGAGAGATCCCAAATCAATAACCTAACCATCTACCTAAAGGTACTGGAAAAGCCAGAAGAATCCAACCCAAACAGCTCCAGACAGAAGGACATAATTAAGATCAGAGCAGAAATTAATGAATTATAAATAAAGAAAACAATTAAGAAAATTGACAAAACAAAGAGCTAGTGCTTTGGAAAAATAAACAAGACTGACAAACCCTTGGCCAATTTGATCGAGCAAAAATAAGAGTTGCTTCAAATTAACAAAATTCAAAATGAGAAAAGAGAGATCACAACAGACATAAGTGAAATTGGGAGAATCATCAGGACTCATTTCAAAAATCTTACTCCTTAAAAAGGGATACCATGGAAGAAAGGGATAAATTTCTGGACACACACCATCTACAAAAGCTAAACTCAGAGCAGGTTAATCTCTTAAGCAAACCTATTAGACTCATTGAGATTAGAAAGGTAGCAAAAAGCATCCCCAAAAGAAGAGTCTAGGACCAGATGACTTCTCAGCTGAATTCTATCAAACTTTTATGGCAGAACTGAAACCAATCTTTCTCAAACTGTGCCACACAATTGGAGAACAGGGAATACTCCCCAAGTCCTTCTATGAAGCTATTATCACATTAATTCCAAAACCAGGCAGAGATGCCACAAGAAAATAAAACTACTGGCCTATTTTCCTGATTAACTTAGATACAAAGATACTGAACAAAATCCTCACAAACCGAATCCAACAAGAAATCAAAAGGATTATCCACCTTGATCAAGTTGGATTCATCCCAGGAACCCAGGGGTGGTTCAACATATGGAACTCAATCAATATAGTAACCATATAAACAAGGTTAAACACAAAAAACACATTATCCTTTCAATAGATGCAGAAAAGCCTTTGACAAAATACAACATAACTTTATGATCAAAACATTGGGGAGAACTGGCATGGTCAGTTCATATCTTAACATAATAAAGGCTATATACATACTAAAAAATACAAACTAAACAATGCATTACTAAATGATGAATTGGTCAATGAAGAAAACAAGAAGGAAATCAAACAATTCATAGAGTCAAATTATAATGAGAACACAACATACCAAAACCTTTGGGACACAATAAAAGCAGTGTTAAGAGGGAATTTTATAACTTTCAGTGCCTATATTAAGAAATTAGAAAGGTCTAAAGTAAACAACTTAATGCTTCACCTTAAAGCCTTGGAAAAAGCACAACAAGGCAAACCAAAAATCAGTAGATGGAAAGAAATAATAAAGATTAGGGCAGAAATTAATGAAATAGAAAATAGCAGGGACCAGCTGAGCAGCTTCTGAAGATCACAAATGGGACCAGCTGAGCAGCTCTGGTGCAGGTCCAGGCATCCTGCACAGACATATTTCCTCCAAACTCTAGTGCTATGAACCACCAGAAAACTCATCCACCCACAGCCTCTGGGCATCCAGCACAGCCAATGAAAACACCAGACTCAGCAACCTAAGCAGCCTGAATCCACACCACATCTGAGAGTTATGAGGGGGGCACTCAGCTTGATGAGATTGGAAGCCATCCCAGAAGGTAACAGGGCCTACTTATATCAAGCCAGGTACATAGGCCTGGACTGGAAGTGCTAATCTCACCTTTTATGTCAGGGCAAGTTATGTGTTAGATTTGATTGATATATTCTTGGTTGGCTTTACTATTCTCAAATAAGCTGTATTTTGGTGTTGACCAATGTTGGTTTTGATTGTTCCTGATTTATAGGGCCTTTGTCTTATTCAGGGACAGGGTTTGACTTACTCCCAGGCTGACCTTAAACTCCTATCTTGAAGATATACAAAGTCAGATTTACATAGTTAAGAACACTGCAGATAATTAGAAAATCCAAGCATCAAATTGACTCAAGATGCAAAAATCTCTACATTATAATACCAGAAATTAAAAATCAATACAATACAACTCCAACAGAAATTATAAATCTTTCAGAAATGACCCCCAATGAGAGTGTTTTAGATGAAATGCCTGACAAAGATATCAAAAAGTTATATATATGCATAAGGAAATTAAAGAAGGAATCAAAGAAGAAAATAAACTGAAAGAATCCCAAGAGAACACAAGAAACCAACTTAATAAGAAAGTCAATACATTTCATGAGTAACAAAATTGAAATAATAAAAAAATAGCCATTAGTATACTATATTGGACACATAACATCTATAGATCTGATAAGAAAATCAAAGGTGCATGTGTCAAGAATGTGTTAAGGATAAACTCTTCTGTTATGCATGGACATAAGCAAAACTGTTGATTGTTTCCTACTTGTTTCCTGTGAAACACTTCAGCCTCCTAAGTCAGAAAACCCTCAGGTGAATGAATACAGGCATGGAATGAATTTTTTCATTCATGTAGTGCTAGAGATTGAACCCAGGCCCTGCTGCATGTGAGGTTCACACCTCTATATGTCACCCACTATCTTAAACAACACTCTTTAAAGTATTTACTTACCATACAGAATGGAGAGAGGAGGAATAAATGTCATCTTTGAAACCAGTTAGCTTGAATTTCAATGCTGGCTTTGCTACTTGCTCATTGTGTGATTTTATGCATATTACTTTCCTAAAGGCTCTGAGAAATTACAGAAACTAAATTTATTTATAATTTGTATCACTAGCAGATTTAATTACAAAAATATTATTATATTTGATTTTAAAATGTAAATCCCTAACACTGAGTTAAGTGTAGAATTATGATACACACATACTTTTTCTAAGATGTAAAAATTTGAAGTATAACAAACCTCTATAATTTCACATAAATAGACAAGTAGCCCCTGAGAGGTTGGAATAAATTATTTTTTTTAATTTATTTATTTATTTATTTGAGAGCGACAGACACAGAGAGAAAGACAGATAGAGGGAGAGAGAGAGAATGGGCGCGCCAGGGCTTCCAGCCTCTGCAAACGAACTCCAGATGCGTGCGCCCCCTGGTGCATCTGGACAACGTGGGACCTGGGGAACCAAGCCTCGAACTGGGGTCCTTAGGCTTCACAGGCAAGCGCTTAACCGCTAAGCCATTTCTCCAGCCCTTGGAATAAATTATTGTAGATTAATTAAATCTAATAAAAAAAATCTCAAATTAGTGACATAAACATGTAAATGATTAACATCTACCAGGTACTTATTCCTTTTCGATCAGCCTCTTATGCAGTACAATCCACAGTCTGACAGTTTGTCATAGTATACTTTTCCACTGGGGAGATATGAACAGGAATCTTCACCCCAAATAGGATTCAGATGACAGACAAAAGTCTGATTACACCAATACTAGTTCTGTGAACCAACAGGGTTATTGGTTTACAGAACATAGAGAGGGATTATTTATAGGAGTGTGGAATCTACAAAGCAGCCACTTTTATGTGGCTCCCTGTGACAAGATTATTCTTCCCTCAGCTTCAGGATGAGGGCTTAATTACAGAGCTTAATTACAGAGCCCAGAACATCCTCACCATCACTGAGGTGTTTCCTTTCATTCTGAATGATGACTTCTATGTGGACATTTCCAGAAACTCCTTGACCCTGTCCAGGCAAAGAAACCACCTTGATGAAGCTCACTTGCCTTGATCTTTTAGCCTATATATACTCTATCTCCCCACTGAGGTCACAAGATCTTGTGCATTATTGCATACAGCTGACATATAGGGCACCTGTGTTCTCAGATGGGGTTCTGATGACCCTTCCCATACCTTCCCTCCTGAGTTATCCCAGCTGCTTCTGATAAAGCTGACAATATAGTTGTTCACTGCTTTTAATGTGGAGGAATTTTGCCATAAACAGTTCCTCTACAGAACATGAACAATTATGAAGCTAAGAGTAGAATGATGCTATTTAAATGACACAGAAGACAAGAAATCAACCTTTATACCTAAAATCTATAGCTTTTAAAGAAATATATAGCTAAGGAAATTCAGACTGATACTTTTAAATTTTTTTGTTTTTGGTCTATTTTTATTTATTTGATAGTGACAGACAGAGAGAGAAAGAGGCAGAGAGAGAGAGAGAAAGAGAATGGCGCGCCAGGGCCTCCAGCCACTGCAAACGAACTCCAGATGCGTGCGCCCCCTTGTGCATCTGGCTAACTTGGGTCCTGGGGAACCGAGCCTCGAACCAGGGTCCTTATGCTTCACAAGCAAGCGCGTAAGTGCTAAGCCATCTCTCCAGCTCCAGACTTATACTTTTCGAGCTTGTATGTGTAAAGCTTTGATCTGGTGAAACGGAGCATTCCAGTGACTGGTATTTCTTTTCTTACAATTTTAAATTGGTGGTGCATGTTTATGAGTTTACTTTGGTCCAAATTTCCCCTGTGAAGTATGATTTTCCTGGATCAATGGCATTAATGGATACTGCAAAGGTGAATCTATTCTCTTCAAAATAATTTTATTTTCCATGGATTCCAAGAATCTTGAGGATATTCATTAACATTTTAAACAAATTAAGTATACTTATGTCTCAGACTCATTTGGCTACAAATGTAAACATATATTTTTGTAATGCTTGCTGGGGATTCAACCACACAATTACCATAATATTCTTAT
The DNA here is from genome assembly GCF_020740685.1 of Jaculus jaculus. Lineage (NCBI taxonomy): Eukaryota > Metazoa > Chordata > Mammalia > Rodentia > Dipodidae > Jaculus > Jaculus jaculus. The sequence continues at coordinate 34,192,786 of NC_059112.1, forward strand.
GATTATATTAAAAGATCATTCCCCGTAGAACAATTTTGGTTATCTATTGTAATTTAATACAATATTTTGGTAAAATTCAGACAAAACCTTTTTTTTTTCCCCAAATAGAGTAGAGGCTAGATATATTTTAATACATAGGATCAAACTTGGAGTAACATAGAAAAGTCAAAATTATTCATAACACAGACGTGAAAATGGTGAAGAATTTCAAAAATCTGGTTACCAGATGTGGGTTCTATAATACACCTCTGAATCTGTGTTCTTTCCTTTTGCAAAGCGAGTCACCTTTCTGTGATGTGGTTAAAGGGTGTTTGTTATATCCAATTGAAGAATCTAAATTTCATGCTGTGTTTAGGTGATGCATGAATTTTTCTTTCCTGCTGACAACGCATTGATTACTGTGCAATTCTTTAAATTGATTCAATCAAACCCATGCTGTTTATGCTTTTAATTGATTGAATTAAAACAGCATTTAAAAACTTTTAATCATTCCATTAGACAAAGGGCCCACTTGCTTGTTCATACCCAAGACAGTTTGCATACCTGTGACTTTTTAACTTGGAAATAACCACCAGATGGGACTGCAGCTTCTTTGGTAGCACAGGTTGAATGCAGCTTCACAAATCAAAAGCATGCTCCTGCTTGAGGACACATGTTAGCAAAGTGTGCCTATGGAGGTGGATGAATGTGGCTGTTTCACTCGCTGTTCTCTGTATCTGCAGATCACAAGATGTAACTCAGACACAAACACACACAGTACTGTGGAGTGTTAGCTGCTGACCACAAAGCTCTGCTCTCCAATGACTCAGTGGGCAGCACATAGGTGCACTGTTGAAATGGCGTAAGCAGCTCTGATCTTGGACGGCTCTGCTACATCGGATTCTTATTCACAGAGCAGCAAAGAATTAACCATTCCTGGACTGTAAGACAACCCCAAGGCTGGTGGGAGAGAGGAATGAATGTAACAAAACAGAAACAGAAAGCTAAGCTTTAAACAGAATGACATTAGACTGGGAGCCCCAAATTGGAAAACTCAACTTAAGACTGAATTTGGTGGGTGTGGTGACTATGTTGAAGATGTTTCTACCTATGATTGAAAAATGTACTAAAGTCATTGATTATCTAATTAAAAATTCTTCAACAGTAAACAAAAACTCTGTCTTGAGGAGTAAACAGGAACAAGGCAGGCTGATCAAAGAAGCAGTTACTCGGCTTGGCGAGAGAGAGAGACGGAGAGAGACAGAGCCAGAGACAGAGAGAGAGAGAGGAGAGACAGACAGAGGTGTGTGTGTGTGAGGGGGGACAGGGCCTTTTTCCACTGCATACAAACTTCAGATGAGCCGGGCGTGGTGGCGCACGCCTTTAATCCCAGCACTCGGGAGGCAGAGGTAGGAGGATTGCCATGAGTTCAAGGCCACCCTGAGATGACAGAGTTAATTCCAGGTCAGCCTGGACCAGAGTGAGACCCTACTTCGAAAAAAAAAAAAAAAAAACTTCAGATAAATGCATCACTATATGTATTTGTCTTTATGTGAGTGCTGGGGATTCAAACCCAGTCAGGCTTTACAAACAAGTGCCTTTAACCCTTTAAGTGCTGTGTGATCTCTTCAGCCCTCAACCAGTCCATTTCTAAAATAACCATATGACTGCCAGAAGTGAGGGATTTCTCAGTAACAGTTGTTTTGCTTTTTATCTCCACCACATCCCAGCAACTCTCAGTAACAGCTATGATAAATGTCATGTATATATAAAGTTCTTGGGGTTCTTGGTCTGAGATGTAAACAGTTGCTGTGTTTATTGAAAATTTTATAAGCATAGATAAAAAGTACAATTAGCTTATGTTTTATCCCTGAAAAATATTCCTAAGAAACAAAGTTACTGATTTGGCTTCTGATACAACTAACTACACATATTTATTGAATGACAAATCAGTGATTTGCAACGGTTCACACTTGTTTTGGGTACACATTTTGTGTCTAGATCCTATGATGCTACATCTTCCTGTGTTTGAAGATCATTAACAAGTAAAAAGAACAGAGTGAATAAAATGACAAAGAAGTCAGAATCAGTTATTAAAATATATTCTTTGACATTTTCATAACTTTTGATCATAAGTACCCCACATTACCCTCTCTAACTTCCTCAGTCTCATTGTCTTCCTTTCTCTCATCTCTCACTAGTAGCTATGCCACAGAGAAGAATGGGTTCACCTCTCTGGCCACCTTTAATTGTCATTAGCTCATTAGTGGGAAAGTGGTTTCCTAAACCCTCCCTTTTATTCAAGAGAACATTGGCCCCATCTACTGGGTCTTGTGGAGCACATCTTCCTCTCCAGGGCTCTGGGAACCTCTCACAAGATGGGACTGAAATAATGTAAAAGGAATTGTTTAGGGAAGAGCCCTGTGGAACTCTGGTGTCCTAATATGACAGAGCCATTGCATTCATGAACTTACAGCAGGTATGATCATCTACACAAAGCATCATTTTTTTTTTCATTTATGTCATTCTCTGTGACCACTTGGAGTTTTTAATGCCTTTATATTCTTTTGTATTGTTTTATTTTTAATTATGTATTTCAGAGGAGAGTGAGAGGGAGAGAGAGAGAGAGAGAGAGAGCGAGCACATTAAGGCCTCCAGCCATTGTAAACAAACTCCAGAAACATGCACCACTTTGGGCATCTGGCTTATGTGGGACTAGAGGAATTGAAATGGGGTCCTTTGGCTTTGCAGGTGAACAGCTTAACCGTGGAACCAGTCCAGCCCATCTTTATATTCTTAATTCAGGGTAAAAATTTAACATATTTTTTTTTTTAGTTTAGGTCACAATGTTATTTATTCAGTACATATTTCACTAAATTTGGATAGTACCTTTAATACTGATTTTTTTCCTGTCACTTTTTATTTATAGTTTTTGTGGTGCGGAGATTCAAACCCTGAAGTTTGCTTATGTTAAGCAAGCACTCTACCATTATCTACACACTCATATTTAAATTGGCAATTTTTAAGTGTTTACTGTGTTAGCCAATTGATTAACAAAGAAAATGATTACTACTTATTAGTGCATTAATTGATGAATATAATTTAACATAAACGAAGGGAACTTTAAGGAAAAGACCTTTTTAGTACAAGTGCATACACAAAAACCATAGGGCAGACACAAGAGGTTAACTGCTGCTGCTAGGTGAGGCAGTCTAATCAAAAAACAGGTAACTCCAGGTTCAGCTACAGACTTGGAGGAAAATAAAGAAGAGAAGAATGACAACACCCAATGTCTTTCTCTGGTCTCTGCACAAGTGCACGTGAGATGAAAGCAGCTGTTGCACACATGCATATAACACACACACCAATAATGATCTCTTCATGTCAAATACACTATATATTACTGTCCCTGGCTGTGTATGACTTGAAAAAAATCTGAGGAAATATCCTTTATTTGTGGAATATCAGAAAATTACAAAACACATTTCACCTCTAATACCTCTCCCAAAGAAAATTTCTGCTGTGTACTTTTTAGACAGAGTCTCCCAATATGTCTCAAGCTGATCTTGAACTCAGTATGTAGCACAAGTTTGCTTTAACCTTGTGCTTTAACCTCCTCCCTCAGTCTGGCTGGTGCTTGCTTCCTCTTCATGTATGACCCTTTGAAATGGCATTTCATTCATGGATCTCGTTTATCATAATGGTGTAATGGCCCAGTGGAAATGAACGGGACTAAGGTCCTCCTAGAGCCCAGTATGCAGCTACTAGACAGCTATTTCACAATTAGAAATAATGCTCTTCAAAATACTGAGAAAAACTGGAAAAATAAACAGAAAATAATAAGGAGAAACAAAAGAAATCTCAGTATAAACAAAGGATAAATGAACAAGTATGAGATATGAATATGACTTAGAAGCAATACCTGAATTCCAAAATTTTTTATTTTACTCGCAGGCATTTTACAGTTTCTATGGTTGTTGCTGGTATTGCAGAAGTAACTTCCATGTCCAGATTAATATAAGACAGAGTGGTTTCACAGTCTGTGAGGAATGAGTACAAACAGCACTGCCCTGTCCTTTTGTTTGCTGATATGTCTCCAGTCAGGAAAACTAATAATAGTAAAAAAAAAAAAAAAAAAAGAAAAAAAATACATACGACTACTAGAAACAGGTTGGTACATCTCAAAATTTTATTTTTGTATTACAAAAAGGGCAACACTATTTTACAAATCTGAAGTTAAGAGGAAGGAACAAAAGTTTGTGCAAAGACACTTGGTTTTAACAGTGTGGTTGCTATGACTACTTAAATCATCTCTTTAGGTAATGTCCTTTCCTTTCATGAATTTTTTAGGAGTTGAGTTGCCTTAACAACAGCACTTAAGATGAAGCAGAAGGTTTAATGAATTTGTTGTTGTTTATAAGGAGCCTCTCTCTCTTACCTTCCATGTTCTTTCAAACACAAAACAACTTGAAAAACATTGAAGATTGGAGGGATCTAAATTAGTGTTTACAATTGAGACCAGTTCTCTGAAAATGTACAGTGAATACTGATTCCAATTTTCTTTATAGAAAAACAAATTGATTTTTCTTTAAAAAGTCAAAAGACATATCATAGACTTATTGAACATTATGCAATGGAACAAAAATCAACAAAATTATTGGATTGCAATTTAAAAAAGTTCAGTGATATGTCCCAGATTTCTCAAAGAAACATATATATTTATGTGTTATAACCTTAGTTACCTGGTGAATTTTGTTGCATTTTCCAAGGCTAACTTTAAAAATAATTTCTTCATGAAATATTGTGTTTAGAGATGTTATAATATAATAATGTTATAATATGAGTAATTTCATATATAAATAGCCACTAAAACATATATATGTTTATATATATGTCGATCTGCACATCTTTTGTTATATGTTCATCTAACATTATCATGCTTACCAATCATTCAAATTAAGAACAATCAAAACTAAACAGTTGTAAGAAAAGTTGGTATATCTGTACAAGCAAATAATTTACTAACATGTACAACAATGACTTCACAAGAAAACTTTGAAGTTGGCCTTTGGACAGTATCCATAACAATGTTATTCTTGCTCACGGGAACTCTGAAAAAAAAAATAATTGCTCACCAGTTGAGGATTTATTACAATATATATAGATCAAAGTAATGAAATCTATACGCATTTATATTAGTATTGATATTTCAGTACTTCTGTAAAGATAACATTCATATATATTAATTAATGAATAAGTAGATTTATAAAGAATTTATAGTCTAGTCACATTTATATTTAAAAGAATATATACAGAGGCATTTTTGAACTAAATACAGAGATCAATATTTTAGTTCTATAAGAATGTGGTTTAGGCTTATATTTAACATTACATTTAGGTTTACTTATTAATTTAATAAGAAAGTTTTAGCTTATAATTAAAAGGAAATTAAATGATTTAGAAATATATCTAGGTTATTTCATTGCTAAAATTTTGCTTGACAGATTTATGTAAATCATTATATTTAGAGTTAAACTATTAGAAAGAAAAAGTTAAAGTACAGTTCACCTTCACATATGTTACCAAGTTACATTGAATGAAATGAAAATACATGAAGTTTATGCCATAAAGACAATTAAAAATTCTAGGACAAATAATGCTAAACAAACATTTCATTTACTTAAGATTCATTAAGGAGTAAAATTTTTGAAAATAGTCACAAAAGTTAGTGTAATAGAACAACCAGAAGACTACCTAAATAATAGGAATATCACTACAAACTAGCCCACAGGAAAATTTGTAAAAGACTTTTAGTGGTTTAAACCTGAATTCCTTTAAAACAATTTTGGTTTTATTTTTTTCCTGTGGATTTTTTTTATGGTCCTCTTTATTATACATTGTGAAATTGAAATTACAAAATACAAAAGTATGGAATATATATATATATATATATATATATATATATATACACTTATTTATATATATATATATATACACTTATTTATATATATATGAAGGTTGTATATATCCAAACAAATCACTCTCTCTTCTCTCTTCCAATGGTTTTGTTTTCCATTTATTTTATTACTGTCAGGGTCAAGAAGACCTCTGTTATTGTATTTCATACCATTCTGTGATGGCATTAGATATAGACTACCTGTATTGATTTGGTCTGAGTACTCTTAACAGTGTATCACTTGAGTGAAATTATTTGAATGTTATAAGCTATTGAACTTGAAGCTCTATAGCATATTTGAAAGAGGGTATAAGCATGTTTGTAGGTGAAAGAAGCAAAAATCTTTTAATAATTAAATCAAATTTGCTTCTTGAAGCTATTCAATTATTTACATCAAGGATATTATTGTGAATTATATTTTATCCAGCCTGGGTTGCAACAATAATGATAACAAGAAAAAAAACCTGGAAATTAATCAAAGTAATGTAATCACATTATTAAAGTACACATAATGGGAACTGGAGAAGAGGAAAGAAGTAAGAAAAATTAAACCTTAAAAGAGAGAAGGGGGCTGGAGAGATGGCTTGGCTGTTCAGGTACTTGCTTACAAAGCCAAAGGATCCAGGTTTAATTCCCCAGGACCCACATAAAGCCAGATACGCAAAATGGTGCATGCATCTGGACTTTGTTTGCAGCAGCTTAAGGCCCTGGCATGCCCATTCTCTCTCTCTCTCTCTCTCTCTCTCTCTCTAATAAATAACATAAAAAAAGAATTAAAATTAACAAAAGAGAGAATGTTGTAGCATAGCTAATTAGTAGTCTGTGTTCAAACAGTAGACTTAAAAAAAGTGTTCTTTGTACAGGAAAAATAGTGTTATATGTTAACTAAGGTTACATTATGAAACATGAAAATGTTAGCACTCCATAAATAATACATGCTGGCAAACTTGAAGGATTTATCAGACAGTGATATTCAAAGACATTGTTAATGTCTTCTTTATTTCCCTTCTTATATTGTATTGTATTGCACAGTTTTCAGAAATTATTATGACATACTATTTTTTTTAATTTTATTTATTTATTTATTTGAGAGTGACAGACACAGAGAGAAAGACAGATAGAGGGAGAGAGAGAGAATGGGCGCGCGCCAGGGCTTCCAGCCTCTGCAAACGAACTCCAGACGCGTGCGCCCCATTGTGCATCTGGCTAACGTGGGACCTGGGGAACTGAGCCTCAAACCGGGGTCCTTAGTCTTCACAGGCAAGCGCTTAACCGCTAAGCCATCTCTCCAGCCCTGATATACTATTTTTGTGTTAAAGAATAAAAAAATATTGTTCCCTTCATATTTGGCATGTATATCCACCAAAGGTTGTGTTATCTGACAAAGAACTCTTTTAATTTTTATAGTAAAGATCTTATAGTTTTGTACTTTGGTGTCTGGCTTATGCTTAATTTACTTAACACAATGTCTTTAGATTTGCTCACATTGTCATAAATGTTCTTTATTTTTATGACATGATAATATTCATAACATCATACACATATGCATATATATTCCACTTTCTTGAGGAATTCCATTGTGGATGGACAGCATAACCATTTGTATGGCTCCTTACATATTTTAGATATTGACTCCTTATCAAATATACAACAAATTTTGTGAATTGCTCTGTGTGTGTAGTTTGTTATGTGGTGTGAATGGGCAGTGTATGTACCTGTGGTACACACATTTGCATGCAGATATGCAATTCATTGGGAGCATGAAGGCTGGAGCATGCAGGGTGCTCTGTACCACTCATCCACATTTTTTCTTGAGAGAAAATCTGTTATTGAACATGGACCTGCCATTTTCTCTCAGACTGACTCTCCTGTGAGCCCCAGTGATTCTCTGTTGTCTACTCCGTGTGGAACTGGGGTTGCAGTCAAGTGTGGCCACAATCAGCTGTTTATTTAGGTGCTGGGAATCAAATTCAGGGCAAATCAGGCTCTTTTAGGTCCTTTTGCTTGTGGGACAAAGACCTAAACCTGTGAGCTATCTTCCCTGCCAAGTTACTGGTGTCTTAGACAATTTAGTCTCACTTCATTCTATGAATACAAATGCAGTTCTTTATTCACTTTTTAGTTTCCTCACCTCCAATAGGGGAATCATAATTATACCTTTTTCAGAGCCAATATGTGGAATGTACTTACAACATTCCTTAGCAGAAGTTGGGAGTCAGTACTTGCTAGTAAGTTGTATTGCCAAACATAAGTCTTATTAAATAAATGATATATTTATTTAATTTAGTGAAATTCAATCCTTTTCGCTTTTAAATAAATGAATAAATGTCCAGGAAGGTCAAGTTATTTGGACAAAGCCAAAGAGCCATTTGAATAGTACTATAGTCTTGATGAAAACTCTCATATTACTGTTCCCAATGTGATCATCATAGAGTTTGGTTGTTTGGTTGTCTCTGTATACATATGGGTTCTGTACCTGTGGATTCTGTCATCCTTGTACTGGAAATATTTTAAATGGTGGTACCTGACAATGAGAAAACAATGCTTATTGATTGACAGAACATCTCACCAAAGGAACCATGTTTTCTTCTTATTCTGCCTGTCCTCAGTAGCAACTTTGCTCATGGAAAATATTGATTGCAGCTATTTTGTGCCATACAATAGAGATAGAATAATCATAGACATTATTCCACATTGAGATTGGGTATCAGACCTGCATTGGGACAACAGAAATAATGCAGTCTTTTGAAAGGGGCTGGATGCTCAAATAGTGTCTTGATCTTCAAAGTATGCTTTACTTCCTGGATTATCAAGTTGGCACCAAACCTGGTAATATGGAGTATAAGAAAAGTAGGGAAGAAAGTCATTGAATTTGCAACTTGGTTGGAAATGACCACGGGCAGTGTGAAACAGGTTTGCTGGATGCTGGCATGGAGACCCAGTGGAGCCATGTAGATGAATGGTGGGTTACAGTGAAGAGGTATTATAGATGCTGGGACCATGAACTGGCTACTAAGCAGAGCTGCCAGTTCAGGATGAAGTTTTCCAGGACTACGTGTAGCCTAGCTGGAGGGGTGGAATTGGAAATCCAGGGAATTGTTGCTGGTTAGAAACATTGGACTTGGAGATTTGGCTATAGTTGTTGGGCTTGAAGCTACAGAGTGTGATGTTTGCCTTGGCTATTATAATTTTGTATTAGCTGAATATCTCTTTGCTGTGCAATGCCATCTTTTGCAGTTTGAATGCTTATTCTGTGCCATTATTGGTTTTTGAGAGTATATTTTGGTATTATGGCTCATTTAAAAGACCTTAGATTATGAGGATGTATGAACATCATTAGAATTGATAAAAACTATGGATACTTTAAAGTTGGATGAATACATTGTATTTTGCATCATGTATGGTTATCAGTTCACGGGGCCAGGGGCAAAATGTGGTGGTTTGATTCAGGTGTCCCCCATGAACTTAGGTGTTCTAAATGCTAGGTTCCCAGCCGATGGAGATTTGGGAATTAACACCTGTAGGAGGTAGTGCATTATTGGGGGTGGCCTTATGGGTGCTATGGTAAGATCCCACTTGCTAGTATTTGGCACACTCTCCTATTGCTGCTGTCCTTCTGATGTTGGTAAGGGGGTGATGTCCACCCTCTGCTCATGTTGTTATTTTCCCTCTCATCATGGAGCTTCCCCTCATGTCTGCAAGCCAAAATAAACTTTTTTCCCCCCACAAACTGCTCTTGATTGGGTAATTTCTTCCAGCAATGCAAACCTAACTGAAACAAGGTGTTTGCCTGTGAAACCTAAAGACCCATGTTCAACTCTCCAGTTCCCTTGTAAGCCAGACACATAAGGTAACACAAGCATGTAAGGGCACACATGCACACAAGGTGACACATGCATTCATCTGGAGTTTGATTGCAGTGGTTGGAGGCCCCGGCAGACCGATCCCTTCCCTCCCTCCCTAGTCTCTCCCTTCCTCCTCCCCTCCCTCCCTCTCTTCCTTCTTCTCATAAAAAAGAGCAGTTGGTGAGGCTTGCCCCAAAAAAGTACTGTTAAAATAGAGAGCTTGATTAGGTAAGTGCATGGATTGCATGAGGTATAGAAAATCAACTCATATCCTGAGTAATAATTATATCCTAGAGTTGCACCATTATCTGTTACCACCCATGCAATTGTGTAGTTTGAATACAATCACAAATTTCTGTTTCTCCCTTCACATGAAAATAAAATGAAGTAATTGCTATCAATGATTGCTGTCTGCCATTGATTTAATATTTAAGAAATGTTTAGTTATTAATATTTTTATAAGGCTAACTAACATATTGCTTAAAAGTTAGGAATTCTCACATGTTTATAAACTGTTGGCAATGGCCACCTAATGATGATTAGTTCCATGTGCCAACCTGATTGAAACTAAAGTATGTAATGATATCACATGTGTACCCTGTATCTTAGTGTGCCTTTTATGATGTTTCCATATGTTTCTCTTCTTCAGAATAGGTGCAGAATTCATTCTGCAGATCAGAGACACAGATTTCTCTCACGAATGACAGTGAACATTATCCATCCTTCTGACAACCTACTATAGAACAGTCATGGGGAGAGAGTGAATTTGATATCTCTCTTAATATAAGACTTTCATATTTTCGTTTCATTTCACATTGATACTGTTGGCTGCCAGGCCTTCAGAGTCAAACTGGACTTAAAATATTGGCATTCACCGTCCTGAGGCCTTTGTACTGTCACTGAACTGTATACCACAGCATTCCTGAGTTTCTATTACAGATAGCCAGCTGTGGAATTTGTCCTCATTCTAAATATCACCAGTCTATACCTAATAATAAATCTCTTCAAATATGTCTGCATATCCTATTAGTTCTGTTTCTCTGGGGAACACTGGCTAAAAATTGATAACAGCATATTGCTATGAGTTATATTTTCTGCACAGTAACAGTAGCAGTAGACATAGGCTTGGAGTAATAGTAATTAGTGGTGTGGGAATTTCAATCTATAATAAGAACAAAGATGTGATTCCCAGTAATTACATAGTATTGTAATTATCTGGAGTGCAACATTTTAAAAATAATCTCCTAAATACATGACATCATGCCTCAAATAATAGATTCCAAACCAAATAAAACCTATTGTCTCTGCTTCAGATGTTGATCTTCTGTCTAGTGTTTTACTAGTCTGCTCCTATGGTTCTCCCACTTCATGACTCCGTGGACCCTACACATCTTCATTTGACTTTTATACCACTTGTTTTCCATGATTCATTAATATTATTTTTCATTATTTGTTAATTTTCTAGAAAAATCCCTTTACTACCTTCTTCTTTCCTGTAACATATGTATTAGACTGAATTCACACCTAGTTTGATTTAAAAAAATTTGATCCTTTCTGAAGGGAATCATCTTAGAACTGATGCATCAAATGACATGTGGACTAATTGTAGAGAAAGAGAGTCAACTTCAACTGCAAATGAAATCCAGCACTGCCAAGAAGGTGAAGATATACATACATACATACATACATACATACATACATACATACATACATATATACATATATATATGTATGTATGTATGTGTGTGTGTATGTATACACACACACACACACACATACACACACACACACACACACACACACAGTGTTTGATCTACTCACTTTCTCCTTGTCTCACTCTTGTCCCTATCATGGCCATTGTCCTCCTCACGCAGGAAGTTTTGCATTACATTAATTGACAGTAAAGAAAAATTCCAGAGTTGGAATTTCTTTATCCTCACATCACCAAATACATGGTCCGTATTTCTCTTATATCCACACATTTCCTTTTTTTCAACTCCCAGTGTTCCCCTCCATGTGAATATGACCGATGTTGATTAAGCCTTAAAGTCATACTAGTACTGAGAGTTAGGTCCAAGGATAAGAAGCAGCAGCATGTGTGTGATATTCCAACTTGGATTAAAACTGACTCCTATCAGTCTCATATCCATGCCATTAATGCACTGTCAGGTTCTACCAGTAACTGTGGTGAGTTTGCAGAATGCAAGTTTAAGATCACTAGCATAGAAGTTTTCAGAGATTCAGAATAAATATCAATTAAAACTAAACTGAAAAGAAGAAAGATCACATGTTTTGACTTATGGCTTAATTTATATATTTTAAATTGAATAATTACAGATAACTTTAAATGAATTTTTATTTGATAAAAGGCTGAGCATTGTTCTTCCAGAGCTTTTCAGGGATGCCTGCATATTGATTATGAACCTGATGCTATTAATTCCACTGATATTGTCATTACTTTGCTTGGCATTTGACCTTTTTGCCAACTAGATCCTAATTAGGACACTCAGCACATCTAATTAGTTTAAGTATATATATGATCTCATTTTGGAATCAAAGACATGAGACATTCATTTTATTTTTATGGGTGGGGTCATAGGGAAGATTCAAATTGTAGTACATTTTTAAAACTCAAATGTAGAACTTTTTTCTTTAGTTAGAGAAAGTAACTGTCAAAAGGTCATTTGTTAAATGATATACTTTATTCATTTTTCTAATTTATTGCACTTTATATGAAGACATAGCCAGTAAACTTTTCTGATAATTTATGGCATAACCATGAATGAGAATATGCAACCTGTATTTTCCTATATCTAGTTATATCTCTGCACCTTCACTTCAGTGACTTCACTATACGCTTTAATATTAAACAGGCTTCTAAAATATATCAGAAGAAATTGAAAAGCAGTATAGACATGTACAAGAGGAACAGAAATAATTTCTACACCAGAGGATTTGTATTGTACAGCATGAGTTCCAATGACCTGGAAATAATATTTAAGATTAAGACTAACATCAAATTTCCTCAAGGCAAAAACCTAATGTGCAAATTCAGATAGGATTAACCAAGAGACTATCCTCCTATGTTAACATTACAACAAAACAATGTTGTTAATGAAAAAAAGTTCCAGTATCACTTGTACTTGGTATAAGATGAAAAAGTAATGCTATTGACTGCATCTGTAATTTTGAGAACTAAGATGTATAGACACTTCCTGATATCTCAGAACACAAACAAGCCAGTATTTCTATATGCATTGATGCCATCAAGTAAAGGTGATGAATTGCTCATGAATCTGAGGTAGCAGAGAAAAAATATACTTCAATGAAAAAAGTATGGTCGGGCTGGAGAGATGGTTTAGTGGTTAAGTGCTTGCCTGTGAAGCCTAAGGACCCTGGTTTGAGGCTCCAATCCCCAGGACCCACGTTAGCCAGATGGACAAGGGGTGCACATGTCTGGAGTTCATTTGTAGCGGCTAGAGGCTGTGGTGCCCCCATTCTCTCTCTCCTTTTCTCTATCTGCCTCTTTCTCTCTCTGTCACTCTCAAATAAAGAAAAGAAAAGAAAAAGGTATGGTCAATGAAGTAAAACAAATACTATTTATTAATACCATTTGGCACAGAACACCCAGTCATGTACTCTTAAAATATGTACACATGAAGTGCTTTAAAAGAGTGAATGAAAAAAGTCAGCCATGTTTTAATGACTAGCCACAATCCAGTGCCTTTGATAAACAGACCTCTAATTCCAAGTTTGTGACAATTGGTGAAGATCTTGTGCACCAACAGGCATTCAAGCTGTGCCAAATGACAGGATTTAAAGCAGGCAAGAGAATTGCTATAATAAAGCCTCATCATTTGGAATATAGGAAAAGTAAACATGAAGAAGGTACATCAGAAATTCTACCCTCCCCGTTCATGTGCAGTAGACAGCAAAAGCTGATCGAGGAATAAAGGTGTTCCTATGGTGGATTAAAATGAGAAGCCTAAGGAATAACAAAAACTGCAACAAATGTAGCATCAGAGAAGATAATGGGTTGAGATGCATATTGATAAACAATGAGAATAACCCAATGGTAACAACATGAGAGAAATTTCTATTGATGTTTCACATAGGGTTCCAGATATCGGGTCCTATGTGTTTATGCTATCTTACAGCTTGTATGTGTCTGCAATCATTTTCACAATGATCCTATGTACTTTGGAATAGTGAAGGGTTTGACAAGAAATATTGGCTGAGCCAAATAAGAACTGAACTTTTTAAGGAGAGATCACCAAAAAAGATATACTAAAGCTGACACACACCGAAACAATTGCTCATGTTATTCTCTTCCTAGACTGTGTGGCATGGCTACAGAGACAAACTTTGACACGTTGGGCAGTCTGGATATTATGGTCTGTTGTTTCTCCCAGGAGTGATAGTAATAAGCTTGGGTTCCAAGTTTTGGAAAGAGAAACTTCAGGTATATGAGAAGGGAGACTTAGGGGAAAATAAATCATTTCAAGAAAGCATTATCCAGTTGAAGAAACTTTCTTCAAATTAAATCAACATGTTATTTTGCTCACACAATCCGTCTCTCTCTCTTGCTCTTCTTTTCTCTACTTCTTCCTCTCTCTTTCTTTTTATTTTGGTTACAAGTTCAAAATATGGGAGTTGGGGCAGAACTATTCCTCCAAATTCCATGATGTTGGTCAGGCTCTAAGTTAAATATTCACCATTCACTGCCAATAAAGTTAGGGAATTTTTTTTTCCTGAACCTTAGTCTGCGCCCACACTCCATTGGATTAAGGTCCGCATTTTAACAAGATTCCCAGGTTATCCTAGCGGCACCTGAGCAACGATGAGCACTGTGCTCAATAAAACCTATTTCCTAATTTCAATAACAAATGTGAAATCTGGACAGAGATGCTCTCCTATGTTGAGTGGAGTTTGCTTTTTCTTTAGCTTTTGTGTGTCATTCATCTTTCTCACTACCTATCTCTAAAATTTCAGTCCCATAACAGAAAAGAATGTCACAGCCCCATCACTGTCAAATTTAGGTTTTGACCCTGATTGTGTCACACTAAGAGCTATGACATATGAGAGTTTTCCATCCCACATATTGAGGAGGACTGGGGATTCCAAAGCACATGGAAAATAGTCTTCAGAATTTTTAATGTAGCCAGCAGATGAGAAACGGGAGAGCATCTCTTGGAAGAGACAAGGTTTGTGTGTATTGAACCATATGTGGGGAAAAAGGGAAAGAACATCAGGGCTTCATAGAGGTAGGAAGCTAGAGGGTAAGGGAAAGATTGCAGGCTATCAATAAATAGATATCGAAAGACAGGGTCAAGCCAGGTGTGGTGATGCACGCCTTTAATCCCAGCACTTGGTAGGCAGAGGTAGGAGGATCTCAATGAGTTCATGCCCATCCTGAGAGTACATAGTGAATTCCAGGTCAGCCTGAGTTAGAGTAAGATCTTACCTTGAGAAAACAAAAACAAAAACAAAAACAAAAACAAAAAGATGGAGTCATTCCTCATGATAATTCACTTCTGATCTTTGGTCACTGCAATTTTTGATGTTTTTCATGTGACTAAATTCAGAAGTGGTTTATAAACAGTACTACCACTGGAGGCTATTAAAGTAGGTGAAATTTTGTGGAATTTCTTGGGCAGGAAGAAGAGTGTTGTGTATATTCTGAAAAGTGAGCAAGCTTACTTGGTCACACAACTAGGGTTCTTAGGGTGGAATTAAAATGTACAGATACTCGTAGAGCCTTGTATTTTGAGTGCTTGTGAGGTAAAGAGTATACAAAGTTCTTAAAAGACAACAAGCAATAATAATCTACCACATCCCAATAAATGTGATCAATGTGGTTGTATAATGTCCACAGACTATCATGACTGATCAATCACTCTCTTGAGAATTAGGGGCTTCCCAGGGATGCAGAGAATTCCCAGGGAGAGTGAGCTGTCCTAGGACTGGGGCTTGGGCAAGCAGCAGGGAAACTCCTCATAAAGGTGAATGCTCAGGGGGTTCAAGTTTGCTTCAATTCTCTGGTAAAATGGCTGGAGTAGCTCCACTGCCCTTCAAGAAGCCTCAACTTTTACCCAAGCATTGTGGACATAGTGGGCCCCCCAAATGAAGTCCTTTGTGTCCAAGAGAGCTTAGTGTGTAGCCAGACATTGGTATTTTGGTCACATGTAATAGGGAACTTGTGAAACCAGTACATCAGAAATCTAAGAACTGTGGCCGTCCTGGAGTTTCTGGAAATGCTAGGAGGCACAGAGAGACTATGAGAACCTCTGTGAGGAAAGAATGTCACAGAAGCTTGGGTAGGAGTACTGTCTGGATTATAATATCTACACATTTGAATATCTTCCAAAGTGCAGTGAACCCCTATGCAAGGTGAGAACATTTTCAAATCAAATTAAAAAGTGACTTTAGTAAAATTTGTAAATTAAGAACATAGCACTTCCAAGGAAACAGAGAGCCTAAAATGTTTACGTTACAAGTTCCACAGAGGAATTTCAGAGTTTTTGTTTTGAGTACTTTTTATTTAGCATTATACCTTCCTCCCTTCCTTCTGAAGAGATACTTGTCTGCTTGGCTCATATTTGTATGATGTTCCTTCTGGAGAGCTTCCTGTCAGTATCATCAAGATTAGAAGCCTCTCCTTTGGCCACGGTGGGATTAGCTATAGCCCCAGATGTTCCCTGTACTTCTGGATTTAAAAATTACCTATGACAGAGGTACAGGCAGTGTTAGCAGTAACAGTGATGATTTGTATGGTCATAATGTTCTCTACACTAATATACAATGACATCATTTTCTCTTTCTTATGACTATTTATTCACTTTCTAATAACTGATCATTCAGAGGCCTCCGCTGGGGTTTTCTAGAGGGACAGAACTTATTGAATATATACTACGAAGGGGACTTATTAGTCTGGCCTACCTGACATGGGCTAGGCAGTCCAACAATGGCTGTCTGTGGGCTGAATAGTCTGACAACAGAGTAGCTGTCCCACTCATTATGCTGGGTGCTTCAGCAGTCCCAACCTGGCATTAAATGTCATTAGGATTTCTGGAGAATCACTAGTGTTCACACTGGAAAGTCAAAGAAGATGGGTTCAAAGTCATTAAAGAATGGCAGCAAGCAAGGGGTGAAGACAGACAGGGAAAAAAAGAGCCACACATTCCTGGAACCTCTTTATACACAGGCTGCCACCAGAATGGTTGTCCATTATGAAGGAATATCTTGTCTCCTCAGTTCATTCCTCCTGGAAATTTCTGCATAGGCCTACGCAAGAGTTGTACTTCTCATTTGATTCCTGGTCTAATTTAGATGTTAATCTAAAGTAGCCACCAAAGGGCTCATACCTTGTATAAGCTGTATCTTTTCTGTGCATGCTTAATAAAGTATTGCCTAATTATTGGTACAAGCAATTATTCAAAGCAAGGGTCATTCCCCTCAGCTTGTATAAGTCATCTTATTCTTTAATGGAGATATTTTTTCATTTCAAGACAGAGACAGAGACAGACCACTTTAGTTCAAATCTATGCCCCAAATGCCCATTACCAAACTCCCAGTTTAGGTTGGAATATCTGTGCATGGTTAAATATCTAGTTTTTTCTTTGTTAGACCTAGAAAATGCAGCTTAAAATGTAAGGTAACAGGTCTGGGATAAACCTGGTAGTAAGTCACACCAAGAGGACTCTATCTTCTTGAAGAATTTGACCTCTAAGTGACTCTGCTCATAGGAGTCATGTGTTGCCTCTGCTGAGAAGTTGCTCCTACAGGAGGTTTAAATTCAGAATACAAAAAAATAATAAATACCAAAAGCATAAATAAAATATCAAATCATAAGTAAAGGAACAGAAAATTCACAAACGAAGAAATACAAATATACAACATATGAAATACATGAAGATGTGTTGAGTATACTTAGCCATCAGGGAAATGTCAACCCAAACTGCACTTTGATTCAATCTTACCCCAGATAGAAAGGGTGTTATCAAAAGATTAAAATAAAAGAACAAATCCTATTAAGGATGTGGGGGAAAGAGGAATATGTACTGCTGGCATAAATGTAAATTAGCATAAGCACTACATCATGAGTCTGTACCACAGACACTTTAATCTTGGTTAGTTAATTAAAATATATAACTTAATGGAAGACATAGAAAGATCAAAATAGTTTGTGCAAAAGCAAAGTATAGGGGTGGAGAAAGTTTTACTCTAAAACCTATGTTTCTGCTGGTAGATCTTGGTACCTGAATTGGGTTATATCCATAGTAAACTATTTTTCATGGTGGCCTATGAACTCCCCAAAACAATCTAGGCTATTGACAAAGCAATTGATTACTCAAAAGATCTAAATTCTAAGACCTTGTTGCTAGAGACACTAGAGTCTAGGTCACAGGACTTTGAGAGATCATGGTGGATCTGAGATGGAAGCTGGCTCCCTGTGGTTTAGCTTTCATAGAGCTGTAAAGTGCTATGCAAGCTGCTGGGGGATAATGGTGACTAATGGCATGAACAAGCTGCAAAGTCAACCTGATGGTACTCTCCTGTTCAATAGTCATGGGATATGAGTGAAATCAATTGCTCTCTGATTGGATGCCTACTCAATGGGAGAAAATTCACACCAGCTACTGAGAACCAGGTTAGAAATTCATGGCATGGAAGGTCATAGACCCTAGAGGAAAACTTCCACTGTCTTTTGGGTGAAAGGAATGGCTATGTTCATAAGAAGTCTTCCAAAAGTCTATGTTAATCTCCTTTGATCCATGCTGCTTTCACTCTTGCCTACAAAATCTGCTGTTTATAAATGACATCAATTACTGGGGGGATACTCAAGACCCATCAGTACAGCAAGAGAAGGAAACATGATTGCCTTGCATGTGATGAACTTGCTCCATTCCATCTTCTAGGGCCCTGGAAACATTTTAGAGGAAATACTAGATGACATATAAGTGCTTCTTTCACTGATAGCCTAAGAATTTCCTCCATTGGGATAGTGATACATATTGAGGAGGCTCAAAACTCAACAAAGCAGAAAATCAAAGGCTTCTGAGTACTCAACACCAATGGAGAATTCTAATACATACTCCAAGACCCAGAAAATATTATGGAAGAGGAGGGTAGAAAATCTGTCAGAACAAAAGTATATGGAGGCTTATTTTAGCCATTGCCCCTCATCATCCCTCCTTAGGTAAATACATTCATGGCCCCACAGTGATGTGGGAATATGTGATGCACAGATGCTGCTGTCAAGCTTTTTTTGCTATGATGTAACTTCTTTTTGAGGCTTTAAGCTAAAATGCACCCTGTCCTCCTATCAGCTGCTTTTGGTCAGGTGTTCTGTGACAGCAATGAGAAAATAATCACAGCAAGTGAGAGATTCTAGTTCATGGAAATAAGGAAGAAGAATGATAGAAGAATGCATCCAATATCTTCCTCACTTCCCACAACTTTCTTGTGTTCATAAAGCACACTTACCTGCCTAGATATGTGCATATACACATTAAAAAGATAGAAGAGGAACAAACCAGGTAATCATGATCAAAGAATATGCTTTGCTTATATGGAAATGTCATAATGAAAGATTTCATTTGTATGATACATTAGTAGTATCATCTTTTTAACAATACAAAGTTCAAATTTCTGAAAATCTTTCATTTCTTATGATATTTTCATAAATTTAGTGAAGTAAAAACATACATTATTTCCTTTTTTGCCTGTTTTGCTTCATTTTTAATTTAAGAGAGAGAGAGGGAGAGAATTGATGTACCAGGACCATAGCCACTGAAAATGAATTCCAGATGCATGCACCACCTTGAGTGTATGTGACACCTTGTGCATATGACTTACATAGGTTCTCGGGAGGCACACCTGGGTACTGAGGCTTTGCAGGAAAGCACCTGAACTGCTAAGTCATCTCTCCAGCTCCTGTTTGGTTTTCTGAAGTAGCATCTTCCTATAGTCCAGGCTGATCTGGAATTTACTTTCTAGTCTCAGGGTGGCCTGGAACCTATAGCAATCCTACCTCAGTCTCCCAAGTGCTGGTATTAAAGGTGTGTACCACCATACCCATGTTTTTAATGTTTTTTTTTTTTAACTTTATGACTCTACCAGTATCTACTACCATGGTATCCTTTGCAAGATGAAGTGGAAAATATTTTACCTCAATTTTTGATCTATATAATAGGCATTACTATCATTTTATCCTTAAATATCCTTTCTCTTTTCTGACCATATGGACAGTGAGACAGTCAATTTATATCAGGATTTTTTTTTTTTTTAATGTTAGCAACCAAGTTCTAGGAATCCCTGCTTATAGTCAGCAGAATGAAAGAGGTTACACTTTGGCAAAAGAAAATTTGAAACTTCAGGGCTTAAAAATAAAGATTTATTTCTTACTTACATCACATTATTTTATCTCAAGTCAGCAGGAATGTTTATTAAACATTATCATCACTAACAGACTTAAACTGTCACACATCTGTTTCTTGGACTACTTGATGCATGGTAGGAGTGTGAGAAATGGAAAATCTGTCACTGGACAAAAAGGATTTTCCTCAAAAAATGAAAAATGTCCTACTGTATTGGTAATCTTACCACATGCCTGGAGTTACTTATATCTTACTAATGTTGAATTTTTTTTATTGGCTAACACAAGAATGCTACAGAGATGGTAGAGGTCTCTCATTTTCTTGTTATTTCTTAATATTTTTTTCCATTTCTATTTACTTGTTAATTATTCATTTTAACTTTTTATTGATAATTTCCATACATATAGACAATGTGACATGATGATAGTCCTCTCTCACAACCCTCCTTTTTCCATTCTCAAGTTACCCCTCTGCTAAATCCACTGTTCTTTCTACCTAGTCTCTCTTCTAATGTCATTATTTTCGCCTCCTGTCATGCAAGTCTTGTGCACAGAGTGTCAGCAACTGTGAGGTCATGACTTCCACAGACACTGTGAGTCAGGAAGACACTGTTATAAGCACACCTCTCTTTACTTAGCTCCTATATTCTTTTTGCCACCTCTTCCACAATGGTCTCTGCATCTTCGAGGTTATGATAGAGATGTCTCATTTAGTGCTAAACACTCCACTGTCCTTCTTCTCAGCACTTTGCTGAGTCTTGAGTCTCCCTGGTGGTCACTGCCATCTGACAAGAAAGGCTTGTAGCATTAATATATAGGCCTAGGGCTGGAGAGATAGCTTAGTGGTTAAGCGCTTGCCTGTGAAACCTAAGGACCCTGGTTCGAGGCTCGGTTCCCCAGGTCCCACGTTAGCCAGATGCACAAGGGGGCGCACGCGTCTGGAGTTCGTTTGCAGAGGCTGGAGGCCCTGGAGTGCCCATTCTCTCTCTCTCCCTCTACCTGTCTTTCTCTCTGTGTCTGTCGCTCTCAAATAAATAAATAAATTATATATATATATATGTATGTATGTATGTATGTATGTATGTATGTATGTATGTATATATATATATATATGCCTATAATCAAGTATTTTGAAGGCAGTTTTGTGGGCATAATATGTCCATTTAGCCAGAAAACAATAGTAGTTTCCCCTTTAGGGCTTATGACCTACCAAGCCGTAGGCTTTTGGTTAGGCTTTCAGCATGCATTATTAATTGTAAAGAAGAATCAATTCAACGTTTATTTTCTGAGATGACTTATCCAAAGTAAGAGTAATTGTTAAAAAGAAATACTGGCAATGATCTGTTGAAACATTTTCCTGAGGACACTAAAGGTGCCTGTGTACAGGTGAAGTCTTTATTTGTGAAAAAGAACATGGATATATTTATGTCCTTTGATGATAAGAGAATTGTGATATAGAGTAAGATAAATTTGTACATGAAATCACATTTGGTAACTGGATTTTTGAAGTAAATGAAAATAATCACAAATATATTAGTATGTAGACAATAGCCAAGATGCTCCTGAACTCTGGGTTAATCCAAGTGATGTAAGTATTGGGGAAAAGTTTACTGAAAGTAGTTTCCATCTTTGAATAGGTAATTAATTTCAACTAGAAATCAATTAGATTTCATAGCTTAAGTAGACTTCTATTCAGCAGGAAACCAGTTTACAAAGTATTTCTCACCTCCATTCTAGGATCCGTAAAAGAAATGAAACATCAGGTTTTTTTCACATTGTTATTGTAAATAATGGAAGAAAGGCAGGAAAGTGGCAAGCAAAAGACAGAACTTGCCTGTGAACTAAAGAAATCATGAGCAGTTCTGCTCCCCCACCATGAGACTAAATCGTAGGGAAAATTTGCATGCATCCACATAGCAGCCAAAAGTAGCTTTGTTATTTAGGTTAGGTGCTAGATAGATTTTATTTCTTTAACACATCATCTAAAAATGTAGTAAGAAACATGGCAGACTAAGATCATTTTAAATGATAAGACTGCATAAAATTTTTTATGAGTTGCAAGATGCAAATGATAGCTATGAAGAGGCAACTTATAACTCAGTTCTTATAGCATTTTCAGTTAGCATTCATGTTACTTTTTAAATTTTGTTATTGTTGTTAGCTTTTTTTTTAGGTAGGGTTTTACTCTAGCCCAGGCTGATCTGGAATTCCCTATGTAGTCTCAAGGGGGCCTCCAACTCACGGTGGTACTCCTAACTTTGCTTCTGAGTGCTGGGATTGAAGGCATGAGCCACCATGCCTGGCAATAATGTTTGGATGAGGGTATTTATATGCCAAAGATGCAGATCTGCCATGATAATGCTCTTTTGAAGAAAAATTACACTCTAGAAGGGAAAATAAGGCAGACAATTAAGGACCTGATGGCCTGTACCTGTTGTTTAGAATCTACATACACAGTGACATGCCTTACATACAGGTTTTTCCATGTCCAGAGTAGTAGAAGGCCAATATATTTTTCTGATTCTAAATCATTTTCTCTCCTCCTCTAAATAATATTTAAAAAATCTAAATGTTGCTCAATATAAGAGGTACATTCTTTCCCCTGTTGTTGCTGTTATTGTTCGAGGTGTTTTGAGGCAGGGTCTTGTTAGGTACACCAGGCTTGTGACAAATTCATAGCAATTCTGTATTAGCCTCTGGAGTGCTAGAATTATTGGTGTGTAAAACCACACACATTTTTTTCAAATTTCAATGTAAACAATAATGAGAGAAATACAGAAAGTGTTCCTTCAGGAATGACATAGTCATTGCATTCACGGTCTCATAACTTGCAGATGATCCAAAAACTTATTTGACCCATTAACATTCTGTTGTGTATTAGGCTTTCTTCTCTCCTTAAGTGGTTACAGTCAGTTGATGGTGGCTGGGGGAGTTTGGGACATTTCCTACTGTAGTAAAGCCACTGGTAAAATCCATGTGTTCTGGTAAATAATTTCTTACCCTTGCCAATGCAAATACCCCTAATTAAGCTCAGATCATATCCACACACAAGGAAAACAAATATATATCAAAGTAGAAAAGAATGACCTATATGGGAGGCTTAGCTCTAAATTTAGAAGACTAACTTCTAGAATTTTCCTATTCAAAACTAGGCAATGTGCTTCTAGGAGCAGAGCCTACCCATGGGTAGAAAAGCTGCATTTAGCAATGGTCTGAAGAAAAAGCAGAACAGAAGTTTAGTTCTAGCCATTAGTAAAACTGCTGCATCTGTGGTTACCACAGCCCTAATCTTATTGGCACTGCAGCATCTTCTGAATACAGGTAGTTATTGGCATTGTTATTGAATAGCCAAAAACCTGTAACACATAGACACACAAACACACACACGAACACGTAGTATGAGCAAAGGGTAAGGAACTTTGGATAATCCTTAAATATTTGGCAAAGGGAGGGATTTGGGTGTATGAGCTGCTGGACTCTGCTGACCAGAACAGGCATACACTCTGATCGCAAATGTAATTACATTAAGCCAACCTATTGTTTTCAAGGCTATCATCAGCACTTAAAAATATTTCATTATAATTTATTTATTAATTTGAGAGATAGAGACAGAGTAAGAATGGGTACTCCAAAGCCTCTTACTGCATCTGGCTTTATGGGGAAATTGAACCCCAGTCATCAGTCTTTGTAAGAAAGTGACTTTAACCTCTGAGCCATTGTCTCCACACATGATTAGGCATGATTAGCACTTCTTATGCATGTATACTTGCTTTGATTGGAGAGTCCAACCAAGTCACCATGAAATTTGGACATAGAATATAGCTTATATCAGCACCACTAAGGATTATTTGTCAATATTGGACATCTGTACTGTCCAAACCAAAGGTAAAACAAAGCAGAGGATACCTAGTCACATTTTTATAAGTGGGGGAAGTATATGGTTTAAAAAATAACTTTAGTGCAAGTTACACATAAGGAATTTAGTATCTCACAACAATAATCTCAGAAAACTTTATAGTAAGGTCCATAAGAAATGTTTCCACAGTTCTTTCACATATTTCCTTCTCAGAGTTGATTCCTACAGTTTGTTCACACAGTTCACTCCCACAAGGAACTATCTGGGAAGAATAGATTCAATAGGGGCAAGGTGGGGAGGAGGCATAAGTAAAAACAATGGGAGAGGATTATGTTCAAATGACATACACACGCATGGAAATTGTTAAAAAATAATTAATAATCATAAAAAAAATCTGATTCTTTTTTACAAGCCTATTTCTTCAGACAATCCCATGTCTTACCTTTTAATGTCAATAAAATTTCAAGAGATTTCTGGTTTTGGTGCTTGCTCCAAAGCTCTGAACTACTCGACACCTTCTGTGGTCTTGCAATCATCCTCAGTGGGTATCCCAGATCACTTTGTGCCCTATTAATGTCAGGTTTTATCATAATCTTGGCATCAAAACCCAGTTTGAAAGGTTGTTCACAAATATTTTCTCCTATTCTGTACAATTTCTGTTCTTTTTTTTTTGTTTGTTTGTTTGTTTTGAGGTAGGGTCTTTAGCCCAGGCAGACCTGGTATTCACTACATAGTTTCAATATGGCCTTGAACTCATGGTGGTCCTTTTACCTCTGCCTCCCAAGTACTGGAGATCAAAGGTATGCGTCATCACACCTGGCCTTGAACTTTAAGTTTTTGATAGAAAACGGAAAACTGCATGGCCAACAATGACCTCATCTTACTGACAGAGATGAACTATTATTTTATTAATTTTGACACACTGTTTCTTGCCCTGTACTTTATGATATCATTGTGCTTACATTTTATATTTTTTCTTATGGGTCTAATACCAGTTTTCTCTCTCATTTCATTTTGTTTAAAATGCAGACACTGTTTAGGTTCCAAAAACCTTTCATTTCCACTTGCTTCCTTGGAGAAAGTATTTTCTTTAAAAGATGCAAAGAAATAAAAGTGTATACTGCACTCAAATTATGATGTGTAGTTCAGATCATTGTATTACATTACAGAAACCATGGCCTAAACATAGCCATTTTATAGCAACCTCACTATCTCCAACATAAACTTAGCTTTTCCTTTCATGATATTTGTCTTTATGATTTAATGACTCTGTGTGCCTTACCACTCTCATTGCCACGACTTTTGGCATGTCCTCTCCGTCAGCTTGTGTTCCTCCTTGTACTATGTGTGATCTCCATAATGAAAACGTTGGCAAAAAACTACTCCTCTTAAATGTTTTCAAAAGATCTGCCTTTCATGTGCACGATTACATCTGTGTTCTTTATTGTATTTATTTAAAAAAAATCCTTCATTCTATATCAAAATTCATCTCTTTGTTTCTGTAACTTGTTTTCCATCCACAATGGAGCATTTACGTTTTCTGAAAACTCTCATTCTCATTTTCCCTTCTTTCATATATTTTGTCCTCTATAAAGATTGCTAATATTTCTTTACTTACCTCCAAAAAACTTATTTTTCAATTAGAAAATTAGGTTTTCCATTCTGTGATTCTCTTACCTTACTGTGTTGCATAAGTCATTTTTTTTTTTTTACTCTCTCCCGATAAAATCTGAGGTGTCTGATGACAGAATACATTGTTCATATGCTTTTTGTTCCAGGTATATAAGGAATCCACTGACTAACAGTAGGAATTCAAAATATTTAGTTAATGACATTCAGGATGTTTTATATGAAGTATACATACCATTAAAATTTAAAAATAAGCTACAATACTTTGATTAAGGTAACAAAAGTATGCTTTATTGAATTTCTTTTGCCAGAATTATCTGAGCCTTCAGTTTTCAAATAATTTTAATGTCAAGAGTTTAGAACCTACCTTGAAAAAAAACAACAAAAAATTATATATGTCTGTAGAGATTACTTCTGTTTGCCAGAAAATGTAGCTTTATATGCAGGCACCCTATCAAGTTACTTATGCTGAGCTTTCCTTAGCCAGGTCTCAGGTGAAAAGTTTCTCATGTTTTGTACAATCCTGCTGTGTTTTATAAGAACTATCTCTGTTCAAAGACATACTGTATTAGGCCCAATAATTTGATAAAGGATCTCTATCCACCAGGAGAGAAAAAATGTTTAAAAATTATCTTTTTGGAATATTGAGAAAATGTTTAGAGGAATGATGATATTGGTCATGCCTCATCCCACCTTCCTTAAACACACCACCAAGAAAGCAAAGAGTTCATTCTCAGATAACATGTAAGCCATGAATAACTCCTTTTAGCATGGTTAATAGATGAATCATTAATATTGATAAGTAATTTATGTAAAACCTAATTAATTATCCTGTAAATAAGTGACAAATCATTTAGGTAATTTTAAGTAATTATCTTGTCGTTTTTAGCAAATAGAAATTATTGTTCAAATTTCAAGCATGTCTAGTGGGTAATCTGTTCATGAAAAATACTTATGCAACAGTAGGTTGTTTAATCAAGCAAAATTGCAATGTTGATTTTACTTATAGTGTGCCAGTGAATCTCAGTCATTAGTTAATAGAATTCTATGGTATAAATTAATCTATTATTACTAACATTTCCCTTATTTTCCAAATCATTATTAAAATATTCATCAAATTATCTTTTGAATACATAATTATTCCATGAGAAACTTTTATTATTAAAAAATGAAAGTAAATAAATTTAACATAAACATAAAGTGAATTTTTAATATAGGCTTAATGTTATTCATTTATTCTTTCCTTTAATCATTCATTTACTTGTTATGCAACAAATTTATCAGACATTATGTTTGTCCCCCACTAAACAGTTTGACTTCAGTGTTAAATAAAATGGTTGTACTAGCCAATAAACTCAGAAACACATACATTTAAAAAGTTGAAGGCTGGGTGTGGTGGCACACACCTAAAATTCCAGCACTCAAGAGGCAGAGGTAGGAGGATCACTGTGAGTTCAAGGCTACCCCGAGACTACATAGTGAATTCCAGTTCAGCCTGAACTAGAGTAATACCCTTCCTTGAACCCTCCCAGCCACTTCCCTCAACAAAAGAAAGAAAAAGAAAAAGTTATAGAAAATGATACTACTTGAACTAGAGTTCATTCAATTGAGAATGACTTTAATATGAAAATATTTTGATAAATTCTAGGAAAACATCCCACATACTCATTTATGAGAGGTTTCTGGTACTAAATATTTCAAAGAATTTTCTTGGGCAGTTTGTCAAAGCCCATAATAAAGAGGGAAAGCAATACAAACAACAAAATTGGAACTTCTGTTGGACATCTGGAAGGGATGTTGTGAGGCAATGAGGGGTGGTGACAACTCATTTGAGATGCAAAAATAGACATGATAGGAAGCTAGGATTTCCCCAAACTTTACGCAAATGTACTAATGATTTGACTGCATTATTTTGGGGGAAGACAAAAAAGGGTCTTGTTTTTATATTATTGTTCACTGTAGTGACATGAAAATTTCAGGAATTAACTCTTGAAGCATCAGAAAACCCTTAGTGTCCTCATACCCAGCACAATTCAGAGTTAGGATTCTGTTTAGATCTGATTACCTAATCTGGACCCTCCTGCATTAAGCTGGTCACACAAATTTTAAGAAGAGCATCTGAGTAATGATAACTGAAAGAAAAATTGTCA
Organism: Jaculus jaculus; assembly: GCF_020740685.1. NCBI lineage: Eukaryota > Metazoa > Chordata > Mammalia > Rodentia > Dipodidae > Jaculus > Jaculus jaculus. The sequence goes on from NC_059112.1 coordinate 34,220,579, forward strand.
TTTTAAGTGGCATTTTATATTGGAGAAAGGAAATATGATTTCTTAAATTGGCACTCTTGGTACTAAGTATAAAGAAAATTCTACTTCGATGCAAGTATCTTTGGGGAGAGTGTTCATATCTGTAGTGCCTACGACAATGCCTGGACATAAGACAAACTTACTAAATATTTGGACAAAAACAAATGATCTTAGTAGGATCAGAAGTTATTACATCAATAATTAAAAGTTAAATATGGTGGAGGGGAAAGGGTAGGGAACCAGAAAAATTACATTGGAAGGACACATTTTGTTCAAAACCAGGAGAAAGTCATGTTTAAACAATTAAGAAAACCACAAAAATGCATGACATATTGTCTTACATTAGCATTAGAATAAATAATGTAGATCTATATAAATGAATATGTTGATCTTAAGAAATTGCCCAAAGTCAAAAGTTTTGATGATAGTGAATGAAGTGGCAATGGAATCAGATTTGACAGAGATTATGTGGAGAGTGCTAGCTGTTTGGTCATGTAAAGATCCAGTGGAAATCAAAGGGGTACTTTAATTGTGCTTCCTATGTAATGTAATTGTAAATTCTGTTAATTTAATCAGTCCAGATAGTGTCAAAGAACTTTAAGTTCTAGGATTGTAGCACTGAACATCAATGGGCAGAAATGTAAGAAACTGAAATTGAATTGTGAAAATACAAGTTTTTTTTTTTCATTTCTGAGAATGAAATTATGTCATGATTTAAAAACTCCACTTTGACTACATACAGTCAATGGTGGCTATATATTCTCCAAATAAATCATTAGAATCTATGTTGTTAGAGAAGAAAGAAGGGAGGAAAAGATGGATGAAGCAAGGAAAAGAGTGAGGGAGGAAGAAAGAGAGGGAAAATTTAAGGAATCTGTTTGCCCAATAATGAAAGTTGGCAATTCTAAAACTCCAAATGCCAAATGTACAATAGTACAACTTATCAGGATGGAGAATGAAGTAGTAAGCTAAGGGATTTGCACTTATTGTGTGAGGCCAAGCTTTTTTTTCTATTTAGGTTGCCCACTGATTGAGAGAGACATGCTACATTATGATGGCAGACAAACTTCTTACTGTAATTTCACCTACATAAATGTCAGTGCCATCCAAAAAAATCCTCCACAATACTACATAAAATTAACCTTTACTTTTGTATGGCACAAAAATAATATTTTCAGAGAAAATACTGACAAATTTTAGCATAAAGACAAAAAGGCTTAATGGTGAAAATGATTCTGGTTCTTAAAAATATGGAAGCTAGATCCATTGTTTTACAAGTATTTATTTTTCACCTATATGTTTAAGACAGTTCTTGATATCTTTTAAAAAATTTTTTTGTTTATTTTTATTTATTTATCTGAGACTGACATAGAGAAGGGGAGAGAGAGAGAATGGGCACGCCAGGGCCTCCAGCCACTGCAAACGAACTCCAGACATGTGCGCCCCCTCGTGCATCTGGATAACGTGGGTCCTGGGGAATCGAGCCTGGCACCAGGGTCCTTAGGCTTCACAGGCAAGTGCTTAACCGTTAAGCCATCTCTCCAGCCCACAGTTCTTGATATCTTGAGTATATCAGAAGAAAAAATAATAGAAAGAGAAAAAATTATCACTATGAGCTAATCAGTCATTGAAAATACAGAAATTTGTGGCTTTATCTTAGATAGAAATTTATAATAAGTCAAAGTACTGATTTTATAGTATTTGTGTTTTTACAATATTATTCAAATAGTGAAAAGAAAGTTTAAAATGGTTGCTGAGTGGCTAATAAGTAATCCACAGAGAAAAATAAACTAGCCTCTTCCCAACTAGTCTCTTCACGTTTTATCCTAAGGTGTTTAATGTATCTCTTTTGTACAACTTTCTTTAAATATATAGAGATATGACTTTATACACCAATCTTTTACCTATCTCTGGATCCAAATAATACCTGGAAGACTAAAGATATGTATTTTGTTTGTGAGACTTTCAGGATAATTTTTAAATCTGAAGAAAAAAGATAGCTTATTCCTAATAAATTCCAAATAAATCATTATCTATTTTCTGAAGGCTGATAGGCAATTTCAAAGAAATCAAGATCTAGTTCCTGAAGGTCAGTTGTCATCATCAAGATCAGGCATGCTGTGAAAAAGGAGGGCTACTCTGCTTCTCTTTCTCTCTCTCAGGCACAAGTTGGAAAAAAATAATTAGACCCCTTCTTCCTCTTAATACTAGAAATGATAGAATAGGATCTGTACAGGACATGCAAGATGTTCTTTCTGCATTTTTTATTATTTTTCCTAAGCCACAGATGTTAGTTGTTTTCACATCAAAATAATGATGTTAGTCATCGGTTTCTTGGAAAAGCATTTTTAAAAAGCTTTTGAGCAGATGAGATGGGAGATGTTTGCTTCAGAGCAAATGAAAAGCGGCATGCTTTCAGTAGAATACCAACAGCAGAAATTCTTTGGCAATAGCCTCTGAGCAGATATTTTAAGTGTCTGCCAGAAAGTTGGCAGAGAGAAACTCAAAATGATAAATGAACCCATGAGGAATTGGGTATCCAATGGCCAACAATGGACCTGTATAACGGCAATCTGTTAGGAAGTGAGATTTCAGAGGGGAAAAACAAAAACAAAAATATTCCAAGGTATAGCAATCACACAGTTTATACAGTTTATGTTTTCTGTTTTAAAATATAGCCCATCCATATATCAAAATGAGTATGTATTATGAAATGTAAAGCCCTGTAAATTCACACAATCTGAGAACAATCACAACTGTGACTTATGTAAAACAGAGATCAGTGTTGGCTCATAGAAGTCCACCTGATATTTCTCATGAATACACAGATTTCACACATAACTACCCTAAGTCAAACAGTAGCAGTACTGTGTGTATATGTACATGTGTGCTCATGCACATGTTTGTTCTTTTCCCAACACTAAGTTCATTAATCAAATTTGATTTTTTACTGGTTGTAATAGAATCAGATTTTTCTAGTTATATACAGTTCAGTTTTATGTACATTGCTTTAAATTTTGGTCATCATTAATGCTTAGCTATTAGGTAAAAGGCATCCATGAACAATGCTTTATGTGTTCTATGATTAAAATATGAATATTTCTATGTCACAGGGAATGCTTATATTCAGATTTTAGTAAACACTCCCCTTTGTATGTTCAATTATCTTTTTTTAAATTATTTATTTATTTATTTGAGAGCAACAGACACAGAGAGAAAGACAGATAGAGGGAAAGAGAGAGAATGGGCGCGCCAGGGCTTCCAGCCTCTGCAAATGAACTCCAGACGTGTGCGCCCCCTTGTGCATCTGGCTAACGTGGGACCTGGGGAACCGAGCCTCAAACCGGGGTCCTTAGGCTTCACAGGCAAGCGCTTAACCGCTAAGCCATCTCTCCAGCCCTGTTCAATTATCTTTATCTTCAGATTTTATTTTACTGATAATTTTTGTTTGGTTTGTAGTAGAATTATGCTGTAAGCTTATTATCATGCTAGTCATTACTTCAGTTGACTATAAATTTTTATATAATGGATTGATCTTTACAAGATTTCTGCTTTTGTTTTCTAGTTATGTATATGTTTATTACTTATTTACTGAATGATAAATATTACATATCTCCTTGATTACAATTTATTTTCCTTATCCACAATCTAACACTAACAATTTCATTTTCTGGTATTTGCACAGTTACATTAATGGTTACATTGTATTTTAATTTTAAATATTTGTCAAATGGTATAAAATATTTTTTAAAATAAAAAAAACATTAATTGCTATTGACCATAATAACTGAAAAATTGAATATGTATTTTTCCTAGTATACTATCTTACATTTTTCTGAGAATACTTCTGTTTTACCTTAGGAGTATCTCTGTGGTTTGTATAACAAATTCAGCTTTATATTTCTGCATGTATGAAAGTTCGTTTAGTTAACTTTTGAGAAAGGGGGAGGCATACATAATCTAATTAACAGTTGTTCTCTTTTGGATATAGCTCTACCAATGCCTTTGTCATTCATTTGAAGAAATATGTTCAGTTTTTTCTTTTTAGTATAGGTGTTGAATGACTTCACTGTGAGAGACTTAACCTTGTGGTTTCCTTTGTATTCATCCAGTTGAGAAAATATTCTGGAATAGAGATCCTTTCCTTCCACCTGTATATGTTTCCTTCCACAATTCATATGTAGAATATACAAAGATAAGCCCTTTACCATGACTGAGCTTATAAGGAAAAACATATTGTTTCAGTTTTTCCATATAATAACCAAGATCACCCTAGGAATTTGATACATTAAATAATTATATTTTATGGAAAGGGAAAATAAGGCTTATGTAATTGGGCTCAGATTAAACATCTAGGTTATAGTGTAAATAATAAAATCAGGCTTTTACTAATGTCCATTCCTATTGCTAGAAAGATTTCCCAAAATATGTTTACAAAATTACTAACATTGTTGTAGGCTTGGATTTGTAGGAGGGATTAGGTGTCCACAACAGTGGATGAAATCCCAGGCCAGTAAACCCCAACTTTGGCTCCTTGTCCCAATTACCAAAGAATTGATGATGTGGTCTTAGAAGAGCATCAGTTACGAATTACAAGATTGATTTTAGAGAGAGAGAGGATCCATAGGGAAGGCAAGCATGAAAATCCCTCTCAAAAATGATCTGGGGAAGGGACTCACACTCGTGGGAAGATAGCAGGACTGTGCCGGGACAAAAAGAAATTCTCCCCCTTCCCACCTTGGCTGAGAAGAATGAGGAGAGACCGAGTGGGCTCCCTCTCGTAGAGAAAAGCTAGCTAAGGGGCTCTTAATGGGCCAAGAGTCAAGGGGAGCCAAGAGGCTCACACCGTCTCTGAACCATTTATATGAATCAGACATCTAATTAGTATGGGCCTTGTCATCATCAGGGAGAGACCTGATTGGCTGGTGGGCTCAAAAGGCTGACTCCGGAAGGGCCAGGCCATAGGTGTGCTAAGCCTGGGAAAAGTTGAGAAAGAAGCAGGAAGCTGTTGCTGAGGGCATCTTACTTTCAGCCGGGTTCGATACAACTGGATCAGGCGCAGGTTCTCCTCGTGCAAGGGCAAGCCAAGTGTTATCCAGGTTTCCATGGGCCAATCCTGAGCTAATTCCGTATCAGAAAAGAAGGCTACTGTGCTCCTAATCCACATCACTGTGAAACTTTAAATTCAATAACATCACACTAACTGGTAATGGCAGATGTGTATGGAATATTAGAAGAAACATTTTTATGTACATGAATGAGGCTCTATAGGACAACATCTAACACACTCTCACACATCCCCAAAAGTTCATTTATCAGTAAGTGTGTTAAGTAGGTGATTATTATTGATTTGCTCTGTTTTGGAAAGTTTATGAAGGTAATCTTTAAAGCAAGCTTTCGTGTGTGTGTGTTGGGGGGTGTGGTCTGTGGCATGTGCATGTATGTGCTAGATGTGGGGTTGCCAGAGGATAAATGCTAGTTTCCTTTGAGATGGAGTCTCACTTAATCGTGAGCTGTATTTATTTATTTATTGGTTGCAAGCATCAGTGATTCTCTGTTCTAGGCTCCTCGTGGAACTGGGATTGCAGGAGTTCATAGTAACTCCCAGCTGTTTATATCGGTGCTCGGGGAAAACAAACAAACAAACAAACAAACAAACAAACAAACAAACAAACAAACAAAAAACCCAGAGCACATCATGCCCTCATGCCTGCAAGATAAGCCTCTGATTTACTGAGCCAAAACTTCAACCCAAACTTCCTTTTAAAAACACTTAAAGAGCTGCATGCTTACACTGCACCCCTCCTGAGGAACAAACATGCAACCAAGGTCTGCAGATGTAAGAATCAGGCTGTTGTGAGCATCACCTTGTTAAACATACTTTCCAGATCCCTGGACATTCTTACTGGGATTCTCAGAAGTATGTCTGGGTCCATATATTTTATTAGCAATGAATTTTTAAAAATGAACACTTTTTTTTTTTTTGCATTTATGTTCTACCGAATTGGATGGTAGAAGCCTATTACCTTGCAGCCTCATGATATGCGGCCTCTGGTAAATAATCCAAAATCATGTGCTTCTGATTACCTTAAATTTCGTAAATAATTATAATTCTTTTAATAGACATTATTTAGATTTTATTTATGAAGCTTTGATTCATATCTATTGCAATGAATTTTTTAATGTACATTCAAATAGTTTGTATTTTTCAGTGATACTGATACTGTCTTTTCATTAAATTCCTTATAAAATACTTTCATTATTTTTTCTCCATTAACAATTGCTACTAATATTGCTCAGAATTTTAAGTCTTGGATATTTTACTTTTGGAAATAAATTAATCAATTTTTAAATGCTTGTGAACAATTCTTAGCTAAATATTACTTTTTGACTAGGAATGCTATGTTGTTTTTATGCTAAACTGCAATAGTAGTACAAATAAGTTTAATACAGCAGTGAAACATTGAGCAAATGGATGGCCATGCTGGCATGCTTGTCAGAGCCCAGCAATGTCTTTAATGATTTTGTGGAAAGTGCTAAATAAAACAATAAGCAGATTGGAATTATGCATGCTTGATTGTAACTAAAAGCAAAATAGTTCATCTTTTCCTCAGAAAAAGTACTAAAATAGTAAGTTTTGATTTTATATTGTACTTGATGAAGTTTAAGAGCTTCAAGACAGTTTTGATTACTTTCTAGCTTTTCCTGACAAACTTACATATTTAGGAAATGAATTAATTAAAACTAGACTTGATATTCATGTAATTAAAATTTACTGACTATTTTAGCTTATCTCTCAAGAAATAATTTTAATTATTACAGGATGTTAGATCTTTAAAAAACTTTGCTTAAGAATGCTTTATATGATGTCCCGGTGGTTAAAGGGAATTGTTTGCAAACTTTGGGGCCTGGGTGGGTGTGGTGGCTTGAATTAAGTGTTCCCCATAAACTCATGTACTTTGAATGCCTGGTCTCAGCGGACAGTAGTTGGGAAAGTGGAGCCTTGCTGGAGGTGTGTTGTTGGGCTCGGGCTTAGGGATGTTGTAGCTCCCCATTAGCAGAACTTGCGCAGTTATGTGCCTAATGTTGGGCAGAAGAGTATGGTAAATCCGTGTTCTACTAACACTCCCCTGTAATCATGGAGCTTCCCCACAAGACTGTAAAGTAAAATAAGCACTTTCTTCCTATCAGCTGCTTTTGGTTGGGTGCAGTATGCCAGCAATGAGAAGGTAGCTACAACAGTGGATTTAATTCCCAACTTACCCATGTAATACATTTGCAAAAGTACTGAAGTTTCTGGAGTTCATAGAGGGAAGAGGTCTTGTTATGTCCTTACACATACACACACACACACACACACACGCATATGCAAATAAATAAATCAAATTTTAATATAGAATATATTAGGCTGGAGTGATAGCTTAGTGGTTAAGGTGCTTACCTGCAAAGCCGAAGATCCTAGGTTCAATTCGCCAGGACCCACGTAAGCCAGAGGCAGAAGGTGACACTGTGTCTTTAGTTTGTTTATAGTGGCTAGAGACCCTGACTGTCCATTTTCACTCTCTCCTACTCTCTCTCCCCCTTCCTTTCTCTCTCTCCCTCTCAAATTAATAAAAAATTATAAAAGGTGATTTCACCTAAAATAATATAGAATTTTAATTCTACATGTTTATTTCAATGTGATAGCTAAAGGCAGTTCTATATCTACTATCAAGTATTAGGTGCATAGACAAGTGTCATTTGTCATATTATAATTTCTTCTTCAACTTAATAGACAGTAATTAAAATTCCAAGGAATTATAGCCACATTATTTTTAAAAGTCCAGGTTATTGATGGAGTAGTGGGGTATCTATCCCATTTATTTGCTCTACAAACAAGATGTGCTACACAGAGCCTCATTTTCCCATGAACTTGATGCACTTTGTGCCTTCTAGCCCACCTGCATAATTGTTCATCATGGAGATGTGGCCATTAAAATCTTGTAACTCCTCCATGTCAGTTCTGAAATTAGGATCCTGAGGGAAAGAATCTTTCTTTTTTCTAAGAGAGCTAATTAAACAGCTGTTGTTTCAAAGGGCACTCAAGCAATACAGTCATATATTTTTATATTAGATCAAGTACCCAGTGTTTCTACTATGCATTGTTTAGATTCATTTTCCCACAGATTTCCAGTGGTGGCAAATGTTAACAGTATCATATGGAGTCTTCAGTTAGGCTACAAGATTCTAAATTATGATGGAGTAATTCTGAGTAAAGTTTCAGCATATGACAACACTGACCATGTACACAGCCTGCATTCACTCAGTAGTTAATTATATATGAAACCATAAAGCTATTTTAGATAAAGACATCACAGTTACTTCTCTTATGTTTAGATGAAATATGATGGTGTATGGTCCTAAAACCTCGTGGTTCTAATATTGTTGGCACTGAATAAAAGTAACATAATCATGGGAAATTGAATGAAATATTTCATTTAAAAATTACTTAGTTGCATTTCTGTGTGTGTGTGCACCTACATGCGTACACACACACATTTGTGCATGTCTGTGGCAGGCAGGGTCTTTTGGTCCTGCAAATGAATACTGGTCTGGCTTTAAGTGGATAGCTAGGGAGCTGAACTCAGGCTTACAGGCTTTGCCAAGAAGTGATTTTAGCCATGGAGCAATCTCACTAGACTTTCATATTGCTTTCATTTTCACTTCATTTAGTCTTTTCAACATTGGTGTTTAGTAGCTATTGCATTTGAGTGATGAAATATTTCATTTGTAAGGTATATCTTTAAAAAATCTCATCTTTTTTCTCAATTTTTATTTACATTTTCCATGATTATAAAAAATATCCCATGGTAATAGCCTCCTTGTCCTCACTTTCCCCTTTGAAATTTGATTCTCCATCATATCCCCTCCCCATCTCAATCAGTCTTTCTTTTATTTTGATGTCATGATCTTTTCCTCTTCTTATGATGGTCTTGTGTAGGTAGTGTCAGGCACTATGAGGTCATGGATATCTAGGCCATTTTATGTCTGAAGGGAGCACATTGAAAGGAGTCCTACCCTTCCTTTGGCTCTTACGTTCTTTCCACTACCTGTTCCGCAGTTCTTTCTGCCACCTCTTCTGCATTAGACCCTGAGCCTTGGTGTGATCGAGATGTTACTTAGTACTCCAGTCACTTCTTTCCAGCAATATGATACCTTCTGAGTCATCCCAAGGTCTCTGCCATCTGAAAAGAGAAGATTCTCTACCCAAAGTAAGAGAAGCATAAATATAAGGGTATAAATATTAAGAGAAGTGCTTACTGAACAGTTTGATAAGCATAGAATATACATTTTTCCAGACATCAGCAGATGTTATACCCCTAGGGCTCATGACTACCCCTGTTTTAAGTTTTCAGTATCAGGGATGTATCCCCCCCCCCCCCATGGAGCGGGTCTCCAGTACAATTGGATGGCAGTTGGTTTCCACCATGACAGACAGGCCACTATTGCACCTGTTGGCTCATTTGGCCTGGCTGGCCAATTATAAGGCTTGCAGTGTCCACTGTTGAGTATTTTCTCTGGTGGTATCTCTTTTTTCCATTGAACTACATGTAGAATGGCTTCTTCCAGCTTTCTGTCAGCTGGTCTACATTGAGGAGGTTATCAGCTCAGTTCCAGCAGGATTTCTCAGTGGCCTTGCAGCCCAAGTATGTGGAGTCATCAGCAGCAATAGGGTCTTACCATCGATTCCTGATGGGAAACCAAGGGCCTTGACAATGGTCTATAATGTTTTGGGGGCATCAGGGACCTCTCTGGCAAACAACCCACAGGAGGTATCCCATCCCTGGAGCTGAAAATTTTTTAACAATGATATATGGCTCCCGAGTGTTCTATTGTCCAAAACCAGAGGATTCCATATGATTTATTTGCATCCTCTTAGATTTTGATTAGCCCGCCCTCCACCTTCCCTTTACTCAATCTCTTCCCCTGACCTCACTTTGGGCCTTTTCACCCCTGTTTATCTATTCTTCTACTTACATACATACAATACCAACCTATTTAATACCCTCCTCCCTTCCTTCTCTTCCCTTTATATCTCCTTTTTAAATTACTGGCCTCTGCTACTGTGTTTTTTCCTTCTCACACAGAAGCCCAATCACCTGTAGCTAGGATCCACATATGAGGGAGAACATGTGGCACTTGGTTTTCTGGGCCTGGGTTACCTCACTTAGTATAATCCTTTCCAGATCCATCTATTTTCCTGCAAATTTCATAACTTCATGTTTTCTTTACCGCTGAGTGGAACTCCATTGTATACATGTGCCACATCTTCATTATCCACTCATCAGTTGAGGGACATCTAGGCTGGTTCCATTTCCCAGTTATTATGAATTGAGTGGCAATAAACATGGTCGAGCATGTACTTTTAAGGCAATGAGATGAGTCCTTAGGATATATGCCTAGGAGTGAGTGCTATAGCTGAGCCATATTGTAGATCAATCTTTAGCTGTCTTAGGAATATCCTCACTGATTTGCACAATGGCTGGACCAGATGGCATTCCCACCAACAGTGTAGAAGGGTGCCTCTTTTTCTACATTCCTGCCAACATTTATTATCTTTAGTTTTCATGATGGTAGCCAACCCGACAGGAGAGAGATGGAATCTCAATGTAGTTTTAATCTGTATTTCCCTGATGACTAGGGATGTAGAACATTTTTTTAGATGCTTATACACCATTCATATTTCTTCTTTTGAGAACTCTCTATTTAGCTCCATAGCCCATTTTTTAATTGGCTTGTTTGATTTCTTATTATTTAACTTTTTTTAGTTCTTTGTATATCCTAGATATTAACCCTCTATCAGATATATAGCTGGCAAAGATTTTTTTTCCAATTCTGTAGGTTGCCTCTTTGCTTTATTCACCATGTCTTTTGCAGTACAGAATCTTTGTTATTTCCTGAGGTCCCAGTGGTTAATGTGTGGTTTTAATCCCCGAGCAATTGGAGTTATATTCAGAAAGCCTTTGCCAAGACCAATATGTTGAAGGGTTTCCCTACTTTTTCCTCTAGCAATTTTAGAGTTTCCGGTCTGATGTTAAGGTCTTTAGTCCATTTGGACTTAATTCTTGTGCATGGAGAGAGAGAAAAATATATTTTCATCCTTCTACAGATGTATATCCAGTTTTCCCAGCACCATTTGCTGAAGAGGCTGTCTCTTCTCCAATGAGTATTTTTGGCATTTTTATTGAATATCAGGTGGTTATAGCTACCTAGACTCATATCTGGGTCCTCTATTCTGTTCCATTGATGTACATATCTGCTTTTGTGCCAATACCATGCTGTTTTTGTTACTGTGGCTCTGTAGTATAGGTTAAAATCAGGTATGGTAATACCACCCACCTTATTTTTGTTGCTCAGTATTATTGTAGATATTCCAGGTTTTTGGTGATTCCAAATGAATTTTTTGATTGTGTTTTTTTTTTTTTTTTTTCAATTTCCATGAAAAATGCCTTAGGAATTTTGATGGGGATTTCATTCAATGTGTAGATTGCTTTTGGTAAGATTGCCATTTTCACAATATTGATTCTTCCAATCCAGTAACAAGGGATGTTTTTCTATTTCCTACTGTCTTCTACAATTTCTTGCTTGAGTGTGCTTGAGTGTTTTATAGTTTTCATTGTGGAGATCCTTTACTTCCTTGGTTAGGTTTATTCCAATGTACTTTATTTTCTTTGATGCAATTTTGAATGGGAGTGATTCTCTGATTTCATCCTCTGAGTGTTTGTTGTTAGCATATAGGAATGCTACTGATTTCTGTGTATTTATTTTGTATCCTGCTACATGGCTATAGGTATTTATCAACTCTAACAGTTTGCTTGTAGAGTCTTTAGTGCCATTTATATATAGAATCATGTCATCTTCAAATAATGATAACTTGATTTCTTCCTTTCCAATTTGCATCCCTTTTATGTGTGTCTCTTGCCTTATTGCTATGGCTAAGACTTCCAGTACTCTATTAAATAAAAGTGGAGACAGTACACACCCTTGTCTTGTTCCTGATTTTAGTGGAAAAGCTTCCAGTTTTTCCCCATTTAGTAATATGTGGGCTGTAGGCTTGTCATAAATAGCCTCTATTATATAGAGATATTTTCCTTCTATTCTGAGTCTCTGTAAGACTTTTATCATGAAGGGATGTTGGATTTTGTCAAATGCTTTCTCTGTGTCTAATGAAATGATCATATGATTTTTGTCCTTCAGTCTATTTATATAATGTATAATGTAAAAAAAATATATTGACTTACATGCTTCTCTAGAGTGGATTCCTAGGTCAACAGATCTTATTAACTAAGAAGTCCCCAAGTTCCATGAGATTCCTTGAAGTAAACCAACTGGCACTTTTACATTTTTTATTAGAACTTGTGAAACCTAAAATTGAATGCCCAAGTGAAACAAAGAACATCAGTCCTGGGAAGTGTTGGCTCTCAGGAACCTCTGATTTTTTGATAACATTTTTGCCCTGGACATTATGGAAGTACTTGACTTCTTCAATAATCAGGGAAAAAACATGAATGAATCACATGAATCAGTGAGTTCATTTCAAGGCTCTTTGCTACTCTTTTGAAAAACAAAGGAGATACTTATATCTATGAACCTTTTTTTTTTTTTTTTTTTTGCCTCTTGCTTCTAAAACACTTACCCACAGTTTAGAAATAATTCCATGTTCATGAATTTCTAGAACTAAAAGTATCAATGATTTACCAACTTCAAGACATAAATGGAAGTCAGACATGGTGGGTCACACCTCCAATCCCAGCATTTGGAAGGCTAAAGTAGGAGGATCACCATGAGTTAGAGGAAGACCTGGATCTGATTATTTACTGAGACATACATGAATATTATGAGACTTAAAGATATTATGAGCAAGGGTTGTTCTCACAGCAAAGTTGACCATGCAGTTGAACAAAACCTGGAAACTTTTCTGAGGAAAAAAGATGGGTATTAGAAACTCCTGAGTCCACAAATAAAATTGGAGCTGTGCTTGGCAAATGGAGAACATTGCTATGCTAGTCATAAGAATGGAAAAAAAAGATAAAACTCATGACTAATTTTAAATTCAGGAACATAGTCCTAGAATACCATTAGAATGAAAAGAAAATCCAAAGGGAAATTAAAAAGTATATAGAAAACAATAAATGTGAAAACATATCAAAACCTGTGAGATAGAGTTTATGCACAAGAAAGAAATTTATAGGTTCAAATGCCATCATTAGTGTTAATGACTTTTAAGTTTAAGAAGCTTAGTTCATTTAAGCTTTTATAAAATTAAGATCACAATTGAGCAAGCAAATAATACAAAAAAGATAAAGGTACAAATATTTAATTCAGCCAAAATTACAGATGATACAAAGAAAAAACTAATATTTTCATGTCTAAGAAAAATTTTAAAGGTAAAAAAGTGTGTATCTGAATGGAAGTAAGAAAGGAGAAAGAAATAAGATACTCAGGAGAAATCAAAAGTACTAAACATTAAATTTTATAGAACATGCATTTACAAAACTTCGATTTGATGGTCCTTACAAATTCAAAGTACCCAACTTATCCTAGTTGTAAAAAAAAAATATTGTAAATATAAACTCAAACTGAAGGGATAAAATGAATTTAAAAGCTATGCCTATCCAGAAGACCTAATACAGCTATATTAAAGTGACTATAATTCTAGGATCCATAACTGTAGCTTACCATGGGCTTTTTTAATAGTATTCTCCAAGTCTCCAAGTTCATTTACATTATAACCGTAATTCTTCCGTAAGAAGAGAAATGTCTCAAAGTATCTGTTCTGTTTCTTCTAGTTGTATTTTATACATTTATTCAGCAAGCATTAAATAGTTATTAGGATGAACATTCTGTAGAGATGGCTCAAAATGAATTACATACAACTCATCTGATGGGTTTAATATGTAGAGAGGAAACAAATACAAAGAGGGCATGGGTACCTATAAGTTTGGAATTTGGTTAAAAGTCAATTTGATTCAAAGCAGATACTAGGAAATCACTAGCATAGTTTTAGAAGTTATTCATTAATAGAATTACCAATGCCCCTCACTTTCAATACATTTCAAATAATTGTGGAGGAAAAAAAAAGAATAATGGGGGTGGGGAAGTGGTTTAGTGGTTATGGCATTTGCCTGTGAAGCTGAAGGATCCTGGTTGAATTCCCCAGGACCCATGTAAGCCAGATTAACAAGGGGGTGCATGTATCTGGAGTTCATTTGCAGTGGATAGAGGCCCTAGTGTGCCCATTCTATCTATCTGACTCTTTCCCCCCACCATATTTCTCAAATAAATAAATAAAATATTTTATAAAATGAATAATAAGACAAAATTCTAAAATTTTAAACAATCCTACTTTCTAAGAGGCAGTAATACATATAAGACAGAAAAACGACTGCATACACACACACACATGCACACTCAAAGGAAATACCATAACTCACATGATAAAATGAATCAATAAAATTATATGATTAATGGAAAAGCTAATCTGCATTATAAAGAAATTTTATATAGGTAAGACTTTCCCCTGTTTAAAAGCCTTTAAAGGTCAAAGGGTATTTTTATGTGTATTTTCATCCCTTGCCAAACCAACCTATAATTATGAGGATAAAATAATCCACTGGCAATCAGTAATGGACTTCGAGAGGTTATAACCAGAAAACCTTTTATTAAAATATCACCATACATTTGAGGCTGACAACTGGAAACTAATTACATCATATATATATGTGTATACACACACACACACACACACACACACACACTCACACACACATATATATATCTGTTTTTTCAAGGTAGGGTGTAACCCTGGTCCAGGCTGACCTAGAATTAACTCTGTCATCTCAGGGTGGCCTTGAACTCATGGCAATCCTCCTACCTCTGCCTCCTGAGTGCTAGGATTAAAGGCATGTGCCACCATGCCCGGCTACATCATATATTTTAACATATGCTTTATTTTGTCAGATGCTAACATATTTCCAACATCTTCAAATAGTTCTCATATTGTAAATTGTGTTCAGATTATTTTATGAATAAAACAACTGCTTTCTGTATCCAGACTATGGTTAATTTCAGCAGAAATATTGTCCATTTTCCAGGTTAGCCAGAGGGTGACTGAGTATTTTTATCATAAATCCAAGTATCAAGTGCATTGGTTCAGTTACAATATCGATGAAGGATGAACCAATGCTATTTCATGACTATGTCATGGCTTTGACTGAGAATATGGTGTTTCTCCACTTTAGCTCATATACTTGAATACTTAATGTCAAAATGGTGGTATTGTTTGTAAGACTTGGAAGCCCTTTGAAGATACAGCATTGCTAATGAAAGTATGTCATGACAGGTGGACTTTGAGTTTTTATAGCCTGGACTACTGACTGTTCTCTCTCTCATTCCTCCAAACTGATGTGACAATGTAGTCCTCCTTCCTGTAAGTGTCCTCCAATGTAAGCCTTCCTGCTCCTGCCATGCTTTTCCCACCAAAATGGACTCTTATGTCTATATCACTGTAACCCTCTAGAACTGTAGGCCAAAATAGACCCCTTTCATTCTGTAAGGTGTTTCTGATTGTATTTTTTGTGTGAAATGAGAAACAAGCAATGCAGAAATTGGTACCTTAGAAGTGTACCACCAGTGCACCTAGCCTGACTATGTGGTACACAACTTTTGAAACTTGTTTGTGGGAAGAGTGTTTACTAAACTGGAAAAGAGGCCTCGAGAAGACTGATAATGCTATAAGCAGAGCTTAATGGTTTTTTTTTTTTGTTGTTGTTTGTTTGTTTGAATTTAAAATACTAGAAGTTGAAGAGGAATGTGGGCTTTAGAAATGTGGCTTATGAGGTTTTCTTGGAGGGGGACATGCTACTGGGAATGATGCTAGAGACAATTTGTATAATTGGGTATATTTTTCCTATGCCCTAAAAAGCCTTCAGCAAAGTAAAATTTAAAAGTAATGAACAGACATATGTATATTTTTTGTTTATTTATTTATTTGAGAGTGAAAGACAGAGCAAAAGAGGCAGAGAGAGAGAGAGAGAGAGAGAGAGAGAGAGAGAGAGAGAAAGATAAAGAGAGAATGGGTGTGCCAGGGCCTCCAGCCACTGCAAATGAACTCCAGACGCGTGCACCGACTAACATGGGTCCTAGGGAATCGAGCCTCGAACCAGGGTCCTTAGGCTTCACAGAGAAGCCCTTAACCACTAAGCCATCTCTCCAGCCCGAACAGATATATTTGTTGGAGTAAATTTCTAGGAACCATGGCATTGAGTCTGTGATATGACTTCCCTTAGCTCTTATTAGAATACATAATGAAAGGGTAAAAATACAGAGGATCACTGGGTGTGGTGGTGCACGCCTTTAATCCCAGCACTCGGGAAGCAGAGGTAGGAGGATTGCCATAAGTTCAAGGCCACCCCTGAGGTGACAGAGTTAATTCCAGGTCAGCCTGGACCAGAGTGAGACACTACCTTGAAAAACCAAAAAAAAAAAAAAAAAAAAAAAAAAAACAGAAGATAAAGATGTGGAAAAATATAAGATTTGACACAGGAAGAAGTATGAACTAGTTTAAAGTTTCAGGTACAGAAACTTCAACCACTTTGGTTGTAATCATTAGATTGCCACCATGAAAAATAAGTCAACCATTCTGCACTGGGACAATATGAAGGATGATCTTAAGGCAAAACCCAATATACTGAAAATCTACCCAGTAAGAACATGAATCTTTTGAATAAAAAAAAAAAATGCCAAGATCAGCTCACACAGAGGCTTATTCCAGCTATGCTCCTTGGATGGGAAGGTTTCACCCTGATCTTGTAGCAGAACTTTGGAGCATTGCCCAAGTGTTACTGTTTTTGAAAGGATACAAGGTATAAGATGTAGGAGGTTATAGAGTATTGCTTCACAGTTTCAGAGAGTTCCTGAGGCTAAGGAGTATGAGGCAGGTTTCAATTCCCTGCAAAGAGGTCATGAGAAGCCAATGCATGAAGCTGAGAAGGTAAACCATAAGTTGTAATGGAGCCTTTGGGATATATGAGATACCAAGGTAATCAGGCATATGCTAAGTAAAGCAATAGGCTTGGATTAGACCAAGCCCACAAGAATGGGTACATGAAGCAAAGATGGAGGAACAGAGCTACCAAAGTCTTTTGGAGGTAGAGGATTCCATCAGGAGTTCCAGATACTGGACATAGTGCTTCAGGATTTGGTGTGTGCTCTGTTGGATTTCAGTCTTATTTTAATCCAATATTTCCTTTCTATACCTCAATTTTTCCACTGTGGAATGGGCTTGTTTATTCTATGTTATATACCCTTGAAATATGTAACTTGTGTTTTGATTTTGCAGAGCTCTCAGATATTTCCTGAGTCTCAGATAAGACTGAATTTTGAATATTTAAAACACTGTTCAGAATGAAAAAGACTATGGAGTATTTTTTAAATTGAATTTACTGCATTGGACTTATATTGTACAATGGCCATGTATTTATGGGACTCAGGGGTGGGATGTCATGGTTTGGTTTTTAAGTGTCTTCCGTGGTCTCCATTTGCATTCTTGGTAGTGCTGTTTAGGAAAGTAGTAGAATCTTTAGGAAGCGGAGTGTTGTTGGAAGAAGAGTGACATTAGTAGCAGGCCCTGAGGATTTTAGCCTGTCCCACTAGGTAGAGTATCCCTCTACTGCCTCCCTTCTTTTTTAAATTTTTCTTTGAAGAAGGATCTTGCTCCTGCCCAGGATGACCTGCAATTAGTCTCAGGTTGGTCTAGCACTCAGAGCAATCCTCCTACCTCAGCTTCCAAAGTTCTGAGATTAAAGGCATGGCCTGCATCCCTTCTGCTGTCATAATGCGATGCTGGCTTCTTGCTTCTGCCTTACTCAACATGACTGGCTACCCTCTGGAGTTGTGAGCCAAGTTTAACCTCTGTCCTTCCATATGTTCCATATGGAACAGAAAGAAAGTCATATACCCTCTACTTTGTCCTAGAATTCTGTGAGATATTCATATCTTCCCTTGAGGAGTTTTTCTGTAGCTCTGCATCTTTCTTGCATCCCATATTTTCACCATCTTTCAAGTAAGGGGTTTGAATGGAAGACATTATTGTAACAGAAATGAGAAGAAGGAGTGATAAAAGAAGAAAGAGGGTGTGGGAGAGAAAAATAAAGAGAGGAGAGAAGGGGATGCAAATATGTAGGAGACAAAGCAAGAAGCTAGACCAGCTTTTGCAGTTTTTGAGATAGTCTCCTCTACTTCTTCAGTACTTTGCTTTATAATATTAAGAACCGGGTTTATTTTAATTTGTAATTTAAAAAAAATATATCAGAGTCCCAACTACGTTGCAGCTTCAACAATTAATTAGTATCCCTTAAATAATTAGTTTGATTTGGGGCTTATCTCTTAATCATTTCATCAAGAATTCACATCTATTCAACTACCATCTTTCTTTTTTTTTTTGGTGATTATAGCATATACATTTATTCAGACATAGCAGATGTTACACCCCTACAGCTCATGACTACCCCTGTTGTAAGGTTTCAGTATCAGGGATGTATTCCCTCCCATTGAGTGGGCCTCCAGTCCAATTAGAGAGCAGTTGGTTTCCTTCATGATAGACATGCCACTATTGCACCCGTTGGCTCCTTTGGCCTGGCTGGCCAAATATAAGACTTGCAGTGTTCACTGTTGGATATCTTCACTGAACTACCATCTTTCTTTAGGGTTCTGTTTTATATCCTTTTCCTCTAAAGTCTTCTTGAATTAGGTCCAATTACAAGAATTCTTTTCTTCAGTGTATTAGTTTACAATGTTTTTGAGGTACCCACAATTATTCCATGCCTTTTAATTATTTTTATTGATGAACACAATGCAATTTATTTGACTGTAATATTTTACATCTTACAGAGAAGAAGATGAAATCCTCTCTTCAGTATGCTTCAATAAAAATGTTTATAGTCCAAATGTCTTTCACAAAATTATTAACTATATATCTGAAGTCAATTTTATAATTCAGTACTTTCTGTGTTATGCTGTTATGATCAAGACAGGTACTCTATAAATGAGCTGATGTTTTCACATCTCATAAAATGGTGGCTAGCATTCACTTGCTATTTTGAGTTTTGTTCACCAGCTTAATTGAGCAGTTCAATAACCCTGATAATACAAATAGTTTTATTCTCAAGCTTAAAAGAAAATGATAATTTTAAGTGTTCAAACAATCCATCCAATATTAAAGAAAACCTGTCCTTTATTTAATAAGACAGGTACAGAGCAATTCTAGCATATTTTATATTGTGTGTGTGTGTGTGTGTGTGTGTGTGTGTGTAAAGTTCAGAAATTCCTAGAATAAACATATTCCTTGTCAATCTATGTCAACATGTTCCAATTCTTTCAACATTGTTAATTAGATTGTTGATTGAGGCATTCATAATTTTAAGTAATTTTAAAATAAGACATTTATTTGGAATCCTGTGATTTTAATTTAATTTTCAGCAATATGCAGGCTTTGACACAGCCCTGAAAAATTTTCAACCAGTAGATTTCTTATATGTAAATGCAAAATAATGTTGTTATTGTTTCTACCCCAACTTATTCTTTTGAAGATCAAGTAAGAGTAAAGTGGTATAACAATGTTATATGTAGGGCATTCTTCAGAAAATTGTTCATTTTCATGTGGTCACTGATTTGTATCATTGTTAATAACTATGACATATGACAACATTAAAAATAATACAAATTGCTGTGCTTGATGGTGCATGCCTTTAATCCCAGCACTCGGGAGGCAGAGGTAGGAGGATTGTTGTGAGTTCAAGGCCACCTGAGACTACAGAGTTAATTCCAGGTCTGCATGGGCTAGAGTGAGACTCCACCTCAAAAAACAAACAAACAAACAAAAAAACCCCATATTTAAACCTACATTATTAATTCTTTTGTTGTAGCTGAGGAGTTAGTAATTTGGTAAACCACAATGTTTACTTTTCACTAAGATAGAACCCCAGCCCAAAATTTTACAAATGTGTGTGAATTAATCATTTGAAAGAAAGTTTGTTTCCTCACTGCTATACATTAAATAATTTCTAAATTTCCATAGGCACTATCCCTCACAGATACTATACATATGGACATATGTCACATAATAGGAGAAAAATGTATTTACTAGGTGTTGAAGATTGAAGATAAAAAGCTTTATAGAGAAGAACATTTGACAATCAGAAGCTCAGCAAGCATTTCAGGAAGTTAACATTGCAGTGCAAATTAAATCCACTGGGCATTCAATATGATAGGATGGCGTAGGGAACAGTAAGGGATTCAGATGCAGAGAGCAAATGTTACAGCACTTCTAGACTAGCGATAGGATGACAGAGGAAGGTTGGGTTATACAAATTCTTCTTAACATGTGTAATTGCATTCCCATGTGTAACTCCTCTCTTATTTACTATTATGGAGAAACTCCTAGGTATAGGCTAATGGTTTTCTGGTATTCCTCAAAGCTAGAAATTTACCATGAGTTGCAACCCCTAAATCTATGAAAAAAAAAAATAAATTTTACCTATTTTAAAAGTTTATCTGCTAGATTTTTTACACTTACTATAAATGACATGATGCATATGCATGTGTATAAAAAATATGAATATATGTCATCTATCTATCTACGTATGATTTATGCCCTACAAATAAATTTTACCTCATTAATTCACTAAATGTATTATGTAGCATAATTTTTTCTTGAACTTATCCTTGAAAGTGAATTTCTTTTCTCATAATGGGTTTATGATATACACTACTTAATGTATGATGAAAAATCAATGAAATGATATTTATAAAGTTGAGTAGATTCACTGCTCACCCATCCTCATTATTCAGCACACTAACAGTTGCAATTAGTGGCATTATTATTGCCATTATCATCACCATCTTCATTATTGCTTTCCATTAGGTGAGAAAACAATTCATTCACAAAGAAATAACTTCTTCTATGGATTTTCTTTACTGTGTGTTATATGTCCTATTCACTATTAATTATCCATTAGGGAATTTGGCTACAGTTGTTTACATCAGCTGAATTTTAATTCCTGGAAAGATATTTCTATGAATGTCTCAGGCCTCATACTCTCTACCTGTACCACACAGTATAGCTAGGAAACTATATATATATATATATATATATATATATATATATAAAGTGAATAGGCAAGCTTGAAGGCAACTAAAGCATAAAAATGTATGTGTTTCATTCTAAAGCCATTATTAACGTCAACAAATAGCTCACTCACATTAAAAAGAAAAAAAATCAGCTAGGCATGGTGGTGCACACCTTTAATCCCAGCACTAGGGAGGCAGAGGTAGGAGGATCACCATAAATTCGAGACCACACTGAGGCTTCATAGTGAATTCCTGGTCAGCCTGGACCAGAGTGAAACTCTACCTCAAAAAAATTAAAAAAAAAAAAAGAAAGAAAGAAAGAAAAAAGAAAAGAAACGAAAGAAAGAAAGAAAAAAATCTTAGCTGTAATTAAGATTCTGTTCCATTGGTATGTGTTTGGCAGGATTGTTTGGAATGTGAATAAATTATAAGTGACTTGAAATTTTCCTTCACAGCTTTTTATTTTCTAGAGCCAGTGTTTCCTAGCATGTGGATGAGTTCTTCAGTTTGAAGCAATTCCAAAAACCTGTGGGTAAACATTGGTTGTCTCTGGAATGTATATTTCAATTTCAATAACCACAGAAAACCTTTTGACAATATATTCTGGGGCAATGTAAAGTATGTCTTTCCATCCTTTAAATCTTTATCAATTAATTTTTGTAATATTTTACTCAAAATGCTCATGTTAGAAAATATTCTCATGCAGCTTTCTCCTGAACCAAAAATGATTTAAAAAAGAAAGTGTTTGTAGAAAATGGAAAGATAGATAACAGCTGGAACAAGCGGGAACTTATGTGGAGGCCAATGAGCTTCAAGACAAGGGTCAAGTTTACGTTAGGTCATTATTAAACTAAACCTAAGCTAAGTTTTTTTTTTTTTGTTTGTTTGTTTGTTTTCCTGCTTTCTGTTATTTTTGAGATGAGAATTATCATCTTCATTTCACGAGAGGTGGAGATTCCTTCCTTAGAAGCAGACCAGTATAACTAGGTGTTTTATATTTTGCCAGACTAAGCTCACTCTTTGCACTCTAAATGATTCAAAAGGAAGCTGAACCCTAACCAGGCATTTTGAGTCAAAGTTGCAGCGGTGGGAAGAAAGAAAGGAAAATTATCCTCTTTATGATGACTAGTAAAAGTAGCTAGAGACAGAATTTCTGGGGAGATGATAATGTCCTTGAGGCACTGCTTCTTCTGTAGCAGGCACCTCACTATGATCTGCCAACTCAGACTGACATGAAGATAGACAGACATGACCAGACTTCATAAAAAAGGGGTCAGAATCACTTGAAGATAAGAACAGTGTCCTCCTATCGGTTATCAATGGACCAATATGGCTACGAGCCATATTTACCTAGAGAATTTATGGTACCTGACAGGTAACTATTTTCTCTAAACTGAAACATTCCCTCCTAGAAGGATGGGGAGGTCATAAAATTTAGGAAGCTTGTGAAACTAATGAAGCTTAGCAAGTTACAAGATTGTCAAGGACCATTCCCAAGTTTTCAAAGCACTGGAGTTCCTAGTGAAAGGAGGTTCTTTAAGAGAGCTGCCCTCAAGCTGTGTAAGGAGCTCCAAGGATGCAGCTTTCGTGTTCATTACTCATGCTCCTACATCACCACTCACTTACTTGTTTCCTTTGTCTGCCCATGATGCTTTATGTAGGGTGAATGTATATTCACAGCTTTCAGAGGTCAGTCACACAGCAGTACCAAATTTAAGCATATGGTAATATTGGTAAAGCTAATGATGATGACCACATATTTATAGTAATCATAAATGGTTTACACATTTTGACTTACATTATTAGTTCTGCAAGAGAATTATATGCTATAGAATGTAGAAATATTTTACTAATTTATTTTTATCATATTATTTTATTTTTTTCTTTTTGAATTTTTTATTTATGAGAGAAAGGGAGAGAGAGAGAGACATAGAGAGGAGAGAATTGGCATGGCAGGGCCTCTAGCGACTGCAAATGAAGTCCAAACCCATGTACCACCTTGTGCATCAGGATTATGTATGTACTGAAGAATCAAACCTGGGTCCTCAGGCTCTTCAGGCAAGAGCCTTAGCCACTAAACAATCTTTCCAGCCCAGATTCTAGTCTTTTATTCCCTCTCCCTTGTTCCTATCTTCCTGGGGCCATCTCCTGTGGGCTTATGGGATTTACTGTAGGATCATAAAGGCCTCTGTCAGTCTCAGTGACATAGTGGAGGGACTGTGCTTCTGGGTAATCCCACCCACTCTGTAGCTCTTACAATCTTTCTGCTCCCTCTTCTGCAAAGTTCACTGAGCTATGGGAGGCCTTTTGCCAGTATGACTTAATATTTACTTCTTTGTAGCCTCTGGATTTCTGTGTTGATCAGTTTTGACTGAGTACCATGTCTGCTACCATCACCCTGGAGCTGGTTGTCAGGCTAGCAGTGAGAATAGTGTCCATGGCTCTGCTTCCACTGCAAGTTACTCTTGGTCCTGGAAGATGTGGTAGAGGTGGTGAGTCTCATGGTCGGCTGTAGGTTATCTTCTTGTCTTATCAATAGATCTCAACTCTTCTTCATCTTCTCTATCATCTTTAAAATAAAGCAGACTCTCCAAACAAGAGTCAGAGCAGCTATGGGTGGAAGGGGCATACAAGGTTATTTGAGAGACTGTTCGTGTGCAAACCCATTCTTCTTCTCCACAGGGCAGTGGGGCCTTCTCTCTGAAGTATGTCTCCTGACTATAGGAATCTGAATTGGCTTCCACTACCAGGTCTGAGTTCTCTCCTACTGAGTAGGCATCATGACAAATCAGAGAATAGCTGGTTACCTGCAGAGGCTGTGTGCCCCTGTTGCGCACATGCGTACTTCTTGTCTGGCTGGTTGATTTCATAGTCCACAGGGTCTCCTGCTTACTCATGCTGTTGGTGACCATTTTCTTCCAACAGCTCCCCTAGTGCTTTCCAATACTAACCAGGAAGGAGTTAGTTTTCCTTTAGTTTCAACATGGTAATCCAATGTCCCGTGACCATGGCCTGTGCTGTCTTTAGCAATAGGCTCTTGCCTTTTATTTGTGACAGGTAATCAAGTGTTTTGGCAATGGCTTACATTGGTTTGGGGACCTCATAGGTCTCACTGGCCCACAGTACAATGTAGGGAGTAACCAAATTCTGGGACTGGGAATTACTGGACAGGTACATGGTTTTTAATATGGTTAAGCTTTCTCCACCTTCTGTCGTGACTGTCCTTGCCCATTTATTGGCAGTTATATCTTGTATAATACTAGCCAGGATGAGGGTTTCTATGGAACTGATTTATGTTCTTTTAACTTTAGATTATTTTCCTCCCCAATCTCCCTACCCCCTATACCTTCTATAACCTCTACTCCCAATATTCTGCCCTTCCCCCCTAACTTGTCAGGTAACTCCTCTTCTACTGTCTCCCTAGTTCTTCTCTCTATTGGTCTCATTCTAATTTTATTCCCACATTTCTGGGGCTAATGGCCATTAGCTCTCATCTCTAACTGATCCCAGTTAGGAAACACAGATGAGAGAGTACAGGCAGCATTTATTTCTGTGTATGTATGACCTCTCTTAGAATAATTTTTTTCCAACTTCATCCATTTATCTATAAATTTTATTGTTTCCTTTTTTCTTCCCACCAAGTAAAATTTCATTTTGTATCTGCACCACATATTCATTGTCCATTCATCAGTTCATAGACATCTGGGCTTGTTCCACTGCCTAGGTATTATGAATAGAATGGGCATTAACATGGCTGAAAAAGTATCTCTATAATAAAGAGTGGAGACTTTAGGGTACATGCCCAGAAGTGGTATAGCTCGATCAAATGGTAACTCTAATTTCAACTTTTGTCATTTGTTATCTATTTAGGGTGTGTGCCACTATTTCACAGGTGTGTTCAACTTGTCAAGATGATTGCTTGCATATAGCAGTCCCCTGGTTGCTCACAGCATTGTTGGCCATTTTCTATCAGCAGCTCATGTCATGAGTTTCAACAATATATGGAATAACCATCTTCCTGATTTGGCTAGATCTCTCGATGAGCTTCATCAGCAGTATGTGTTTTCTTTAGCAATATGGTCTAAACTCTGGTGGGTAATTAAATATTTGATAGAAATCTGTCTTGTTTTATCTACTTCATATATGTTTCTGATAAACAACTTAAAGTGGGTTGCAACCAGTTTTTGGTACTGTGTTTTACTGACCATGTTTGTATGTATGTTCATTGGGGATATTCATCTATAATTTCCTATTCTTGTTTGCTGTTTGTCTGGTTTAGGTATAGAGTAATGCTGATTTAGTTTGAGTTCTTGAATGAAGGCTTGGTAGAATTCAGTAGTGAATTCCTCAGGACCTGGAAATTTTTGTTGGGAGATCTTTTCATTGGTGTCAGTTGTGATGTCTCCATTTTCTTTCTTTCTTTCTTTCTTTCTTTCTTTCTTTCTTTCTTTCTTTCTTTCTTTCTTTTTTTTTTTTTTTTTTTTTTTTGCTTTTTTGAGGTAGGGTCTCACTCTAACTCAGGCCAACCTGGAATTCACTATGTAGTCTCAGGATGGCCTTTAACTCATGGTGATCCTATGACCTCTGCCTCACAGAGTACTAGGATTAAAGGTGTGCAATACCACACCTGGCTCAATTTTCATTTTTTAAAATATTTTATTTGGATCTATTTATTTGAGAGAGACAGAGAATGAAAGAGAATGGGAATACCAATCCTTCCAGCCACTGAAAATAAACTCCAGATGCATGTTCTGCCTTATGCATCTGGCTTACATGGGTGCTGGGGAATCAAACCGAGGTCCTTTGACTTTGCAGACAAGTGTTTTAACCGCTAAGCCATGCCATCTCTCTAGCCCTCCATTTTCTTTCCTAATCTTCCTGATTTGAGTCTTGTCCTTTTACTATTGATTAAATTGGCCAATGGTTTATCCATCTTGTTTATTTATTTTTTTAAATAACCAACTCTTCATTTCATCAGTCTTTTTAATTGCTTTCTTCAAATCCAGTACATTGATTGCTGCTTTCATTTTAATAATTTCTTTCCATCTTGTACATTTGAGCTTAGACTTCTTTTTTATCCCTCTCACCCCCCCCCCAAGTGCCTTCAAATGCATACTTAAGGAGTTTATTTGACATCTCTTTGTTTTTTGTAATATAGGTATTTAGTGCTATGAACGTCCCTCAAAACTGCTTTCATTGTGTCGATGAGTTTTGGTATGTGTGTTTTCATTGTCATTTAGTTCAATAAATTTATGAATGTTCTTTCTGATTTCTTTAACCATCAGTTCATTGTTTATTAGTTATTTGTTTAGTCTCCAGGAGTTGCTGTGTTTTCTCTTTTTACTCTTGTTGTTTATTTCTACTTTTAATGCATGCTGGTCAGATATAATAAAGTAAATTATGTCAATTTTTCTGAATTTGTTGAGAAATGCTTTATGTCCTAATTTATGGTCTTCTTTTGGAGAATTTTCCATGAGGCACAGAGAAGAATGTGTATTCTTTAGAATAATGGGATATTCTATAGATGTGTTTAAAGTCCATTTGATCAATGGTATTGTTTAGCTCCTTTGATTCTCTATTTTCTTCTTAGAGGAATAGTCTATTGAAGATGGTGGGTGTTCAATTCTCCTACTATTATTGTATTGGGATTATACTTGTTTTATTGGGTGGTAAGTATGTTTTATAAAATTAGGTGGTCTTATGTTTGGTACATATAAGGTTATGATTGCAATATTTTCTTGTTGAATTATTCCTTTAATTAATATGAAGTAGCCTTTTTAATCTTTTTGATAACTTTTAGTTTAAGGTCATTTTTGTCTGAAATAAGTACAGCTAATCATGCTTGTTTAATGATTACATTTGCTTCCACACTGAGGAGGTATTTATCTTTAAATGTCAGGTGAGTTTCTTTTAGACAGCAAATATATTGACCCATCTTTCTGATTTAGCCTGGTAACTTGTTACTTTTTATTGGGTAATTGAGGCCATTCATGTTCAGATTTATAATTGTGAGATGTGAGTAAATCCTTGTCGCATTGACGGTTTTGTGGTGTTTGATGTTATCTTGGTCTTTGCATGCTTTTATCACTAATCTAGTTCTGATTATTTCTTTTTCTCCACTCTTGTGCATGTTGGTTCATCTCCTGAGTGTGAAGTATTCCATACAGTATTTTCTGTAGGGCTTACTTTGTACTCATGTAATAATACAACTTGTTTATATTGTCAAAAGTTTTTCTATCACATTGCATTATGAGGGATAGTTTTGCTGAGTATAGTAGTTTGGATTGGCAACCATGGTCATGACATTTTTTAAATACTCTATTCCAATTTCTTCTGGACTCGAGTGTTTCTACTGAAAAATCTGAGGCAATTCTGATGGGCTTACCTCTGTATGTTATGTGCTGCTTGTCTCTGACAGGCTTTAGTACTCTCTCCATGTTTTCTATGTTCATTGTCTTGGTTATTTTGTGACATGGAGTGTCTCCTCTGTGGTCCTGTCTGTTTGGTGTTCTCTGCACCTGCTGTACCTTGATTGGTCTCTCTTTTGTAAGGTTTGGAAATTTTCTTCAATCATTTTGTTGAAGATATTCTCTATGCCCTTGGCCTTTATTTCATTCTGTTCCTCTATGCATGTGATCTGAATATTTAGTTTATTTAAGGTATACCCAAGTTCCCACATGTTCTGTTCATACACCTTTTTGAACTTGACAGTGTTTCTGGAGGCCTGGTCTAATTCTTCTTTCTTCTCTACAAGTTTCAAAATTCCATCCTGCATGTCATCTCTTCTGTTGGTGAAGCTTTCTTGGGAGCCTTTTTCAAGGGTTATTGCATTTCTGTTTTCTGTTACGTTTTTCTTCAACATTTCCATTTCTTGCTTGAATTCCGTTTTTATTTCTTGATTTGACCTTTCTATTGTCACTTTAAGTTTATTCCTGCATTTGGATATGTCCTTCTTGAGCTTGTTCCTATTGGCCCATGAGCTTATTTGTGTGTTGATTCACATCAAAATTATTTAGCTTTCTTTTGATCTCTTTTTGATTGTCTTCAATTTCATTAATCCACCCATAGAGTACTGTTTCCTGGTTTTTGTTGGTTTCTCTCAGCGGTTTGTTTATTAAGATGTTCTTGTTGAGTATCTACTTTTTTAAAAATCCATCCTTTGAGTTCTTTATATTGTCTTTCTTCCAGTTCATTTAGCAAATATTTCATTTTTATTTTGAATTCTTTTTGCCAATTTTTTAATTTTCTTCCATTTCTTTCCATTATTCTTGGAGTTTCTGTTTGATTACTCTTTGTCCTATTTCTTGCCATTCAACAGCCATTTGTTCATGGTTGCATTAAGTTTGTTTCAAATGTTTGTTGATATTTCATTCTGGACTTCTATGTCTTGGGTTTCCTCTACATTTTCCCTGGTGTGTTCCATTACAGGAGTAGGTGACCTTTGCTGGGTGTTATTCAATGTTTGCTTTACAATGGGGTTTGCCCATTTTGAGTTCTGCTGTTAATTGAGGATGCAGCAATAGCACCTTTTGTATAACCTGTGTTGGGTAGCCTGATCTAAATTGATCAAGGTGAGTGTGGGTTTGAAGACTGTCCACTAGACCAGGGATGGTGTGCTTGATTCTGAACAGGGTCTACTTTTGAGTGTGGCGCCTCTGAGCCATTTTGGGTAAAACCTTGTTTAACCTGGTTTTCTACTGGTTTTCTAAGTGTCTGAACTGGGTACTTCTCACCCTGGCTTTCTCACCTTTTTTTGGGTGAGATCAGCTCCAAGTTTCTTTTAGGGGCTAAGGCAAGTACACAGTTGCCTTTTACTTCAGCCCTTCTTCATGTATGTGTATATATATATATATATATATATATATATATATATATTGTGAGTGTGGGCTTGGAAGATGAATGTGAGAAGTAGGTCCAAGTTGACTATCTACTTCAAGCTGTTCTGCTGTTTTTGCCCTTCCAGGTAACTGCCCAGTTATGGTTCCACTCTTTGCACATAACCCCTGAGTTTTGCCCCATCTCACAATGTTTTTTGGTGTGTCTGTACTCCCAGAATCTTTTGCCCTGGTCTTGGCCTCCTAGGAAGCTGCCCAGGGATAGCTCTACCTTTGGCATGTGACCCTCAAGCTCAGCCCTAACTTACAATGACACCTGGTTCCACCCTGCTTCCAGCCTCTCTTCTGCTGGTTTTGTTCTCCCAGACTACTGCACAGGGGTGGGTCTACCCTTGGGGTGTGACCCCAAGATTAGCTGCATCTCATGTTGAAATATTTTGATGGGACACTTCAGAGAGAGAATATTTATAGTTTTAGGAGCCAACATCAAAAATAAAGCAAATTGTTCATTGGATGTACATGTGACTTTCTGTCCAATTACTCTGATAAGCTTTAACCTACATGCTTTTCATGGTTATGATTCTATAAAAATGGGATGAATCTGAGGAATTTTAATTCTTAGTTCATAAAAATATAATAAATAAATGCAATCATCTGAGTCAACATAAAAATACCATAAAATCAAAACAGTAGCCAGTTATAAAGTATCCTTAACTTGTACTCATATAACTTGTTATGAATAAAAAAGAAAAAGAAAACATTGTGCATTACCAATATTTTGTTTTTAATTTTGGTTCTGTTGATAGAACCCAGGACCAGCTAGGCAAATGGTCTTTTGCTGAAATGCATCCCTTGCCTCTCTAATCACTGGATTATTAATATCCTTATTGTGTCTAGAATATGGTTTTATTTTCTAAAACATTTTCAGGCATACTTCAGTCTGTTACTGGCAAAGCAATCAAAGCACACAATGGTGACCTTTTTAGGAATGAGAGTGGATTACTACTTTCTTTGAGTAGGGTTGTATAAGAGAACACCAGCTTTATATCCAGCAGTCACTCCTGTCCATGAGTTCCACAATGTGAAATGCATGCTTCTTTCCTTTTGATCTTCTTGAAATAAAAACAGAATTGGCCTTTGTTTTATATATAAGTTGTTTTGAATCTACTTTTAAGGATTAGTCCAAACTACTTTTCAGGATTATACCAAAAGATGGAAACTTTTGTTTCCAATTCACATCCTTTAAAAGCTTCATGCTAGAGGAACTTTTGCTGCATAGTCTCAGCCTGTTGGAATATTTTGCTTTCTTAAGGAATGAAATGGTCCAGCAGCCTGGTTATTTTCCTTTCTGTTCTTTCTCAGCCACCAAATGATCAATGCCAATATTATAAGCTCCTTAGTTAATCAAATTTTGGGAAGTGAAAAGCTTTCTATTTAAAAGTCACTATTCAGAAAAATATTTCACAATCATACAAACTGAGAGCATGAGGCAATGTTAATGATCATTAACAGTTTTTACATTAGAAGATACTTTTATATAGAAAATAATTTCTTTATAATGTTTTCTTAATAAATTAGTTTCTAAATTTCATCAGTTTGAAATTATAATTGGAAAAATTATTCATGTAAACATTGTAAAACCAATTGAGAATTTCCCATTCTTCATTTATTCATAGACAGGCTGAAGCAAGATTTTAATTTTCTTCACATATATAAGCTAATTTGAGTTACAAGACATGAGTTATGCTTATGTAAATGTATACTTCTCCCAAATCTTTCTATAACCTTCCTTTCAAAGTGCTAGTTTGGGATTAATGTTAAAATGTACAAAAATTTCTGCTTGGTAATTTAACATCTGCCATGAAAACTATAAAAAATTATGATTAATACAGTAATACAAGACTAAAGAATCATGCACACAATTTCTATATTATTAGATTAAGGCTGATATTATCCTGTATACTACAAAAGGGAGAAATTTTAGATAGGAACCCCAAGGAGAGTGAATTCATGGTGCACATAAAGCCTTGCAGAAGTCTAAGAAAAGTGTCTGTGCTTGAAGAGAAAACATCGTGGTAGGAGTGATAAATTTGGATGGATAGGTTTCTGAGGCAAGTACCAGATGCTGTTTCTTTCAAATTACTTCAAAATTGAATAGACTTTTTTTAAGGAAAAAATCCTGTTAAACTGTAGCACTATTAAAACGAAGAATATCATAAACCTCAAAGGTCTGTCATCAGTGCCAATCTATTTTCCTTCTATTTTTCTGACAGTATTTTCTTATGATTTGACCAGTCAATTGCTAAGGTTTCCAGAAAAGGGTACTCCAAGACTTCATATATGAAATTGATAGCTGTTGCTGTCAAGAGTTTACTAGAGTTGAGCAAAATGCTACCTCCTCCATCATCTTTTCTCAGATGAGATCAAAATCCATTAAGACATCACAAGATATGTTCAAAGCAGAGAAAAAGAGAAGGGAGATTAAGTCAGCAGCAAAACCAGCAAACAAAACTCACATGATTTTACAGCCAGTACCATATTCTCACAAGTATACCCTCCATAAATCCAAACTGAAGTTAATATTTCATGATCCTCACTCTCTCCCTCCTGCCTTCTGTCTATGCTCTCTCCCTTTCACTTTCCATCTTTGTCCTTGTCTGACTTTCTGTCTGTCTCTCTTCCTGTTCTCAAATTTCTGTACTTTGTCATGATTCTTTTAAAAAAAATTTTTTGGGGGGTTTATTTTGACTTATTTATTTGAGAGCGACAGACAGAGAAAGAGGCAGAGAGAGAGAGAGAGAGAGAGAGAGAGAGAGAGAGAGAGAGAGATGATGTGCCAGGGCTTCCAGCCACTGCAGATGAATTCCAGATGCGTGCACCCCTTTGTACATCTGGCTAACATGGGTCCTGGGGAATCGAGCCTCTAACCGGAGTTCTTAGGCATCACAGGCAAGCACTTAACCGCTGAGCTATCTCTCCAGCCCATGTACTTTGTCATGATTCTTAATCAAAACTATGAATATACTTCTTATGATGATCAGGTTAGTGTAAACTTTCCTTAATTCTAGTTTTAAGCTTTGCATTCTTTTTTTAAATTATTATTATTATTTTTTATTTATTTGAGAGCAACAGAGGCAGAGAGAGAGATAGAGAGAAAGGCAGATAGAGGGAGAGAGAAAGAATGGGTGCCCCAGGGTTTCCAGCCTCTGCAAACGAACTCCAGACGCGTGCGCCCCCTTGTGCATCTGGCTAACATGGGACCCGAGCCTCGAACTGGGGTCCTTAGGCTTCACAGGCAAGCGCTTAACAGCTAAGCCATCTCTCCAGCCCAGGCTTTGCATTCTTTATTAGTTAATAATAATATAACCATAAAATAACTGGTCTACTGTTTTTATATTTATTATATTTACTAATTGTTATGAACATCTATAGTATACTGAAAAATCATTATAAATATGACTTGCCATGTAGAGTTAGGTATGCCTCAAGAAGATAAACTTATCTCCTGTGAACGTACTGTAATCACCTGATCTATATCATTATATCATCTTGCTATTTAATATATTTTCTCTGCCTCCTTTGGACATTTTTCAGTGTTAAATGTCTTTAATAATAATGATAGTAGCCAGGTATGGTGGCGCAAGCCTTTAATCCCAGCACTTGGGAGGCAGAGGTAGGAAGATCGCCATGAGTTCAAGGCCACCCTGATATGACAGAGTTAATTCCAGGTCAGCCTGGACCAGAGTGACACCCTACCTTGAAAATCAAAACAAAACAAAACAAAAAAATAATAATGATAGAAGCTTTAAATAATCACCTTGTGTCATAGAAGTGTACTAAATACTTTTTCTGTATTACCTTTGTTTTTCAGACTATATTCACAAATATGGTAGCTTAAATTTTATATGTATGTCACCTCCACATTATACAGGAAATTCTTGGTAACTATTTTATACTTGCCCAATTAGTTATTTAATAAATAGATTAAATAAATAAATAAACACAAAGATTATAAAACACTTGCAACATAGCGGCCATCCATTATGTATTGTACTCAGATGCTTTAATGGAAGGTTCATATGTGGGCAGATAGAGTAAAAAAACTACACAAGTAAAAGAAATTATATATGAAAATATATAAATAAATTTAATATTGAAATCCAAGTTTCAAGCCTATGGTAATCACTAAAAAGACTAAATTTGGCCAAGCATCTATCATATATTGTTGTAATTGCATATATCTATCTATCCATCCTACAAACAGAAGAATCAAAATAGAACATAAAGTTTTAGCTCTATGCAAATATATGGACAAATTCTTATATATCTTGTGATACTTTTACAATGAGCAACCTTTTCAGCCTCAATGTACTGCATAATTAAAGGCTTCACTGTGAACACCACTGGTCAAATTAAAAGATATTACCAACGTTAGCTTTTGTTTTGTTACTGACACAGGGTTTCTCTGTGTAGCCTAGGCTGACCTTGAGTTCCTGATTCTCTTGCTTCTGCCTCTTGAGTGATGGGATAATATGGGATATATTACTATTAGTACCCCAGATTTTTAAACTTTCAATTTTTTTCAGTAAAATAGTAATATTTACTTTGGAGAAAAATATTAGAACTGAGGTGAGAATGTAAATATTCACATATTGAAAGATGCCTCTGAGTTACTTTGCAAATATGAGAAATTATGTATCAAAGTAGAAATACAAGGAGAGTGCTGAGTTTGGGTAAAGTTTCAGGGATGGAATTGTTATTATGGATGTTGATTAATGTCTCTCAAAACACTGAAATATATAGTATGCCTTCTGCTAGCTGGGACTATAGTAAAGTTTTTGGCATAAACTTATCTTGCAGTGGGGTCCTGAACACAGGTCTGATTTAACTCCTGTTTGAAGACAGAAGACCTGAAAATGGGAGGATGTGAGTAGGGGATGACAATTTTGTAAGTCCAAGAGTTCACAAACAGAACACTAAGAGTTGTAATGTTCAGTGACTGGAGAAGGAAGTTGTCCTTTTATCTCATGGCATTAATTTTATGACATTGAGTGCAACAACATTTTGGGGTTATGTGTGTTTGAAAATATAGTATCTTCTTGTTTGATTATCTCCTATAAAGATGTATACTGACTTACTTTCTCACTTCTAATTTTGATTTGAAGACAGTTTTGTCATATATGCATACTGCTTGTTTTCAGAATTTATTTACTTAGAATATCACTTCCTACTTTGCCTTTGCCAAGGAGGTGAGTTTCTTGTAGACTAGAAACAGATGGATCCAATATTTAATAAATTATACTTAACTCTGTCCTTTTTGTGGGTGTTAATACCATTAGATCAGTTACTAAAAGCCATGTATCCATGTATTTATTTTCTTTACTTTACCTAAGGTTTATGACACACACCACACACACACACACACACACACACACACACACACACACACACACATATATATATGTATGAAGAGAAAGAGAGAAACTTAGTATGGAGACACCATGTTTTGGTACCATCATAAACTTTTGTACCTGCTACCACTCTACATAAGAATAATAATAAAGTGAGAAATAAAGTATGTGATTTAGGCAGAAGAAATTAAAAATAAAATAAATTTGATATAAGAAAACAAAATTTCTGAGGAAGAGAAAGAACATAACATAGTTGATTCAAAAATAAAGGAAAAGTAAACATGTTAATACAGCAATAAAATTAAAGTAAGGTAATAAATGGATAAATAAATAAATAAGATTAGATAAAGACTAGAAGTGATTATTTAAATTTTTTTTTTTTTTTTTTTTTTGCTTTTTCGGGGTAGGGTCTCACCCTAGCCCAGGAATTCACTATATAGTCTCAGGGTGGCCTCAAACTCATGGCAATCTTCCTATCTTTGCCTTCTGAGTGCTAGGAATAAATACTTGTACCACCATGTCTAGCGTATAAGTGAATTTTAAACTAAAAACTTAAAGTACAGTAATATAAAAAAGGCTAAAAAAAACAGAACAAATGATTGGAAAAAATATTTTGGGGTCATCTCATATTTGAACTCTTCATTATTGGGGTGGCGGGCATTGGGCATCATATCTGTAGCCCCCGATAGTCAATGTGCTGTTTAATGTTCTGTGCTGGCTGAGGACTAGACATTTAAGGGCCTGTTGTCACCAGAAGGGTGACATTCATTTGTAATCTTCCTTACTTTGTGCATTGAGATACACCCTTTCATTAACAAATTTTGCTGATATGACCCTGCCAGTTTCCCAATTCTTTCAGTGATCTTCTCTCATCCTCTAATTTGTCCATTCAGGAGCAAATGATGGTGAAGGTGACCTGTTCCCTCTGTACTCTCAAGAATACATTGTATCTACTCTGCTCTCTTTGGGTTGTCACTTACATAATGCATTTTATTATCCATTTACTTTCAGCCTGCTTGTGTTAAAGGGTTTTAAAGTTAGTCTTTTGTTTCAAAAAAAAATTAGTTCTTTATTTATTTGAGAGAGAGAAAGAGGGAGAGAGAGAGTGACAGAGAGAGACAGAGAGAGACAGAGAGAGAGAGAGGATGGGCATGCCTGGGCCTCCAGTCTCTGCAAAGGAACTCCAGATGCATGTGCTCCCTGGTGCATTTGGTTACATGTGTCATGGAAAATCAAACCAGGATCCTTTGTCTTTGCAGGCAAACTCCTTAACCACTAAGCCACCTCTCAAGCCTTAAAGTTAGTCTTTTAAAACTTCCATACAGCTTTTATCATTCTGCCAATTTTGTAATTGGCAAGTTCTGCCCATTTACATTTAAGATGAATGATATCAATTAAATTCTGATTTTGCTATTTGATAGCTCAGTTTTAACTTTCTTATGTCATTTTAGTTTGATAAATTCCTCCACATTATCATTTTTAGGTTTTGTAGTATACCATTTTTTATTATCTTCTACTTTATGATTATTTTAGAGGCCATAGTTAATGCCCTAAGTTTATAACAATGTGGGTTGAGTTATACATGTTAAGTTTGAGAGCATAAGGTACCTCGGCTTCTATTCAGTTCCATCCTTCTTATTACTACTGTATATTTTATAACAGAATTGTTATCATTATCATAGACTGGTCATTATCATTTTATGCATGTCTTTGAAGTCATGGGGGAAGGAAAAAGTAGTTATATGACAAATTTAAACTGATGCTAACTTTCTTATTTACCTGTGAATTTATTTATATACATTGTCTATGATGGTACTTATTGGTTTCAAACCAGACAGGATTTTTGGAGACAAATCTTTTGGTGTATTTTTAAGGGAGTTCCAAATTAAATTACTTGAGAATGGAAGACATATCATAAATGTGGGCAACACCATTTCATGGCCTAGGGTACCAGACCAAATTAAATAAGACAGCAAGCAGAAAACCAGTGTTCATCACTCTACTTCCTGAATGAAGGTTGAATGTGACCAACTACTTCATTCTCCTGCCTCCATACCTTCTACACCATGATGGGAGGGTACTCCTAGAATTGTAAGTTAAGAAAAACTCTTCCTCCCTAATAGTTCTTGTCAGGGATTTTGTTACAGAAACAAGGAAAGCAACAAACATATTTATTAATTCATATTATTTTCAGCCTTTTTTTCCTTATAGTTCTCCAATTAGCTTTTGTGCAGGCATTTTTGAATGTGGACAATTCATTTTTTTTATTACTAAGAGCATGATTTGTATGGACACACCATATGTTGGTACCATCTTTTCCCTCCTTCCTGTCCCCATTCTACAGGGAGCCCTTCTCAGTGGAG
Source organism: Jaculus jaculus (assembly GCF_020740685.1). Taxonomy (NCBI): domain Eukaryota; kingdom Metazoa; phylum Chordata; class Mammalia; order Rodentia; family Dipodidae; genus Jaculus; species Jaculus jaculus. The sequence goes on from NC_059112.1 coordinate 34,257,374, forward strand.
TTGCTGGTATTCTTCATGGGGTTTTGGGTTATGCTTTGTGGGTGCAGAAGCCAGATACTGGGGGAGGCAGTGCCTCTGGGCATGACACCCAAACCTGTGACTCTTACAATCTTCCCGCTCCCTGTTCTGCAGATTCCCTGAGCCTGGGTAGGAGTGTTTTAAGTCTACTTCAGTAATGAGCGCTTAGGAATCTCTTTATTTCTGCTTTGGTATGGGTTGAGTATACTGAGTGTCATCTCCTTCACCCTGGTGTTACTTGCAGGCTTACCATGGAAGCAACATTCTTGCTCATTTCTCCAGTTCCTCTGTGGTCTTGCCTGGACCTTAATTCTGATTCAAGTGGTGGGTAATCTCAGGTCTTGCAACCTTCTGGAAAACAACAACATACTCTCCCATGGAGATCAAAGTCAGCTTACCATAAATTGGATAAGCATTATTAATTTAGAGAGAGATTGATGGATGTAGACCCTATTTTAGCCAAAGACTAGTGGAACCTTGATATTGGAGAGTATAATCTGTGTCACCATAGGATTCAGGCCTTGTTCCCAGCTCCAGATATGAACTCCTTTCCACTGATTGGATCTCTTAGCTCAACAGAAAGCCCTTGGCTACCTACAGGTGCTGTGTGCCATGAATGCACTGATACGTACTTCTTGTAAGGCCTAGACCCTTGCTTGTAACAGATGAGCTAACTGTCTCAGGACTGACTTTCTTCTGGATATCAGCGAGGTCTCTCTGTGTTCTGTGCCAGAAGCATATGGTGTCTTTGGCAATAGGGTCTTACTTTTACCTCAGGTGGGTAATCAAGTACTTTGACAGAATCCTGTCTTCTTGTGGGGACCTGGTAGGTCTCTCAGATAAGCAGTTCAATGTGGGTAGTACCTGTTTTAGGTATTGTGAGATACAGGTTTGAACTAAAGCATTTTTTAAGGTTAGGCTTCATCCCATCCTCTCCAAGGCCTTTCTTTTCGGTGTTCCCCCTTAATCCTGTTGAGGAGTGTCTCTTTCAATTGACCTTCAAGGAGAAAGGTTTCTATGGTAGCAGTTCATGTTGGGTTTAGTTATGTGTTTATTCTCCCCCTCCCCTTCCTCTTTCCCCCACACTCTTACATCCCTATTGTCTCAAGTTGCCTATCTAGCATGTCAGCAACTCAAGCTGATCATGGTTAGGAACCACAGATGAGTGAGGATATGTGGTGTTTATCTTTCTGTGATTATGTGTATTTGTTGAGTATGATCTGTTCTAATTCCATCCATTTTCCTAAAAATTTTGTTCTTTCATTGTTTTTCTTGCTGCTGAGTAGAATCCCATTATGTACATGTGCCACAACTTCAGCATCCATTCTTCCAGTCATGGGCACCCGTGTTGATTCCAGTTCTTAGCTATGATATTAGGCGCTACAAATATGATTGAGCACATATCTCTGTAGTGAAGAAAGGAGCATTTAGGATAAATTCTCAGTAAGGAAATAACTGGGTCTGTTGGTAGTTCTATATTCATCTTTTTCAGGAATCTCCATATTGGTTTCAGTAGTGGTTGTACACCTTTGCATTCTCACCAACAGCCAATGAGGGTTCCTCTTTCTCCACATCCTCACCAACACTTGCTGTTAGCTTGTTAAATGATTGACATCCTTTCTGGAGTAAGGTGGAATCTCACAGCTGTTTTACTTTGCATTTCCCTGATGGTTAGTGATGCTGAACATTTTCTTAAGTGTGTATTACCTATTTGTATTTCTTCCTATGAAAACTCACTATTCAGACTTTATCCCATTTTTTCAGTGCACTGTTTGACTTTTTATTGTTTCATTTTTTTAGTTCTTTGTAGATTCTAGGTATTAGGTGAGAATTTCCTCCCATTCTGTGGGTGATCTGTTGGCTCTGCTTACAGTACTCTGTGCAAAACCTTTTTGTTTTCATTAGCTCCCACTGTTTAAGAGATTATTTAATTTCCTGGACTTTTGTCCATGCAGTTATTCCCCACTCTTATATTATGGAGAGTTCCTCCTCTGTTTTCTTCCAGTGGTTCAATGGCTTCAGATCTTATACGAAGGTCTTTAATCTGTTTGAAGTTTATTTTGTGTATAGTGAAATGAGTTGGTCTAGTTTCATTTTTCTACATATGGTTATCCAATTTGTCCAGCACCATTTGTTGAATATGCTGTCTTTTCTGCAGTTTACATTGTTGGAACCTTTGCCAAAGATCAAGGAGCTGTAGCTACTTGACTTAAGGATAATGTCTTCAATTCTGTTTTATTGGACTAAATTTCTGTTTTTATGACAGTAACATGTTTTGTTTACTATGGCCTTGTAGTATAGCCTCAGATTGGATATGGTGATATTTCCAGATATGTTTCTTTTGCTGAGGATATGTTTGGATGTTTGAGGCATGCTGCCATTCCATATGAGTTTTGAGATCATTTTTCCTCTCTTTGAGTAATGGTGCTAGATTTTTTTTTAACTGATATTTCAATAAATCTGTATATTGCTTTTGGTATAATTGCCATTTTTACAATCTTAATTCTATCTATGTAGGAGCATGGGAGGTCTTTACATCTTCTCAAGTCCTCTTCAATTTCATTTTTGAGTGTATTTATATTTCATTATATAAGTCTTTCAGATTTTTGTGGCTATTCAAAATGGAAGAGACTCTGATTTTTTTCTCTGTATATCTGTCCTTTGCATATAAATATGCTACTGCTTTTTGTGTGTTGATTCTGTATCCTATCACTTTGCTGAAGGGATTAATCAACATTAGCTGTTTTAACATGGAGGCATTTGAGTCACTTATGAGTAAGATCATGCCATCTGCAAATATAGCTAATTTGACTTCTTTCTTCCCAGTTTGTATCCTTTCTTTTTCTTTCTCCTGTCTTATTGCTTGAGTTAGGACTGTTAGTATTATGTTGAAGAACGGGGCTTAGGGGCACCCTCTCTTATTCCTGAGCACAATGGGAAATCCTTGAGTCTCTCCCATTATGTATTGTTTGGGCTTGAGCTGCATTATCTATAGCTTTTATTGTGCTGAGATAAAACCTGTCCTGTACATTCTCTCCCAATTTTTCATCATGTTTCATGTTGTACTTTGTTAAAGTCCTTCTCTGCATCTATTGAAATGATCATGCTGTTCTTATGTGGTATATTATGCTGACCAATTTCTGTATGTGGAATCATCCATGAACACCTAGGATGAATTCTGCTGGATCAAAGTGGATAATGGTTTGGATGTATTTTTGAATTTGGTTTGTGAGGATTTTGTTCAGGATCTTTGTATCTAACTTCATCAGTGATATAAGCCCATAGTTTTCTATCCTTGTTGTATCTCTGTCTGGTTTTGGTATTAGGGTGATGCTAGCTCCATAAAACAAGTTGGGGAGGATTCCTTATTCTCTGATTCTGTGAAACAATTTAAGAAAAATTAGTTTCAAGTCTTCAATGAAGGTTTGATAAAATTCAGCTGAGAAGGCATCCAGTCTTGGTCTTTTCTTTTTGGGGAGGTTTTTGGATCTGCCTTTTCAATCTTGATGAATGTAATAGGTTTGTTTAGCAGATCATTATGCTCTGAGTTTAGTTTTGGTACATTTTGTGTGTCTGTGCTCTAAGGGTTGGATTCCTCTTGCTTTCCAATGCATTAAGGTGGATGGTTAGGTTATTAATTTGGGATCTCTCCATCTTTGTAATATAGGCATTTAGTGCTGTGAATTTTCCCCTTAGGACTGCTTCCATTTTGTGCTATAACTTTTGGTGCATTGTGTTTTAATTATCATTAAATTCTACATATTTTACAATTTCTGTTTTGATTTCTTCCACAACACATTCATTGTTTAAAAGTTTGTTGTTCAGTCTCCAGGGGCTGGTGGAATTCCTGATGTGTCTCTTGTTAATTTCTAACTTTCCCACATTGTGATCTGATATGATAAAGGAAGTTACATCATATTTTTCTGAATTCATGGAGAAATGCTTAATGGCCTGATATATGATCTAAATTGGAGAAGGTTCCATAGTCTAATGAGAAGAATGTATATTCTGTAGAATTGGGATGTAAAGTTATATAGATGTCTGTTCAGTATAGTTGAACTATGGTATTGTTGAGCTATATTATTTCTTAGCAGATTTTCTGCTTGGATGATCTGTCTATTGATGACAGTAGAGTATTGAAGTCCCATCGATGATAGTGTTAGTGTTTAATTCTGTTTTGTTGTCAAGCCATTTTGTTAAATAAAAATGTAGTTCACCTGTGTTTGTTGAATATAGATTTATGATTATTATGTTATCTTGTTGGATTATCCCTTTAAGTAGCCTTCTTTGTCCTTTTTAATTACCTTTGTTATGAAGTCTATTTTATCAGATATTAATATAGCAACACCTACTTGTTTCTTATTTCTATTTGCTTGGAATATTTTCCATCCTTTCATCCTGAGGAGGTGTCTGTCTTTATTGTTGTGGATGGTTTATTGAAGACAGCAGAAAGAAGGGTTGAGTTTTCTGATCCATCCTGATTAACTTGTGTCTTTGGATGTGTGAGTTAAAACTATTAATATTTAATGTTATAACTCAGAGGTTTGATTTAATCCCAGCAATAATTGGTGCTTTACAGAGTTTGGTGATTTCTTGGGATTTGTACTTTTGTACTTTTTTTAAATAAAAATCTCCTCTAATTTTAGTTATTTTGATCTTTTTCTTGTAGGCTCTTAGGATTAGTTGCTTGACTCCTCTGTGGAATATTCCTTGAAGTATTCTCTATAGGTTTGGTTTTGTATTAGTATAATCACAGAGCTGACTGTTTTCATGGAAAGTTTCCTTTCATCTTCTATTATAAGGAACACATTCACTGAAGACAGTAGTTTGGTTTGGAATCCATAGTTTATTGTACTTTGAAACATGCCACTTGAGATCTTCTGGCTTTCAGAACTTCCATTGGGAAATCTTAGGTAATTCTGATGGAATTGCCTTTGTATGTAGTGAGTTGCTTCTTTCTTGCTAGTTTTATCCTTCTCTCTTTGTTTTCATTGTTAAGAGTTTTAATTATGATGTGTTTTGGAGAGTTTCTTCTTTGGTCCTGTCTGTTTGGTGTTCTGTGTATTACTTTTATCTGGATGGACCTCTCTTGAGAGACTGGGAAAATTTTCTTCCATAATTTTTTGGACTATGTTCTCCATGTCTCTGGCCTGGATTTCTTCCTATTCTGGCACACCTTTATTCAGGTATTTGGTTACTTTAGGGTATTGCACAGTTTCCTCATATTCTGTTCACATGATTTTTTGAACTTAGCAAAGGTTTTGAACTCTATATCAATTTCTTCTTGTTTTCTTCCAGCTCAGAGGTTTTTGTTTTTGTTTTTGTTTTTTTTTAATCTACATGAATGAGTCTATTAGTTAGATTTCAACCTCAAAAGGGCCCCAGCTGAAACTAAGAATAATTGGTGAAACAAGCAAGGGTTCTGTTTCCTTGGTGAACTGCACAAGGATGAAGGAAATCGCCACAGAAAACAATCAACTCCTACCAAATCAGATATCCAGACACAGAGGCTCCCAACACCTCATCACTGAAGCAAACCCAAAATGAAGCCAACATGTCTCAGGGAAATTTTGCAGAAAAAGGGGGCAGAAAAATTGTCAGAGCCACACATTGGGTCATGATACACAGAGATATTTCTCTTGCCCATAACTGTGGGCTAACTCCACAATGCATGACTCATATACCTCAAAAAGGAGGGGACAGGGGGAGGAGGGTAAGACATGGATGAGCCTAACAATGGTACCAACTTGACTGTATTCCCTGAGTACAAAACTAATTAACACCACCAACAACAAAAATTTTAAAAAGCTAAAAAAAAAGGAGGTTTTAAAACATCCCATTTGATTTTTGTTTTCTGTTGTGCTATTTTGCATCATGTCTATCTATGTTTTGAGGTACAATTTCAGTATGAGGTCTGATTTTCTTGATGCATCCTGGAATTCATTCTTGCATTTGATCATATTTTCATTAAGCTTAATCAGCTGATTATTAAGATCTTCTGTTTATTGACTCACCTTCAATTCATTTATCTCTCTTTTGAGATTTCTCTCTTTTTCTTTAATTAAGTTAAACATAGGTACAATAGCTAAGTGATCTAAGAGGCTATTCTGATATACTTTATGTGATTATTAATTTTTTGATCCTTTGCTTCTAGTTCTGCAATTATTTTTTTTATTTTTTTTAATTATTAATTTAATTGTTAAGAATTTTTTATTATTTATTTATTTGAGAGTGACAGAGAGAGAGAGAAAGAGTGAGAGAGAATGGGTGTGCCAGACCCTCCAACCACTGAAAACAAACTCCAGATGCATGCACCCACTTGTACATCTGGCTAGTGTGGGTTCTAGGGAATTGAGCCTTGAACCCAGGTCCTTAGGCTTCACAGGCAAGCACTTAACTGCTAAGCCATCTTTCCAGCCCTAATTTTTTAAAACATTTTTATTAGTTATGTACACAGTGTAAACAGCCATGTTTGTACCATCATTAGACTCCTCCCTATCCTACCTACCACCCCACAGGGACCCTCCATGTTGGGGAATATGGATAGGGTATTGTGGGGTTAACCATCAGTTATGGGTAAGAGGCAATGTCTCTGTGCATAATGACTCAATGTGTGGCCCTAACATTCTCCTGGCCCCCTCTTCCACAGATTTCCCTGAGTCATGTTGGGCTCATTTTAGGTCTGCTTCAGTGATGAGGTCTTGGGAGCCTCTGTATCTCTGGATATCTTGTTTGGTAGGAGTTGAGTATTCTCTGTGTCTACATCCTTCACCCTTGTGCTGGTAGCAGTTTCATCAAGGAAGCAGCACTCTTTCTTATTTCCCAAAATACTCTTAGTTTCAGCTGGGGCCCTTTTGAGGTGTGATGGTTGTTTCCTTAGAATCTGTATTCATCTTAAAAAGAGAATCAAATTCTCCAATGGAAAGTGAAGTTGGAGCCAGACAAATGGGATAACTTTTTTTTTTTTTAAATAGAAACTTTAATAGGTGGAGGCTATCTTGTATCCCATTCTTGGTGGAAGATTGATAATGGAGAGTGGGTTCATTTTTGGATCTGGTTTTGACTTGATTCCCAGCTCCAGCTATGGGTTCTATTCCACTGTGCAGATCAGTTAGCCAAATCAAGAGTAGCTGGTTTCCCACCATGGCTGTGTGTGTGTGTGAGCAGGGGTGGGGTGGGGGGTGCGGGGGTGGCGGGGAGGGGGGCTTTTGAGCAGGGTCTCATTCTAGCCCAAGCTGACCTGGGATTCACTCTGTACTCTCAGGATGGTCTTGAACTCATGGTGATCCTCTTACCTCTGTCTACCTTGCTAGGAGTAAAAGTGTGTGCCACCATGCCCAGCTTATGATTTTGTCATGAGAAAATGTTTGTTTGTACACCTTACATTTATTTATTTGATTTTTAAATTGATATTTGAGCACTTACTGTGTGCTAGCTGTCCAAATAAGTGTTAGAAATATGTCAGAAACAATGCAGACAAAAATCCTTGCCTTCAATTTGATATTATGATATGGTTTCTGGGAATTCAAATTAAAAAAAAATAAATTCATAGGCAATGAAGATGATTATTTTAGATACATGATGGAGGTAGGCTGTAGGTCTCATTTACAATGGTACCACTTAACAGATATACTTGGAAATACCCAGATTAGTAACATAATGTGTCTGATAATGTTTTTAGTTATTTTCTTAATTAATTAATTTCCTCTTTTATTTTTTAATTATATTTTTTATTAACAACTTCCATTATTGCAAACAATATCCCATGGCAATACCCTTCCTCCCTCCACTTTTCCCTTTGAAACTCCATTCTCCATCATATCACACCTTCCCTGCCCCCAATCAAATCGACTCTCTTTTATTTTGATGTCATGATGATGGTCTTGTGTAGGTGGTGTCAGGCACTGTGAAGTCATGGATATCCAGGCCATTTTGTGTCTGGGAGGGGTACGTTGTAAGGACTCCTACCCTTCCTTTGGTTCTTACATTCTTTCTGCCACCTATTCCACAATAGACCCTGAGCCTTGGAAGGTGTGATAGAGATATTGCTGTGCTCAGCACTCCTCTGTTCCTTCTTCCCAGCACCATGATGCCTTCTGAGTAATCCCAAAGTAATTGCCATCTGAAAAGAGAAGTTTCTGTACAAAAAGTGAGAGTATCATTAATATATGGGTATGAACATTAAGAGTACTGCTTACTGGACAGTTTAATGAGCATATACGTTTAGGCAGACAGCAGCCGACGTTATACCCCTGGGGTTCATGGCTACCCCCATTTTATGTTTTCAGTGTCAAGATGTATTCCTTCCTATGGAGTGGGCCTCCAGTCCCATTAGAAGGCAGTTCATTGCCACCCTAACAGATGTGCCACTATTGCACCCATTGGCTCATTTGACCCAGCTGGCAAAATATAAGGCTTACAGTGTTCACTTTTGATTATCTTCATTGGTTATTTCTCTCTCCCTTTGAACGGCATGAATAATGGCTTCTTCCACCTTTCAGTCAGATGGTCTTTATGGAGGAGAATATGAGCTATGTTCCAGCAGGACTTCTCAGTGGCCTTGCAGCTCAAGTATGTGACGTCTTCAGCAATGTGGTTTAACCATCTCTTCATGGTTGGAAACTAAGGGCCTTGGTAATGTTGTGAAGTGTTTGTGGGGGACCAGGGACCTCCCTAGCCAACAACTCACTGGAAGTTATCCCACTCCTGGTACTGAAAAATTTCTAGCAACAATCTATGACTGCTGAGTGTTCCATTATCCAAAAAAGTAGGTTTCCATATGATTTTGATTAGACTTCCCTCTACCTTTTCTTCACTCAATCTCTTCCCTTGACTTCACTTGGGCCTCTTAACCCCCACTAATCTATTCTTCTACATACATATATACAACACCATCCTATTAAGTACCACCTCCCTTCCTTTCTCTTTCATTGATATCTCTTTTCTAGCTTACTGGCCTTTTCTACTGAGTTTTCTTCTTACTCACACAAAAGTCCAATCATCTGTAGCTAGGATCCACATATGAGAGAGAACATGCAACATTTTGATTTCTGGGCCTGGGTTACCTCACTTAGTATAATCCTTTCTAGAACCATCCATTTTCCTGAAAATTTCATAACTTCATTTTTCTTTACTGCTGAGTAGAAGTCCATTGTATAAATGTGCCATATCTTTATTATCCACTCAACGGTTGAGGGAAATCTAGCCTGGTTCCATTTCCTAGCTTTGGTGAACTAAGCTGCAAAAAACATGGTTGAGCACATATCTAAGGTAATGAGATGAGTCCTTAGGATATATGCCTCTGAGTGCTATAGCAGTGTCATATGGTAGATCTATTTTTAGCTCTCCTAGGAACCTCCACATTGATTTCCACAATGGCTGGACCAGATTGCATTCCCACCAACATTATATAAGGGTTCCTTTTTTATTTCATCCTCTCCAGCATTTATAGTCCCTTGTTTTCATGATGGTAGCCAATCTGACAGGAGTGAGATGGAATCTCAACGTAGCTTTAATCTGCACTTCCCTGATGACTAGGGATGTAGAACATTTTTTTAGATGCTTATATGCCATCTGTATTTCTTCTACTGAGTTCTCTCTACTTAGTTCCAAAGCCCATTTTTATTTTTTTTTTATTTCTTATCATTTAGTTTTTGAGTTCTTTATATATCCTAGATATTAATCCTCTATCACATGTATAGATGGCAATGATTTTTTCCTATTTTGTAGGTTGCCTCTTTGTTTATTCACAGTGACCTTTGCCATACAAAATCTTTGTAATTTCATGAGGTCCCTGAAGTTAATCTGTGCTTTTATTGCCTTATCACTTGGGGTTATATTCAGAAAGTCTGTGCCAAGCCCAATAAGTTGAAGAGTTTCTCCTACTTTTTCCTGTAGAAATTTCAGAGTTTCAGGTCTGATGTTAAGCTCTTTAATCCATTTGGTCTTAATTCTTACACATGGAGAAAGAGAATAATATATTTTCATCCTTCTACAGGCACATATCCAGTTTTCCTATCACCATTTTCTGAAGAGGCTATCTTTTCTCCAATAAGTGTTTTTGAAATTTTTGTGGAATATCAGGTGGCTATAGCTACCTGGACTTACATCTGGGTCCTCTATTCCGTTCCATTGACCTACATGTATGCTTTTGTGCTAGTACCAAGCTGTTTTTGTTACAATGGCTCTCTAGCATAGGTTAAAATCAGGCATGGTGATCCCGCCAGCCTTATTTTTGTTGCTCAGTATTGTTTTAGATATTCAAGATTTTTTCTGCTTCCAAATGAATTTTTTTTTCTATTACCATGAAGAATGTCATTGGAATTTTGCTAAGGATTGCATTAAATGTGTAAATTATTTTTGGGAAGACTGCCATTTTTACAAAATTGATTCTCCTGATCCAAGAACAAGGATGTCTTTCCATTTCCTTGTGTCTTCTGCAGTTCCTTGCTTAAGTTTCTTAAAGTTTTCATTGTGGGGATCCTTCAATATAGAAAGGCTTATGATTTATGTGTGTTTATTTTGTATCCTGCTACATGACTATATGCATTTATCAGCTCTAGCAGTTTGCTGGTAGAGTCATTAGGGTACTTTTTTAAAGTTTATTGATTTATTTTTTATTAGTTTTCTATTCAGAAAATACAGGCAGTTTGGTACCATTATTAGGCTCATCCATGACCTATCCCCTCCCCATTGGCCCCTCCTTGTTGAGGTATATGGGTCATGCCTTGTGGAGTTAACCCACAGTTATTGGTACGATAAATATCTCTGCATATCCTGACCCAACATGTGGCTCTGACAATCTTTCTGCCCCTTCTTCTGCAAAATTTCTCTGAGCCATGTTGGGTTCATTATTGGTCTGCTTCAGTGATGAGGTGTTGGGGGCCTCTGAGGCTCTGGCTCTCTGCTTTGGTAGGAGTTGATTTTTCTCTGTGTTGGTCTTCTTCCCCCTTGTGCTGGTATCTGGCTCATCAGGAAAATAGCACCCTTGCTTGTTGCGCTAATTTTCCTTAGTTTCAGCCGGGGCCCTTTTGAGGTATGATGGGGTGGCTCTCTCCTTAGGATCTGCATCTCTCTGAAAAAGAGAAGCAGATTCTCCAACGGAGAGTAAGTTAGTTCCAGGACAAATGAAATAACCCTTATTTTTTTTTTTTTTATAGAGAGTTTAATAGGTGTAGGCCCATGATTGATGGTAGCTTGATATTAGAGAGAGGGTTTATGTTTGGATATGATTCTGACTTGTTTCCTAGCTCCAGCTATGGGTCTTGTACCACTGAGGGGATCAGTTAGCCAAATCAAGAGCAGATGGCTCCTCACCATGGCTGTGTGCCACTATTGCACTTGTGTGGGCATCACAACAGGTTATTTGTTGCTAAGTAGGTTAGAGCATGAGTTGCTTGGAGAGATATTGGTTATTTCCCCTAGTCGCCAATGTAGCACCTTCTGGTACTAGATATGCTGACTGTCTGGGGAATGACTCTCTCCTGGATTCTGGCCATGCTGTTCCATTTTATGTGTCAGCCGCATCTGGTGTCTTCAGCAATAGGGTCTTACCACTAACCTTTGGTGGGTCATAAGTACTCTGACAGAAATCTGTCATTCTTTTAGGAAACCTTGTAGGTTTCTCTGATGAAAAGTTCATTGTGGATGATAGCCCATGCTGGTACTGGGAGTCACAGGTCGGTGCCCACTAAGAAAATGAGGGAAAAGATAACTAATATACAAGAGTTAGGGAGGAGAGAGAGAGAGAGAGAGAGAGAGAGAGAGAGAGAGAGAGAGAGAGAGGAGAGAGGGGAGGGAGGGAGGGAAGATGTAGAAGGATTAGATTAGATTGATCCTCCCCTCTCCAGTGTCTTGTGGTTCAGGTGTTTCCTATAAGGGCCTGTTGAGGGTTCAACCACTTGGTCTGCATTTTAGGAAGTAGAATTTTATGGTACCATTGCCATTTGGGTCTAAATTAGTGTATAGAACCATATCATCAGCAAATAATGATAATTTGATGTCTTTCTTTCCAATTTGTATCCCTTTTATGTGTGTCTCTTGCCTTATTGCTATCGCTAAGACTTCCAGTACTATATTAAATAAAATTGTGGACAATGGACACCCTTATCTTTTCCTGATTTTAGTGGAAAAGCTTGCAGTTTTTCCCCATTTTGTAATATGTTGGCTGCAACCTTGTCATAAATAGCCTTTATTATGTTAATGTATGTTCCTTCTATTCCAAGTCTCTGTAGGACTTTTTTTTTTTTTAATTTTTATTTATTTATTTATTTGAGAGCAACAGACACAGAGAGAAAGACAGATAGAGGGAGAGAGAGAGGATGGGCGCGCCAGGGCTTCCAGCCTCTGCAAACGAACTCCAGATGCATGCGCCCCCTTGTGCATCTGGCTAACGTGGGACCTGGGGAACCTAGCCTCAAACCGGGGTCCTTAGGCTTCATAGGCAAGCGCTTAACCGCTAAGCCATCTCTCCAGCCCTCTGTAGGACTTTTTATCATGAAGGGATATTAGATTTTTGTCAAATTTTTTCTCTGCATCTAATGAGATGATCATGTGATTTTTTTTGTCCTTTAGTCCATTTATATAATTTATTACACTTTTCGATTTGCGTATGTTGAACCATCCCTGCATCCCCTGGATAAAGCCGACTTGGCCAGGGTGAATGATCTTTCTGATATATTGTTGTATTCTATTTGCCAAAATATTTTTGAGAATTTTTCATGTATGTTCATGAGGGAGATTGGTCTGTAATTTTCTTTCTTTCTTTTTTTTTTTTTTGTTCTATTTTTTGCCTGGTTTTGTATGAGGGTGACGCTGGCTTTGTAGATGGAGTTTTATAGAATTACTTCTTTTTCTATTTAATGGAAAAGTTTAAGAATAAATGGTGTTAGTTCTTCCATGAAGGCCTGGTAAAGTTACCAGTGAATCCATCTGGGCCTGGACTTTTTTTAATTGGGAGATTTTTGATAACTACTTGAATTTCCATACTTGTTATAGATCTATTTAAGTGATTATTCTCATCTTGATTTAATTTAGGTAGGTCATATAAACCAAGGAAATTATCCATTTCTTTCAGATTTTCATACTTAGTTGAGTATATGTTTTTATAGTATGTCCCTATGATTTTTAAAAATTTCTCTGGTATCTGTTGTGATGCTGCCTTTTTCATCTCTAATTTTATTAATTTGTGTCTCTCCTTTCTTTCTTTTGCTCAGATTTGCTAAGGGTTTATGAAACTTGTTTATTATTTCATAGAACAAACTCTTTGTTTCATTGATGTTTTGAATTATTTATTTGTTTCTATTTAATTAATTTCTTCCCTAATCTTTATTATTTCTTCCAGTCTACTGATTTTTGGTTTGCATTGTTCTTCTTTTGCCAAGACTTTAAGGTGAAACATTAGGTCCTTTACTTGAGACCTTTCAAATTTCTTCATATATGCACTTAAAGCTATAAATTTCCATCTTAAGACTGACTTCATTGAGTCCCAAAGTTTTGGTATATTGTGTTATCATTATCATTTGAATCTATGAATTTTGTGATTTCCTTCTTGATTTCTTCATTGACCCATTCATCATTTAGTAGTGTATTGTTTTGTTTCCATGGTTTTGTATATGTTCTATAGCTTTTCTTGCTATTGATATGTGGTTTGATTCCATTGTGGTCAGATAAAATGCGAGGAATGATTTCAATTTTCCTGTATTTGTTGAGATTTGCTTTGTGTCCTAATATATTGTCTATTTTAGAGAATGTTCCATGTGCTGCTGAAAAGAATGTATATTCTGCAGCATTTTGAGGAAATGTTCTGTATTTTTCTTTTAGGTCTATTTGTTCTATGACCTCATTTAACCCCAATGCCTCTCTGTTTATTTTTGGGGGGTAGGACCTGTCAATTGATGTGAGTGGGGAGTTTAAGACACCCACTACAACTGAGTTTGGTGTTATCTGTTACCTTAGTTCTAATAGCATTTTTTGGGTACATATATGTTTAGGATTGTAATATCCACCTGTTGGAGTGTGCCTTTAATCAACATAAAGTGATCTTTCCTATCTTTCCTAACTAATGTTGGATTGAAGTCTGCCTTTTCTAATATTAGGATAGCAACATGTGCTTGTTTTCCAGGTCCATTTGCTTGAAACACTGTTTTCCCATCTTTTACCCTAAGATAGTAGCCATCCTTTGTAGAAAGGTGAGTTTCTTGAAGGCTACAAATTGAAGGATTCTGCCCAGTCTGCAAATCTATGTCTTTTGGTTGGAGCATGGAGGCTGTTGATATTAGTAGATATTATTGAAAGGTGTATATTTATTTTTACCATTTTTTGTAGTTCTTCCAGTTTTACCTTTGCTCTCTTGTATTAATTAGTATTTTAGTATGGGTTGTTTTTTCCAAGTTCCTTATATGTGTGCTCTTCTTTCTCTTCAGCATGGAGGATTCTTTCAAGTAATCTCTGTAGAGCTGATTTTATCTTCAAATATTCCTTTAGCCTGCTTTTGTTGTGGAATGTACTTATTTTTCCATCTATATTAATGGATAGCTTTGCAGGATAAATTAACCTTGGTTGACAGTTGTTATCTTTCAGAACTTGGAATACATCACTGTAAGCCCTTCTGGCTTTTACAGTTTGTGTTGAATAATCTGCTGTAATCCTGATGGGCTTGCCTTTGTATGTGACTTGATTTTTCTGTCTAACTGCTTTCAATATATTTTCTTTGGTTTGTATGTTTGGTAGTTTAATTATAATATGGTAGGAGAGGTTCTTTCCAGGTTTTGCCTGTTTGGTGTTCTAGAGGTTTCTGGTATCTTCATTGGCATCTCTTTCCCCATTTGGTGGAAGTTTTCTTCTATGATTTTGTTGAAAATGCCTACTATGCCTTTGGAGTGAAATTTTTCTCCTACTATACCCTGAATTCTTATGTTTGACCTTTTCATGGTGTCCCAAATATCTTGAAATTCCCATTCATACTTTCCTATTAGATTGTCTTTCTCTTTTTGGACTGTATTAGATCTGCCACCTGGTCTTCTAGTGTAGATATTCTGTCCTCTCCTTCATCCATTCTACTGAGGAGATTTTCTACACAGGTTTTTTTTTTTTTTTTTTTTTTTCCCCCGTTGACTGTGTTCATTGCTAGTAATTCTGACTGGTTTTTCTTTATCATTTCTATTTCCTAATTTATGTCTTGTATTGACCTCCTTATTTCAGTAAATTAGTTTCCTGTGTCTTCTTTCATTTCTTTGTACATATTATAACCATTCTTTTGAAATCTTTCTTAGGCATTTCCTCTAAATCAGTCTCACTGGAGGTCATTTCTGATGCATTAATACTTTTGGTGGATTTATATTGTCTTGATTTTTTGTGTTTCTTGTGTTACAATGTACATATTTTTGCATCTTGGATTAACTTAATGCTTGGATGGTCTAATTATCTGCAAGATTTTTAGATGTATCAATCAAACTGATGTTATATATCTTCAGGGTAAGAGCTTAAGACTCTCAGAGTATCTACAAAAATGACCCTTGATGTTGGGTTTGCCTGCTATGAGAGTATTCAAGTAGACTGAGTGGAACAAAATACAAGCAGATTCTAAGATTTAACTAAACACTGTACATATTCAATAAAAAATAGCAGAGTATTTTTGCAAGAGTAGGTATTATGACAATCAGATCCTCTAAAAATGTCACAGTCACTTAGGGTGTTTATTGCTCCACACTCTTAAACTTGTCACCTAGGAGGTTAAGATTTCTGGTCTGTTGAGGGTTCCAAGTCAACTTGTGTCCAATAAGACCCTTCCCTAATGAACAACAGAAGAAGAAACAAAGCTACTATAAACCAAGAATCCACAAATAACAAGCCAAACATGTAGCTCATTTTAGAATGGCAGATCTAACCATCTATCAGATTTAACATATAATTCATCCTGATATAGAAGGTGCAATTAGCACTTCTGATTCAAGCATTAATACCAGCCTTATTTAGCAGGTGCTGACCTGGTGTAATCCCAGTTACCTTTTGGGATGATTTTGGTCTCAGTTATGCTGTGCTCCTGCTTGTGTCCCTCTTTGGTGCACTGTGGGTTCAAGTAGGCTGGCTTGGTTGCTGTATCACTGCTCTGGTTGCCAGCTGGGTACTGTGATCTCCCTTCTCCAGGTCTTTGGTGCTTACTGGTGCTTGTGATGGTGGTAGGTTGGGAAGGATGTGGATGGTGGCTCTAGTTCTCCAGCTGATCCACATGATCCTCTACCTTGTGATCTGCTCCTCTGTTGGTCACTGTGGTCCTCCCTTCATGTTCCTTTAGTTTGCGAGGAGCTCCACTGTGAGTGCAAATCCCCTCACCTGACTTCTCCTGTTACTCCAGCCGAGCCTTGCAGCTGTGGCCCTGCAGACTTGCTGCTGTTGGGGACCCAGTGCTGCCGCTGCTGGGGGTGCTTTTTGCCTTTCATTTTTGATGGGCTTTTCTGGGACATAAGATTCTCGCTTGAAAGGTTTGTTAGTTCTAACACATTATATACAATAAACCTTCATATCTATTGATTATGTGTCCATTGGTTATACCATGGATCAGGATAAAAATCATGTCTATACTGAACATGTAGTGACTTTCCCTTATTATTGTTTTGTAAAGCACTGTCACTATTTTCTATTTTTCATTGTAATTGACATTAAGAATTATCTAGGGCTGGCGAGATGGCTTAGTGGTTAAGTGCTTGCCTGTGAAGCCTAAGGACCCTGGTTTGAGGCTCAATTACCCAGGACACACATTAACCAGATAAAACAGGGAGTGCACACATCTGGAGTTCATTTGCAGTGGCTGGAAGCCCTGGCGCACCCATTCTCCTCCCCTCCCCCACCTCTTTCTCTCTGTCTGTCACTCTTAAATAAATAAATGAATAAACAAAAATTTTAAAAAAGAATTATCTACAGATGATTTGAAGCACGATGGAGGGTGTACATAGCTTAAATGCCAGTACACTATTCATTAAAGTAACTTGAACATCTACAGATTTTGTCACATACACTATATCTTATCCTCCTCAGATGTAGAGTGATCACTGTATTGTACTCCAATGCTTTCTTTTCTCCATACCTTATGAAGAGGATTCAGTTATTATCCTCAATTACAGTTCTTGTCTGTGAGCACTTGATTCTCTCTTCCTGCTTTCAAGCTGATCTCTTTGTTGTTGTATTTATTATTATTTATTTATTTATTTATGAGCAGAGAGAGAGAGAGAGAGAGAGAGAGAGAGAGATAAAAGAGAGACAGAGAATGGGTACAACCAAGCCTCCAGCCACTGTAAATTAACTCCATATGCATGGCTCCACATGGGTATTGTGGAATCCACCTCTGCTCATTTGGCTTGCCTGAACTACTGAACCATATTTTGATCCCTGTTGTTTGTTCACATGGCATTATTATTGTAGATATCTTAGATTTCTCCTTTTAGGGTCATGTTAAGTACATTTAAATTCTTCATCAAATTCATAAATTTTTCATCTATTATTTCTTCAAATGTCCTCCAGGACCTTCCATTTCTGTACTCATTCTCAAATTTCTATAATAAATATTCCAGTGTACTTAATGATGTCCTATGTCTACTTTAAGATTTGTTTAATTTTCTTATTTCTATTTCTCCTTATCATCATTAATTCCCTTTCTCCCTCACCTAGGATTTATCTTAACATTCTCTGCCTTTACATTCAGTCTGGTTATTTTCTTAATCATTCTGTGAAAAATACACACACACACACACACACACACACACACATAGTATAACTTAATCCATATAAAAATATGTATATCTATATTATGATTTTGTGCTCCAAAACCTATACTTGTTTTGTTTTGTATCCATTCATTTTATTCCTTCATTGTCAATTCATTGTTTGTTTAACTTCCTTATCTTCTTTATTGATGTTTTCCTTATGGGATACAAGCACATGTAAAATATTTTTTGTCTAGCATGTATAAATATTAAGAGTTTTTGGTGTAGTATTTCTTGTAATTTATTTTTACGTTGGTATTGGGCCATAATTTCCAGTTTCATTAAATGTATTGTTATGCATTGTTGATATCTAGGGCATTCTGGAGAATACAGTGTGTTAACTGAACAACAGGTAAATCTTCCTCTCCTAGGCTTGTTGTTACTACCTCTATGCTGATTGTTTTATAATTATTTTTACTGACATTTTCAAATAATTTTCAGAAAGACTGTATCCTGTATTACATGTGAATACTAAATTCTCATTTCTAGTATTTTCTCCATCAGATAATCACCTGATAAACATGTATTAAATGCTTTTCTGATATGGAAATAAAAAGAAAACTTTAAAGATGTTCCTCTCTTTAACAACCATCCCCTCTTACTACTCCCTGTCCCTCCTCCCAACAGACAACATAGATCAAATTACGGCTGTACCAGTACCAGTTCTATAGCAACCAGTAGCAGAAGTCAAGATATAACAGCTGAAATTTCCAAGCAGATACTCATTTACTTCCATACCCAAAATAAAATTGTGTCCTGACATTCCAGTGAACATCCTTGGGTAATGGGTGATGGTCACTAAAATGGGAAACTCAAAATCCAGTAAAATTCATGAATGGTTATTTATGAAACATTTTTCTTGATGCCTTTGATGTTAAAATAGTCCTGGGACTTCAGTTATAGTTGCTTCAGATAGGTATTTTTAAATGCCATGGTTGTTATGGTGGAGGAAAAACCCTAGACATTTCTCACCTTTTATCTTCTTTGATGACTAGGTTTCATGTAAAGTTGATACAGTAATACTAGTTTAATATTACTATAACTCTAAAATGCTGTAATTCAGAAATAATTTTGAAAATACATTTTATCACATCACTTAATTTTCATTTTCCTTTATTTTTGTTTTCATTTTTATATGTTTATAAAGACATTTTATATATTAATGTTCATATATGTTTATGGAGATGTTTGTGGAGGTCAAAGGTGATGTTAGGTTGCGTTTTTCTTAAATCTATTTTCACTTCATTCTTTGGGACAAAGTCCATCACTGAGCCTAGAGCTCATGGATGATTCGCGGCTACCTTGCCAGTGGTCCCCACAGATTCCTATCTCCGTCTTACTAGCTCCAAGATTATATATAAGCATGAACTGCCTCTCTAGGAATTTTACATTGGTACTGAGCATCCACCCTCATGCTTGTGCAGCAACCACTTTTTCAGTTAAGCCTTTTCCCCACCCCCTATTGTTTTTAGTGGAAATCAGTTGTCTTAAATATATACATTTAGAGGCAATAATATCCTAACTCTACAACATTAGATTGACACCACGACTAAAACAAAATGCTTATATCCACCCAAAACTTTGAAGCTAGCAATTTAATATGGCTAAGTATGTTTTTATAGGAGAATTATTGTTGGATCATGAAGAGGGAAGTTGGGAGAGCAAAGTGAAGAATAGATCAATATGTCGTAATTTATGAAACTAGAGAAAATATTATTAATCATAAGACACTTTAGATTTCAAAAGATCTGGATGGTTAAAGGAGGGGATTTAGAAAACTCTACAGTCAGGGATTTGTATTCCTTTCTCATTAATAATATAAATCTTAAAAGAAAATCCTTGCCTGATAGGATGAGATAACTAGCTAATGCAAAGCCTCCCTTACATCATAGTTAGACATACATTCATCTCTCCTGACAAGAAATCTATAGTTAATGTCTTCACATCCATAATAGAATTCTCGTATGTTGCTGTCAACTAAGTTATAAAGGCCTCTTATATTATCTTTTATAATATTTATTTGATTTCAGATACTGTGATTTTGATATTGCTCTTGTGGGAAGAATTTGACTCGACTGTTTCAGAAATATTTGATATTCTAACATAATTTTAAATAAAAAATAGAATACTAGGAAAAAACAGTTTGCAGTGTATGTTAACATTTCCCTTCCCTCTTCAATGTTCATATATGCACACCATAGGTTATCTGGGTTATTTATGGACATCATGGATGGTTTTATGACATGTCAAGATTTTCTATATCCAGTGCTAATATAAAAAAGATATGCTGATCAGGCCTGTATGATGGTGCAGTGAGTAAGCAAGGAGAGAGAGAACTTGACCTCACAGATTAAACTTTAAAGGGGCATTCGCTCAAGTAATCATGATAAATAATACTTAGGTCAATGTTGTATATACAAATTAATGCCAGTATAAGTAATTATGAATAAATTATCAGACTTTTAGATCTGGGCAGTAATGTAAATATAAAATTGGACATCATATGAGCCCGAGGTGAAGGGAACAGTTGGTGACATTACATTAAAACGGTAGTCATGTCAGTTACTGAAATGCATGGTGTTTCTGATCCTCCCATAAATGTTTTGCCTTAAACAACATTATCCTAACAGTATCTGTGGTGGGTCCAAGTTTTTATTCATTTGGGTAATATTATTGAAATGATATGTTTACATTATATTTCATTATATATTTTATAACATAATGTTATATATATTCAGTTAGTATCTGTAGCAGATAGACTCACATCACTGGGATGAACATGCAAACCAGGCACAGTTATGGTGATAGCGATATTTATTGAAACATACAGATCCATGTGAAGTTCCATAATGTCAGAGGAAGCTGGCCCGCTTTCACAGGTCTAAGCAGAGAGAGAGGGAGAGAGAGAGAGAGACAGAAGAGTGAGAAGAAAAAATCCCAAATCTATATCACATACAACATGGCACGCTTAGGAATTTCTGGCAAAGCTCAGGCACTTTGCATATCTTTAGACTGGAATTCCAAATCTACCTCCACACCTTAGGGCTGAACCCTCAGATCCACCCAGTGATACATCCTCCAGCCAGGTGGTTATAGATATAAATTACAACTTTAATAAAATCCTGACCATATTTCTAGCCAGCCATTCAAACTACCACAGTATGTTATATATATTCATAAGATACTAGGTTTCTTTCCCACACAGTCTTCAATTACAAAACTATTTTGTGTATACAATAAATTTGTTCAAATTACTAAGTTTATTGTAGATAATAAGGTCTAGTTTTTTTTCTTCTTCTGAAATATCTGATTAATATTCAATATGTTTTATGAAAACTAAGAAAACTTTCAGTTGATCTATCTAATCATCTATCTATATATCTATCTTCATTTCTCATATATTTATTTGTACCCACACAGAAGTAAATAAAGAGATATTTTGTCAATCCCAAAGGTATTGAAATTTATGTCATTATGGTACAGTTGATAAACTGCTAGCTACGCATGCATAAGCAGCCGTATTTTTTAATATACCATCTGTATATGTGTGTATTATAACAGGTTACATTATTTTATCCCCTCACCCCTGTTCCTCTTACCCTGGGGCCCTCCTCAGTGGTGATTAGTTACTCACTGTGCCTGTGCAGTCATAACGATCTCAGTCATTCCCTGTGTGGTAGTGGGGCACCATGCCTCAGGTCATTCTTACCAACATTGTAGCTCTTACAATCATTCCTCTCCCTCTTCTTCAATATTCCCTGAGCCATGGCAGGCTGCTTAGTAATCTGATTTAGTGTTGAGTTCTCTGTAGCCTCTGGATTTCTGCTTTGATAGGTTTTGGATTGATCAGCATGTCTGTTACCATCACTCTGGAGATAATTGTCAGGTTAGCTATAAAAGAAGTGTTCCTGCTGATGCTTCCTCTCTAATTTCTCCTGGGCATTGAAAGATGTGGTAGAGGTGGCATATCTACTGGTGGCCAGTCAGCTATCTTCTAGTCTTATTGATGGATCTAGAATTTCCTCCATTTTCTCTGCCATCTGCAAAATCAGACAGATTCTCTAACCAAGAATGACAGAAAATTGGCTTACATGGGGTATGCAAGGTTATTTGAGAGATTTTTTTGGTGAGCAATCCCACTCTTATTTTCTAGCGAAGAGTGGGTTTTTTTCTCTCTGAAATCTGAATTTCATGACCATGGGACTCTGACTTGGTTTCCAGTACCAAATATGAGTTCTTGCTGACTTAGTAGGCCGCCCATCCAATTAGAGAACAGTTGGTTACCCTAAGAGACTGTTGGCCACTATTGTACAAGTATACACTTTTTGTTTGGCTCGTTGATTTCTTAGTCCACAGAGTCCCTTGCTTATTCATGCTGTTGGGGACCATTGTCTTCCAGAGTCTCCCATGGGGATTTCCAGCACAATGAGGGCTAGTCAGCAGTGATCTAGTTTCCTTTTGGGTTCCACCATATATTCCATTGCCCTGTGATGACAGCTTTTGCTGTCTTCAGCAGTAGGGTCATACCTTTTAGCTCTGGTAGGTAATCAAGTTTTTGGGCAATGGACTACATTGTTTTGTGGAACTCATGACTCTCTGTGGCCAAGAAGTAGCTGAGTTTTGGTCACCAAAACCCACATAAAATCAGCCAGGCAATGCATACCTATAATCCCAGGGCTGGGTAAAGAAAACTGAGGCATGCTTTCCAAATAATAGAGCCAAATTGGTGAGCTACAGGTTCTGTGAGAGACCATGTCTCAAAAAATAAGGAAGACTGAGGAAGACGCCTTATGTCAACATCTGATTTCTGCCAGCAAGTGAACACAGGCCCATTTGCTCACTGATGTGGCACCAACCCATACACATACATGCAAATGCCAGTAAAGAAACAAGGCCTTATTGAAGAAATGGTTGATTTTGGAGGAGAAACGGATAGGCATAATTTAAAGTATTATTTGGGATGAAAAAGTAAAGAAATCTCAAAGAGAGTTTGGATGCATGACAATGCTTATAGTGTGTATCCTATGCCGCTCCTAACAGCAAAGGCTCCTAACAGTAAACCATGCAGTAATACTACTGAATGAGAAACCATGGATTAAATGTCTACTGAAAGTTCATGATATAACCTCGTGAATAAATAAGTAAATGAGAAATTAGGAAAGCTCTAGTTTAGAGTAAACATAATTAGTAAGTAGACATTTATACAAGAAATGAATATGAGTAAACATGTCACTATAAGAATACCACAGGAAAATTCTAATGGACAGGATACTTCAAAGGATTTTAATATTGGTGGATGAAATTCTGAGGAAGAGTATATTTGAATAGTATCAAATTAATTCATCCTAAAAATAGTTAAGAGTTAGAAGAATCACAATGGAAAAATCCCACAGACAGACACCTTCATCAAGTAATAAAGGTCAATATCAGCAGGAATAATACACCTTAACATAATTTTTCACCTGGTATTACTCATGGAGTTTGAGGATCACTACTATGATACCCAGACCACAAATGAATATCCTTAACTTTATGATAGGAAATGGCAGATCATTTAAACATTAGGAACACATTATAAAGCAAATCACCTGTTCTTCAGGAAGATGAAGAGAATAAGAGGAAATGTGATGAGTAAATCATATGTATAGGAGACCTCATACACATGCCAGTCTAGTGAGTGTTTGCTGGATTCACTCATCTAATAATTTATAGTAGTAAGAGAATATTAAAGTATATGGTTACTTTATACTTTTCTTTAGTAAAATTAATAAACTACTATCTACTGTATGAGTATTATATTAAGATTCAGAGATATGAGTATAAAATTATATGAACTTTGAAAAACATATATTGAGTTTGAGGAAAATTAAATGATTGCCCTAAGATTTTATAGACTATAGTTTCTAGAGATGTCACTCAAAATTGGGTTCATATCCTTTAAATTATGCTGATCATTGCTGTTACAGGTAAGCATTGAGTTTACTGTCGTGTAAATTTTCTTCCATTTATTTGTCAATTCACCTTAAGAGCAATTGTCAGCTATTATACTGGGTTTGCAATCTATTTAAGTAGCAAGAATAGGGATGAATTACAATAGCATTCACCCTCACTACCAATCTCAACCTGCCCTCTACCAAATGCTTGCACGCACACTTCACCTCAGGCAGAACTTCAACTTTTCCACAACTTTCTCCATAAATTAAATGAGTTATTTTTTGGGGGAAACTTGGATTAATGTTTTCTATGTATATGAAGAAATGTCTGGCCTTTGACTATGAGATATATATATATATATATATATATACATACATACATACATACATATATATATGCATATATATATGTACATATATATGCATGAATATATGTATGTATCTATTAATCTATCTAGCTAACAATCATTTATCTACCATATATTAATCTATCAATCATATATTTGATTCCTGTATATCAGATATTTATATAACTTCACTCAAAGATAGTAACAAACAAGTTGCCTCTGAAAAGAATTTCGTTTGAAGAGATTCATCAATAGATGTAATTTTTATAGTTTTCCCCTTATTCTTTCATGAAAAAATGATCTAGATTAACATGAGTTTATTTTACTCCAAATCAAGATGTATAGTGTATGGTACCATGTAGAAAAACAAAATAATAATGCTAGAAACTAGGGTATTTTTGTAAGTAAAAATTGGTGATCAGAAAATGTGGCTTATATCTATGACATACAAAATTCTTTCAAATATTTAATATTTTTATTTCTATTTGTTTATGAGAGAGAGAGAAAAAAAAATTGGCATGCCAGGGCCTGTAGCCACTGCAAGCAAATGCCAGATGCTTGTACTACCACATGCATCTGGCTTACTTGGGTTCTGGGGAATCAAACCTAGATCATTAGTCTTCACAGACAAGCACCTTAGGTACCAAGCCATCTCTCCATCCCCAAAATACTTTAATCTTGATTTCTTTCCTTATTTTCTAAACCTTATGTTAGGTTATCAATACTTCATTTGATAGTCTTCTCTACTAATTTAAAGAAAATAATGAAAATTTTCTGATTTACTACTGATCTTAACATTTTTGTCTTATGTTCAAGCATATAATGTACATAGAAAGTACATGCATTCTGTGTGTTACATAGAAGAGCTTGAAGGAGAGAAAGCCATCTAGTAGGAGTTCTGCTGCTGGGCTTGGATACTCAGCTGTTGGACATGGAAACATCATTGAGCTGACTGCTTTAATTCTCTCTCTCTCTCTCTCTCTCTCTCTCTCTCTCTCTCTCTCTCTCTCTCACACACACACACACACACACACACACACACACCGTAAGGTGTTAACTTTTTCAGGAAACATTATTTTGTATTTTCAGAATTTTGATTCATTTTCAAAATCCACTCCTTTTCCATTTTATTCCATTTTAGTGAATGAGGACAAATTATATGTATTTACTCTAATCAGGACTTGTAATCAGGGCTCAAGATGTAGCTCAGTGGCAAAGGCAATTCCTGTCATGGACAGAACTCTAGAACAGATGCCGGCACTGAAAATGTAAAACAAAATAAATAAAACAAATTTATACCTGCAATGATGTGAAACACATACTCTGTTTATGTCTCTCATTCAAACTATCAACAAAGCATTGCTTAACTATCTTAATTGTTTCTTCTCCTCATTCATGTAATCATTCTGACTGTTCTAAGTATTCTACTAAGCTCCTATGTATACTGCCTTTAAAATTCCTCTTATTTTTCTAATCTTTCCCTAATCTAGTTCATTCACCTCAGAGATGCCATCCAGGCAGTAAACCCAAAAGCCTGTCAAGACAAAAAAAAAAAAAAATAGTACATAAGAATGGGTTAATAAACACTCCTTGCTCTAACATTTAGGGTCTTCTGCAATTGATTTTCTTTACCCCTTTATTTCTTATCTCTAGCATTACCTTCTTTTCTCATTCCACTCTACCCAATCCAGAAGTCTGGCTACTTTTGGAGACTTTCCAGGGTTGGCTCATGTCAGAGCCAGTGTTAAATGGCACTGTCTCAGCCTTGGGCTACCTATCATCTTTGTTTATGTTGTTGACTTTCTACACTCCAGTCATATTATTTTTTTTTCCTTAGATGCCAGCTTTGCATAGAGGATGTACAATTATTTTCTAAGTAATATAGTGCTTTCTCTACTCTAACCTGCTGAATTTCTCAGTGCTGCTAAACAATAGAATATAGATCTGTGCAAGTATACCCAGTCTCTTTTATGTTATAGTCAGCACCTTGTGGAAAAGGACCGCTATGAGTATCATTGCATTTGCACACTAGGATATGAACATGATAGGCTTCATATTTTACTAATTGAAAGAGTATGTTCAGTTTTTGACATTAACTTATGGCTAGGAACAAAGTCTTTAAGCTATTTCTTGTATGTTACCCTAGATGTTCTTTATAGTTTCCTAGAATTTATTATTGCAGAAGCCATTCTAACAATCACTGTTGAGACTGTCCAGACAGTTACTCACAGTTAACTACAAGCTACTCTGGTTACAAAACCAAAGTAATATATATCTTGATTGCTGAGCTAGAATATTCTTCTAGTTATCTTTGTTTAAAAAATTCTACTTCTTCAGGATGCAGTAAATCAATGACTTCCTTTGAAAAGTCACCTTTCTTACCTTGCTTAGGACTAAGAATTATGTTATTATATTGCTATTGGATGCTATAATTACTTTTTCCATTCTATAACCCTTGAATGTCTTTTTGGCCCATATTGTATTTTTTCATACAGCAAATGGTCTAGCTGAGTCTAGGACATGGATGTTAATTGATAAGTGTTTATCAATTAGTCAATATTTGAAGGTAACATTTAAAAAACATTTTATTTATTTCTTTATGAGAGATAAAGAGACAGATAGGCAGAAAGAGAGAATGGGCTTGCCAGAGCCTCTAGCCACTGAATATGAACTTCAGAAATGTTTCCCCTTGTGCATCTGGCTTATGCAGGTCATGGGGAATTCAACCCAGGTCCCTAGGCTTCGGCTAATGCCATGGCTGAAACGCCATTTCCCCAGTACCATTGAAGGTAACATTTTTACATAGGTTGCTGCATATGTACTTAAACAAATATATAATATGATTTTAAAAATATTAACCCAATAGAAAGTGACATAAAGAAATCTGTGAGGCTGTCTCATTTTAAATAGGAACAAAATTTAAATATTTTGGAATAGCACTAACTAAGAACATGAAAGACCTATGAGAAGATGCTCCTGGGTAGGAAGAATTGATATGGTGAAAAGGGCAATTCTGCCAAAATCACTACTCAGATTTAATGCCTTACCAATAAAAATTCCAGCATCATTCTTAACAGAATAGAAAAAAAATGACCTCAAAAAAGTCATATGGAATGGCAGCAGGCCTGGATATCCAGAACATATCCTCAGGAAAAGAAACACCTCTGGAGGTATCACCATACCGGATCTAATGCTATATTACGAAGCCAAAGTAAGAACAACAGCATGGTACTGGAATACGAACAGAAACAGACCAATGGAACGGAATTGAAGACCTGGACCTTAAGTCAAGTAACTACAGCTACTTGATCTTTGACAAAGGTGCCAATAATGTAGCCTGGAGAAAAGATAGCATCTCAGCAAATGGTGTTGGACAAATAGGATAACTGTAAGTGGCAAAATGAAACCAGACTCACTCATCTCACCATACACAAAAATCTAGTCCAAATAGACTAAAGACCTCAAGGTAAGACTGGAAACACTTCTCCTAAGGGGAAGAAAACATAGGAGGCACTCTGCATATGTGAGTGGGGAAAGACTTCCTGAACAAAACCCCCTGTAGTCCAAGAAATTAAGCATTCAACCAAAGCGATCTCATGAAGCTAAATGTATAATATTTTTTGCACAAACACAACATAAGAAGACACAACAGATTACCCCTGAATGGGAGAAAATCTTTGCCAGCTATGCCATTGACAAGCCTAATATCCAGAATATACAAAATTCAAAAACTAAACAATAAAAAAAAATCAAACAACCCACTCCAAAAATGGGGCAGAGAACTGTATAGAGAGTTCTCAGAGGAAGAAATGCAAATTGGTAACCCACACTTAAGAAAATACTCAACATCACTAACCTTTAGGAAATACAAATAAAACAACTACGAGACTCCACTTTACTCCAGTAATGATGGCAATAATTAAAAATACTAATGGCAGCAAATGCTGGTGAGGCTGTGGCAAAAGAGGAACCCTCATCCACTCCTGGTGGGAATGTATCCTTGTACAACTACTATGGAAATCAACATGGGGATTCCTGGAAAGGATGAACATAGACCTACTAATAGACCTAGTTATTCCCTAACTGCTTGTTTATCCTAAAGGCCCCTTTCTTCACTACAGAGATATCTGCTCAACCATGTCTATAGCGGCTCAATTCATTACAGCTAAGAAGTGAGATCAACCCAGGTGCCTATCATTGGATGAATGGATAATGAAGTTGTGATACATTTACGCAATGGAGTTCTACTCAGCAGAAAGAAAAATGATATGATAAAATTTTGAGAAAAATGGACAGACTTGGATCAAATCATAGTGTGCAAACTCACATAACCACAGAGAAACAAATGCCACATGGTCTCACTTATCTGTGGATTCTAACCTGGACCAGCTCAAGTTGCTGACATACCTGATAGCCAGCTCAAAGCCCAAATAGTAGGGATGGGCAGGTTTGGGGAATGGTGTGGAAAACTAAATCCAAAATGATCTGCTACCATGGAAACCTTTAGCCTTGGAGATAGACTAAAAGATATAGTTCTCAGAGTAAGGTGGGAGCACCTGAAAAGAACAGACACACACACACACACACACACACACACACACACACACACACACACACACACCATTTACTGCCCACACAGAGCATGGAGAAACCTGGGTGGAATCTGGGAGAGAGCCAGTCAGCCCATCTAGTGCTGGAAAGCACTACATGACCTACTGGGGGAAAGTGGCCAACAGTGGTCTGAGCAACCAGAGTTCTAAGCTTCTCACAAGCACACACCCTGACAGGGTGTATGCATGCACCACTGCGATAGTGGCACACAGCCTTTGTGGAAAACCAATAGCTTTCTAATTGGCTAAGAGATCTTCTCAGAGTAAAGGAACCCACATCTTGAATTGGAAGCAGAATCCTATGGAGACAAAATTATACTCTACAGTGTCAAGCTCTTAGTGTTTGGCTAAAAGAGGGGTAACATACATCAAATTATCCCTATATTAATAATGCTTATACTATTTAAACAAAGCAAACTTCATTCTCCATTGGAATTTCTCTTTTTTTTTTTTTTTCAGAAGGTAGCGAAACCTGTGGAGATAAACTAACCCTCACACTTCAGTCAAGCCCCAGCTGAAACAATAGAAGAATTGGGGAGATGAGCAAGAGTGCTGCTTCCATGCTGAAGCTGATAATCAGTGCCAGGGTTAAGGAGACAGACTCTAAGATACTCAACACCTACCAAAGCAGAGATCCAAGAGGCTCCTAAGAGCTCATCACTGAAGTAGACTTAAAACTCACCCAGCACAGCCCAGGGAATTTTGCAGAAAGGAGGGAGGAAATATTATAAGAGCCATAGGTTGAGACAACATGCCCGGAGGTATCCTCCTCCAAAAAATAATAACTGACTACTGCTTCCACAATGCATTACCCACAACCTGATAGGGAATGCCTGCAACTCTACTGAGAAGGGTCCCTAATTTAAGGGAGGCAAGGTTGAGGGAAAAGAGGGTACCAACACATGATGTACCCATATGAAATATGTTGCTGTTCATAATAATAATAAAGTAAAAAAGTGAAATAATGGTGTCATTTTAGCATATGCATGCTTTGGTTTTATATTCACAAACCTAAGGTTGATGGCAGTTAGAGGTACATTAGTGTTCAGTATGCTTTGAATTTTCCTTGGTTTACTGCTCCTCCAATAGCTACATATATTAAATTTGTGCTTGGCCAGCTTACATGTCTCTCTATGTTTTCTTTATCACAACACATGGTGCTTTTGTTGTGATTGGGACATGTTAGCACACCGAATGAAACCTGTTTGGGAGTTTTCTAGGTGTGATGCATAATAACTGAAAAAGTCTGTCCATAGTAGAGTTAGAAATGCCTGAGAGAAAGTACCTTGCAAATATGGGAATTTTTACCTAATTTTCCCTTTTTATAATGTAAACTTATCTCTGACTAAAACACGTCCTCAGTAATACTGAGATCACAGATGTTTATGTGAAGCAGATGTCCTTCAATAACCACTTTTCATCCAGTTTTCAACACAGTAAATGAGACATAATGTCTCTAGATAGATCTTAATAGCCTAGAAATATTTAGTTTGAATGACTAAATTTAAAGAATACCACTATTTATTATTATAAATATTTTTAAGATCATCAAAGGACATTGTTTTAGTGATACTTCATGGAAAAATAAAGTTTGTATCTAAGAAAAACGTATTGTTTTTAAGATGCATTATTTTACTTGGCTACATTGCCATCCAGTTCCCAAGCAGTGATGTTCTAGAACAGTGTAAATGCTATTATGAACTTAACAGTGCTTAAGAATATGCTTTTATTAAGTATTTGCCTGGGAAATTTGATGTTCTTAAGCCTTAATTTCAGTTACTAAGGAAAATTCTTATCTAAATAATTTGTGAGCACTGTGCTTAACAGTTAGATTTCTCTTGAAGTGAGGAAAAAAACCTTTGTCCTTAGGGAGTAGAATAAGTCTCCTTTTACTCGAAACTTAATTTATTTTGGCTATGTCTTCTGGGACACAGCACAGTTATGAACCTCAACATATTTCTATTGTAGAATACGCTGGCAAAACTAGGAGCAGCTCCAGTGAATAATTGCTGAAGGTTGAAATGTTCTGTCTTTCCTACTCCTTACTTGTCCCACTATGAAGTGCGAGAAAAAACCTTAGAAAACCACCGCAATTTCTATATAGAAAGGAGTTTTCATAACACATAGCACTATATCTCATCATGTTTGAAAGATAAGTTTCATGCAAGAAAATACTTTTAGCTGCTGAGCCATCTCTCTAGCTCAGATAAAAGTTAAAGTTGGGATGCTTGGGTTAAAGGATTTTTTTTAATACCAAGACTTCATATTCCCTGCTCCAGTTCTAATCCAAGATACCAAGTGCAAGAAACAATTCCAAAACAGCAGCTTTTTATATGGCAACTTTTAATGGAAAATTGTCAATAGAATACTGTTATTTGCTCATCTGAGAATCTGATTTCAATGGATTGAGCTAAGCCTACAGCTGCTTCTAACCACATGGACTTTATTTCACTGTTCAAGACACTTAAATCTTGATACTTTGTGGATTTATCTATTTCAGACCAAGTTTCTAACATTAGTCACTTTTTCTAAGTCAGCCAGTACCTAGGGAAGATCCTTGTAGGTCAACAAAGTTAGCTTGAATTGATTTAGACCCACTTGAGTTCTTAATAGAATGTCAGATGTGGATGTGTATGTCCTTTTCTTCTAGGCAATTTCCTTTACTTAAACTGCAAAGAAATTGAAGTCGTAGTGCAAAATGTTAAGACCATGAACTTTATTGCAATCACTCTTTTGTTTTTAAATTCTACCATTTTTAAAAAATATTTTCTTTATTTACTTTTTTTTGTAAGTAGAGAGAAACCCACACAGAGAGAATGGGCACACAAGGGCATCTTGCTACTGTATATGAATTCTAGATGTATGTGCCACTTTATGCAACTGGCTTTATCTTGGTATTGGGGAATATAACCCAGCCATCATGCTTTGCAAGCAAACACATTAACTGCTGAGCCATCTCTACAGTCTTTAATCATTCTATATTAGACACCATGATTGGGGCAGAACACAAAGTATATTCATGTGATTTTTGTAAGACTGCTTGTCAAATCTTTGTGTAGAACATTAAATATCACACTAGTGTAGAAAATAAAAGTTAATTAGAGCCCTTGGGACCATTGGTGAGTTTGTAAACTGTCCATTGACCCAAGTTAGGAATGGGGAGGACAAAGGGAACAAGGTGGAAAGGGGCTTGAAGGATGGCTTAGCCGTTAAGGCACTTGCCTGCAAAGCCAAAGGATCCATGTTCGATTTCCCAGTATTATATAAAGCCAGATTCACAAGGTGGTGCAGGCATCTGGAATCTCTGCAGTGGCTAGAGGACCTAGCATGTCTATTTTCATTCTCACTGTCTCTCTCTGAAATAAATAAATGAGTTAATCATTCAATATATTTAAAAATGAAAAAAGGCCGAAAAGAGAAAGACTGAGGAGTGAGGGTGAGTTTGCACACTTGTAAACATTATAATGCTGTAGTGAAATCCTCATGGTTTGCAAAATAAGAAAACCTAACTGAAAGAATAAAAAAAAAAATGAACAAAACGAGATGAACAGAAAAGGAGTAAGAGATATAGGGAAAGTACATGACTAAACTACTTAATGTTGATTATTTTTTAGATCTAGTGATATCATATGCCACCTTGCTATTGGATTCATGGATCATAAAAATATGACATGTACCTATTTTTGAAAGGGATTTATTTTGTTCAATATTATTATATTGTTCATTAACAAGTAAGATATCAACAAAGTATAGTATTATACAGTAGAAAGGAAAAAGAGAATGGATTGCTAATAAAGAAAACTGAGTACCAGTACTTCCTTTAATATTCATTGCTTAAGTTATCTTTGGGAGATCCCTTCTCAATTCTCAATATGTTTCTTTATCTCATGAAAGAAGGATACCTCACTGTCACTCTTCACAGCATTTGTTGTGAAGACAAATGAAACCAATGTGGTTGAAATGTGAGATTATCTTTGTCAGACACAAAGCCCACACGTTCTTCACACTTTCCTGAAATGTGTGGTTGTTATCTATGTACAAGGTATTTGCTAATGAGGCCATGTAGTGTAAAATTCAAAATACTTTGTACAAAAACCTCTTCTGCTTGAAAACTCAAACTATCTACTCTAGAATATTCAAAACTATCATTTCTTGTCAATAATATTTGCCCAAAGAAAACAATGCTAAATCATTAATCTATAAGCTGTTTTCATTCTTGCTTGGAAGTTCTCTAGTTTTCAAAGGGAAACCTTTAAAGAAAAAGCTGTATTCATAAACTATAATTCTTTAAAAGTAGTTTTTGCCTGATTTTTTTTAATTGATGCTGCACTTATGCATGTAGCCTTCATTGGCCATGTTGCCTGCAAGGCTGCATTGTTGGTGAATGTTCTAACCAGAGTAGAGATGAGTAAAGATCTCTTAAAGCATGGCAAAATTAATGGATCCAGTGAATTACTTTGAAGTTAAATTGCAAGTATTTTACATTCAGTGAATTGCATTATTGGGTTAGTTCAGTCACACAGCTATTCAACTAATTGCATTAATCACTCAACTTGTACTCTTAGGCATATGGGCAACCTGTCTATGTAAACAATACTTAAAATACCATTTTATAAAATTCTAAATAAGCAATATGTCCGAATTTCTAAGAATTTGTTCTCTTTGTGAAATATTTCTAATGGAAAATATGCATAATACATTGATAATGCATTTTTCCCATGCACTTGAGACAAGAGTTTATAGTGTAGGATAGACAAAAATGATTAATTTGGAAATTTTATAATGAAATTTGAACTGTAAATCATTTCTCATAAACTTTTGTTTATCTTTCCATGTAGGCAATAAACTCAAAGCAAGTACTGACATTTTAGATAGAATCATGATGCATTCTAAAATGTTGTTGCCACAGCTATCTCCTTAATATCTAAACAATCTTAGCCCTAAAGATATTAAGAAAGTGAAGCCATGAGTCTTAATAAAAGTCAATATCCTGGGGATAATTTGCCCTTACAACATCATATCCTGTAAACAGCTAGAATTTCCTCACCATTGCATCTATCTGAAAATCAGGTTGAAAATTACGATTTTGAGATATTTTCAATCTTTTTAAACTTCAGACAGAAAACAACACTTTCGCACAACTTTGTATAAGAATATTTTTAAGGCTTGAGAAATTATATGTCAACATTTACCACAGGCAGTTGGGCAATATGAGTTCACTAAGCAGAGTGGAGGGAGAAGTACCTTTTATATTCACTAATACATTATGACAAAGCCACCTAAACGATACATTAGATTATGGATGCTCTTTTGGGAAATGCCTTTTTTCCTCCCTTATTTCTGTGCATCTTCAATTAGTAGACTCTCTTTTAGAGTTTTACTTGCATAAGTGAATAAGTCACTTTAAATATCTTTAACAAATATGTGCAAGAAAGTTTTTGTCCTTTTGTAGTACTTAAAAATCACACTGGAAGGTTGTTAGAATGCATCATGTCAACATATCCTATGTAGCACAGCTTTCACTCAGGAGACTCGTGTGTCATAGGTCTTAAAACCTTTATTTAGGACTATAGAGATGGCTTAGTGGTTAAGGTGATTGCCTGCAAAGCCAAAGGACCTTGGTTCGATTCCCCATGACCCATGTAAGCCAGATGCACAAGTTGGCACATGTGTCTCGAGGCCCTGGTGTGCCCATTCTCTCTCTCAAACAAACAAACAAACAAACAAACAAATAAATAAATAAGTAAGTAAATAAATAAATAAATATTTAAAAGCATTTATTTGCCTAAAATACTAATAATCTACATTACTATTCATATTATTGAAAGTCTAGATCGTTTCCTTATCTTCAACTATCCACTTTACTCATATGAATGAATGTAAACTAAATAGCACAGGATTATACGTTTTTTAGTTTTCTACTTTCAAATTCGATAGTGTGTCTGATTATATTGCTTCCCCACTTGACTACACCTTAGTCTACTGCATTTTAAGTCAATAAATAACTGTATCTACCTTCTAAGGTTTCATCACATATCTATTTAGAATTTTAAGCAAAATATTAACTTCTAGTCATGTCCCACACCAGTGTTTTATTTCAAAATGGACCACAATGAGACGGAGATCACATGAGAATTTAGTATAAAGGAAAATTTATATTTCTTAGTGATGTAGACATCATGTTATAGAATAACACATTGCTCATATACTTGTGATATATTTAGATCCACATATCTCATATTGCACTTGTTTTTAGTACTCCAAACAAGTGGCAAATGTTTGACAGTTAGCATTTTAACAACTCAAAAATAAATTAAATATATCTTATATTTATCATCACATTTTGCAGTCCTATCATAACTCACTTGCATTTTCCTATTTTCAGAAGAATCTCAGACCCAACCTACCATTTGTCACTTTGTCAGTGAGCTCAAATAATGCTCCCGTAATTAAAAAAAAAATAACATTTTGAATATAATACTTTTGAATTTGTTTACACAAAATTAATTTATATTGTTTGTTTACTTCCTGTTCTTTCTATATCTCTTATTTATAATAGTAATGACAATCTTTATAAAACCAAGAATTCAGACTTAATCCTACTGAAAGTTGAGATTTATTTTTTCCCAGGTTTTTACATATAAATTGAAGAAAGCTAGGAGGAGTAATTAAAGTGATTTAAAATGAAGTATGAGTCTAATATCATGGTTTATGGTTGAAAATTCTATTTGCAAATTACTATCCCAGCATAAAATTCATTGTATATATTATCATGACAGGGTTGTTTTGAGAACTGAGTCATGATATGACTTTGACATTCTCACATGGTGAACATTTAGGCAAACCCAGTGGATGTTACCTACTCTATTCCTAGGCTATATAATAAGCTTACTGGACCACCATTATATATGTGGCCCATATTTGATTTAAATTTTAAAATGCTATGTATACCATGGTCCTATCGTAGCCTTTGTTTGAGCGGATGAACTGGTAAATACTCTTCAATATGTTGTTGTTGACCAGTAAAGTATTTTGAGAAAAAAATGTGGTAGATTGATACATTCATAGCTAGCACTAGACGCGTGTTACATTTTCATTCTGACTGACGGCTCCTAGAGCTAATCTTACTCCATATTTTCTTCGCCATAACCAAAGGATTTCCTTAAGTGAACTCTGATATTCATTTTTGAAAGGATGCTTAATATTCATTGAGGACATTCTGAGATTATAATTCCACATAAAATCAGTTTTTACAATTTTAGAATTACCAGTTTTGGAAATTCAGTTTCACACAATTTACAGAGTATTAACTATATTATGAAGAAAGAAAAAAAAAATCTCATGAATTTTTTTTTTTTTTGGTCTATGCAATTAGAATTTTGTACTTCAAAAATCCACAGTGATTAAAAACCAAGAATAAGCCAGCTACCCTTAGCTTCTGTACACCTTGAGCAAGTATAAAACTGGACCATGAATTAAGTAATTTTTATTGAATTAATTTGAAAACTAATACTGACATAACAGATATTTATTTATTTATTTGTTTTATGCAGATCATAGTTGTCTATTGCTTCATCCCTGTTCCCTTTTCCTTGTGGTCCTCTTCTGTAGGGTTATGGGATTTACTGTGGGGTCAAGAAGTCCTCAATCAGGCCCCACCCACGCTGTAGCTCTTACAACCTTTCTGCTCCCTCTTCTGCAATGATTCTTGAGCTGTGGCAGTCCTGTTGGCAACCTGATTGAGGGTGGAGTTCTTCTAGCCTCTGGATTTCTGCTTTGATAGGATGTACTTCACCACCATGTCTGCTGCCATCACCCTGAAGCTGGATATCAGGTTAGCTGTAAGAGCAGTGTTTGTGGCACTGCTGCTACTGCAAGTTCTCCTGGGCTCTGGCGGATGTGGAAGAAGTGGCAAGCCTCAGGGTGGGCCCTCAGATACATTCTTGTCTTAACAATGGATCTTGACTCTCCTCCATTTTCTCTGCCATCTATAAGATAAAGCAGATTCTCCAACCAACAGTGAGAGTAGCTTGGGCTAAAGGGATATGCAAAGTTATTTGAGAGATTGTGTGTGTGTGTGTGTGTGTGTGTGTGTGTGTGTGTGTAAGCCCACTCTTCTCCAGAGAGCAATAAGGGCCCCTTTCTGATGTATTTTTCATAAACTTTGGCTAGTAAGGACTGGGTAGAAAAATATAAATAATCCAGTTCCTACTAAGCTTGATATTTATACCCTACTTTTATGATTTTGAAATGAAATATATTGTATAGGCTTATATGTGGAGTGCTTGGTTAATATTTGTTGGTATGGTTTCTGGTGGCTCTGGAAACATGCAAGTAAGACCTATCTGTTGGAACAATGCCACTGAGAGAATACATTCAACTTCACACCTGGTTCCAGTTTCTTCTTTACTTTCTACTGACAGAGGTGAAGTGAAGGGCCTCCATGTATGCTCATGTAACCGTACTCACTACTGGCTCAGAATCAAGTTAACTAAGGAATGCAGACATGGATTACTGGGACAATGAGCCAAAGTAAATCCTGCCTTCCTTAAGATGCTTCCATCAGGCATTTGAAACAGCACTGAAAAAAGTTAACAGACGTTTTGATATTTATGCACAATCACATGAAATCACACCCCCCCCACTTACACACACACATAATCTCCTAGGTGATGTCTTAGTGTCACTACATAGCTCAGCCACACATGTTATGCTTCCAATCAGAAAATAATTAATTGAGGTGAAAAAGACTTCCATCTGAGAATGACTGTGACATAATTTTAAATCACTATTTTATGAGAAGTAAATGAGGGTTGCTGACAATAGACCACTATAATAAAGCTATGAAGTATTTGCTATCAGAAATTTTTGCTGAAAATTTTAATCTAGTAAAAGGAATTTTCTGACACTTTTGCTAATTAAATAACTGACACTGAGAGGTAAGTCAGCTGTGCCAACTTTGGTCTGTGATCATCTTTGCAGCGCTGAGTTGAGTCCATTATCATTTGGCTAGCACAGCCTGCAAATCATTCCTTGAAAACTAGTGCAGGAAAAATCAGGGGAGAAAGTGAGTGTCTTGGTACAACAGAGCTGGGGTATTGATGCCCACACAGTATTTATGAGGGTTTTGGCTAAAGGGTGTAGAGACTTCTAACTTTGAGATTTTTTTTTAATGTTTATGAGTCTAGTAACTAATTCTATCATTTACTTCTTCATATGGCATTGCTTTTTTTCTCTGTAACCTTTACTCCTGGTTTTCATTTGCACATGTCATTTGTATAAAATAGTATGGATCAATATGCTATCTTCAAACATATATCTCTATAATACACACAAATTTACTTATATATGGAAATGTATCCATACACACAAACATATATACCTATCCTACATTTTAAAAATAACAAAACATTTATTGAAAATGATATTTGTAATTTTCTATGAAAACATTCATTAAATCATTTAAAAAGGAGCTCAGTTGTTACAGATATGACTTTACCAACAGCTTGAGACATAATTGTCCTCCTTTATAAGATGAACAGGAAAAAGGTTTCTTCAAACAAGAAATGTAACCAGAACCCAATAATATTGTTAAATTTTTTATCATTTAATTATTTTACAACAGTTATAGTCTCACATCCCCTCTTTCTATGAGGACTCTCTTCAGTGGAGTTGTTAGTATTCACTGCAGGATAATTTATGACTCAGTCAGTCTCTGGACTGGGGAGGTTTCTCAGGGTATTTCTACTGACTTTTGGCTCTTACAATATTCCTGCTCCTCTTCCATGATAGTCTCTGAGCCTTAGTGGGTTTGTTAGGAGTCTAATTTACTGATGAGCTCTCTGCACCATCTACATTTCTGCTTTGAGGTATTCCCATTGTCCTGGTGTCTGTTGAATTTCCCCTAAAACTGGTTGTCAGGCTAGCAGTGGGAGCAGTACCTATGTGGCTGCTTCTCTCATGGGCCCCAGCGGATGTGACAGAGGTGGCATGTCATATGGTAGGCAGTTGTCTATCTTTTCTTGTCATGTTGATGGATCTTGGTTCTCCTGAGTTTTCTATGCATCTGTCAATAAAACAGATTGTTCAAACAAAACTAAGAGAAGCTTGGATTAAAGGAGGTATGTATAGTTTTTTGAAAGACTTTGTAGCGTTTGTATCCACCTTTTTTAGTCAGACAGCAGTGGGGGCTCCTCTCTGGAGTCTGTGAGTTTCCTAGCTATGGGATTCTGACTTGGTTTCCAGTACGAGATATAAGTTCTGTCCCACTGAGTGGGACTCATCTCCAATTGGAGAACAGTTAGTGACCCTCAAGGGGTGTGTGCTACTATTGCACAAGTACATACTTCTTGTAGCTTGCCCAGTCCCCTGCTGATTCATGCTGTTGGTGACCCACCACATTCCTTAGCACTTTTGGGCACTCAGATGAGGATTATCCAGGAGGGAACCAGCTGCCCTTTCAGTTCCAGCATGCATGTTTCAGCGTTCTATGGCTGTAGACTCTGGTGTCTTTAGTAATAGGGCATTAGCATTGATCTCTGGCAGGTAATCAGTTCTGTGGCAATGATCTGAATTTTGGGGGTACTTTATGAGTTTCCCTGGCCTGGGGTTAATCAGCCAATGTCCATAGTTTTAAGGTTAAGATACTCCACTGTCTATAGGCCACTTCTGTCTGGATAGTCCCCCTCTCCCTTTATTGATAGTTGAATCTTGTAGAATGGTATTGTTATCCAGAAGAAGGGTTTCTATGGAAATGATTCAAATTGTCTTAAATTATGTATAATTTCCCTTGCACCATCTCTGTCTCCATACCCCTCCATTACCTTTCCACCCCAAAGTTATGTCTTTCACCTAACCTTAATGTATTTCCTTCTTTGCTCCTTCCATATGCCTTCTTCCTGTTGGTGCTATTGCCATTTTATTTCTATATTTCTGATTCTTACACTGTTTATACTCATCTCTAATTGTTCCCAGTTAGGAACCACATATGACACAGAGCATGGGGCATTTGTCTTTCTGTGCCTGTGTCACTTCATGTTAAATGATATTTTCCAACTTATCCAGATTCCTGCAAATTTCACACTTTCATAGTTCCTTATTTCTGTTTTTAATCCCATTTTGTATATGAACCACATATTCACTATTCATCAATCAGTTGATGGGCATCTGTGCACATTCCAATTCTTACCTATTGTGAATAAAGTAGCAACAAACATGTCAGAGCAAATATCCCCTTAGGGTCTATGGCCAATAGTGGTATAAAGGGATTTAAATGCTAAGTCTATTTTCATCTTTTCAGGAGCATTCATAATGCTTTCCAAAGTGATTGTGCAAGTTCACACTCTCCCCCATCAGGACAGATAGTAGGTGATAGGTAGGGTTAGTCACTCATTTTCCTGTCTTGTTTCACCCCTCCCTTGCTGCTGTTCCTTTTCCTTTTCTCAAGTAGCCCTCTTCTACACTCATGCATAATTTTAAATATTTTGTTTATTTACTTATTAGAGAGAGAAAGAGGCAGATGGATAGAAAAAGAGAGAATGGGCCATTAGGGCCTCTACCCACCATAAACAAACTCCAGATACATGTACCACCGTTTGTATCTGGCTTTTGTGAATTCTTGAGACTCAAAGCTGTACCCTTTAGCTTCACAGGCAAGCACCTTAACTGCTAAGCCATCTCTGTAGCCCTCATGAATATTCCGTTTTCAAACTCTAGACTAAAAATATGAAAAGTGATATATATAACATTTGTCTAATTTTGGCCCATTTTACTTAACAACACATATGAATTTTAAGCACACAATTGTTTCAAAAAGTGTGAAACAATGTTTCAATTTCTTCATCAGGAAAAATGGAAAAATAATAATGTCTTATCAGTTGGCAATACAGTATGTGGTGGCTAAACATAAACATATATAAAAGAACACATTTTTGTGAGCATCAATCAAGGAGATGATGCATTTGAAACTATTGAAGATTTACCTAGACAAAGAAGTATACAGGAAATATTCTTCCTATTTAAGAATAAAAACTAAGTATTTAGTAAAATCATTCTTCCCTTTCATTAGCTTACTTTGTATAGTACCCAATGGAGAAAAGAAATATAACTTTACTTCAGAATATCTGGGTTGTGCACATACACTATAAGCTACTAACTCACATTTTTTAAATGTCTAGTTTTATTTGTAAACTATCTAACATAAAAATAAGATTAAATTATGATATTTATTGTATTTTTTAAAATATTAAATGTAAGTCGCTCACTTTTAGAACAGTATGTGTGATTTTAAATTTGTATTGAATGTATAAATGAAATAGAATGTCAGAAAACTTTCAACAGGCTATAATTTAAAATTATATGCAGATAAATATATTAAATTCTATAAATGTGTCAACTAGCTCATATTTTACTTTCTAGGTTAAATTGGGCTAAGAAATTTTGAGGTTATAATTTTAAATTGGACACAAAGGAAATTATCAGCTAATGTATTAATGCCTTTTGAAAGGACCATTAATAAATATTTGCAGACTATATAGATAAATGAGTAAATTTCCAAATTTTATTTTTCTCTCTGTCTAATCAATCACAAACTGTACATTTAGTTATTTATGTATTTATTTATTTGTTTCAGTTTTTTCATGGTAGGATCTTGCTCTAGCCCAGGTTGACCTGGAATTCACTATGTAGCTGCAAGGTGCCTCAAACTCATGGTGTTCCTAATTCTGTTTCATAAGTGCTAGGATTAAAGGCATGCTCCAACATGCCTGGCAAGTTTGTCAATTTTTGGTTGGTGTGTGTGTGTGTGTGTGTGTGTGTGTGTGTGTGTGTGTGTCTGTGTGTGTGTATACACTCATGGGTGCATAAGCATCTGTGCAGAGTCTAGAGGAGGACATATGATGTCCTTCACTATCACTCTTCTGCCTTATTTCCCTGAGGCTACAAAGTATACCTGTAAGAGAATGTGTAGCTAGTCTTTCAATTGAAATTGGAGTCATTAGAAGCCATCATACTCAGTTCTCAAAAATGAGTTAATGAGTAATAATTCTCCACTTTAATTTATTGCTTTGGTGAAAGGATATTAGTTAATTATATTAGATCTCTAATAAAAAGAATTAAAGGTCTTTCATGATCTAAGCATTATGAAAAGGTTGTAGCAAACATATCAAGTCATAGTCAATTCAGTATTTCCATATGAAAAAATAGTACTGACTGACATTGTAGAAGATATAGAAACTTTAACATGTAAATATTCTTGGTACAGAAATTTATGACTGGTTTTGGACTGAAATGAGTCTCCTGATCCCAAATTCATATAATGAAGCCTTAATTTCTACTATACCAAATTGAGTCTGTATTTTGGGACAGGACTTTTCAAGGAAGGGCTAAAATGAGGACACTGGGATTCTTAGAGTAGTTCATGATCCCAGATGACAAGTGTCCATATAAAAAGGGCTTTTGTAGAACAGACCTTGTGAAGCCACAGAGAGAAACCAGCCATGTTCCTTCCCTAGATAATGAGAAGACACAATGTACCAATTCAGTCCTAAGGAAATCTTTATTTCAGATATCTAGCCTTTAAAGCGTGAAACATTAATGCAATGCTATATAAGCCATCCAATATTTAATAACTTTGACAACTAAAATTCTGTCATGAGATGCTAAGACTTCATGCTATTATGGGAACTATCTCCTTTTCTACTCGTGATCATCATCTTTTCAGCTTCTTTCATCTTTTCTCTTGTGACTTCCGTGTTTTCTGGCTTAATTAAACCAGAGAATTTTCTTTTGCCCATGTCTCATTATTATGGTAATTTTTTTCTGTTTTCTGAATTCGTCTCTATATGCTGCAGTTGAAGTAGATGTTCAAAGTGTTGCACAAATAATTGTGTTATTTCATGTTTTGAATGTCACTGGTCTCATTGATGGTGTAATGCTTTGCTTTTGCTTTTTGGCTCTTGATCTCTGGCAGAAGGGAATGTAGAGTTTTCTATCAATTCCTTGAGTATTTTCACAAACAGCTGCCTCATCTGTCACTTTATAGAATGCCTGGCTTAGAAGACTACATTAGAAAGGTTTAGTCATGCTAAACTATTTTATGCTAATAATTACTACTAATATAATTACATACCACAAGTGCATGATGTTATTATTCCTACCAAACTGATAGCAAAATTTTTCTTTCAATTTATCTGGCCAATGCAGCTACATAAATTCTTATATTTATAACAATTATTTGATATATTTCTGTGGTGCTTCAAATCTATGTCCCCTAATAGATTCAGGTGCTATTAAAATTGAGTTTGCAGCTTCTACCACTAGCAGGCAGAATCCCTCTACAGGGGAAGATGTGTCATTGGGGAAGGCCAGAATTCCAGCCTAGAGAATGCAGAGTGCTTGAGCTTTGTTTGGGGTTCCCAGTGCGTGCTTCTAGTGCTGCCGGTGGTTTTCTCTCTGTGAGGATTTCTGAAAGGGGTCGCTTCTTCTACCATTATAGAACTTCCCCTGTATCTGTAAGTTTCAAATAAACCCCTTCCTCCCATAAGCTGTGTCTGGGCTGGAGATTCATCCCAGCAATGTGAAGATGACTACTACATTCCTATTCACAACAACTAGTTTTTCCACTGTAAAGAACTTATAAAGTGGAAAATACCTTTGGAACAATTGCTTTCCAAGTCTGGTCAACTGCAAAGAACTGATTTCCTAAAGAGAGACAACATATATGTCAATAGTCATAGTTTTCCTAGACTTTTCTTTAGAAGAATTTAAAGAATCCAAATGTTAGGAGGGAATTTTAAACATGAAATTACTTTACCGAGCTAATTAGATTGAAAAACAAAAAAAAAAAAAAAAAAAAAAGAAAAAAAAAAGAGAGATTGTCAGAGGGTCAGATTTTGTGGAGTAGAAACTTTAGAGAAATGGGAGCCAATTCACCAAACCAAACCAAACAAAAACAAACCTATAAAAACTTCACAAATCTGTTTAAACCTTCCTTGTGTACTCTAAGGGGAACTCCCAGACAAATGTGTATGGGGCCATATTCTCCAAGGCTTAGAGAAAGGAAACTTCCAGGGAAGTAGTGACTACTGGCTGATAATGTAAAAACTTCTTTAGGGACCATGTAATATATTTAGTAGTCAAAGTAGTAGATCCATGCCAAAGAAATAGGGGTTAATGATTTCCATCATGCAGATTAAATATTATTTTACATGCTGGAAAGATAGCTTAGTGAATAAAGCCCTTACATCACAATTGTGAATACCTGAGTTCAAATCCCCAAATCCCATTAAAACAAACAAATAAACAAACAATGACAACAAAACACACAGATGTTGTAGCCTTATTGGTATCTATAATCCCAGCATGCATATGGTGAGATGAGAGATGTTTGTGTGGGAATCTTCGACAAGCTTGTAGTCTAAGGAGCCAGACAAACCCAGTCATGACAGACCTTGCCACAGACAAAATTCAGACATTATAGGATTTGAGATTGTCCTCTGAGATTCATAAATGCATTGTGGTGCTCACTTGACACCAACCCTCAGGTCTGACATGAAATAAACAAAACAACCACAACCACAACCACACTATTTTAAGGGCCCGAGAGAAGGCTCAAAGTTAGGAACCATTCATCCATCATTTAAAGATTCCTAAATTTTTCCAGGAAGATCTTCCTGCCTTGGATTTCTTACCCCAGAATTCAGTGTTTTTATAATGCTATTAACTCATCTCTGAGATTTTCTGATAACAAGATTTTAAAAATTGGAGCCAGGCAATATTTTAATAAATATGTGTTCTGATGATTTATTTGCTTTTTATGTTTATGATGAGGTTGTACAATGATTTCCTTCAATTTCCATAGCCACATCATTCTGTACTCCCTGGGTTCACAAAAGGCTACTATAATCGCATAACATTCCTCTGTTGAATATATTTTTTACTTTCATGTCATCATCAGTAATATTTAATGTATTTTGCATGTGACCTTCAATTATGCCTATATAGGGAATTTTCAATAATAGTGTAAAATTGTTTTAATAAATATTCATTTTAATTTCTCCTTACAACATGGAGAAAGGAAGAAACATGCTTATTGCTATTATAGTAATCTTGTTAGATCAAGTAAACAAAGAATATTTGAACAGGAGCAGTATCTAGGTCTGAATTGCTTTAATTGGACATTTGTATTGATCAAGTTAAACATCTAATGGCTCTATTTTCTAGGTTGAGAGAA
The DNA here is from genome assembly GCF_020740685.1 of Jaculus jaculus. Lineage (NCBI taxonomy): Eukaryota > Metazoa > Chordata > Mammalia > Rodentia > Dipodidae > Jaculus > Jaculus jaculus. The sequence goes on from NC_059112.1 coordinate 34,302,272, forward strand.
TAAATTTACTGAGTCATCCCCAAGAGAGGATTTTGCTTAATACAATTAACAAGAAAGAGAATCACATTCATTTTATTATAATGAGCTTCAGTCATTCAATTTAATCTGTTTAATGATATTCAAGCATAGTTAGGTGAGTTGATATCTTAAGTATATTCATGTCACAATGCACATGAACAATGATCTGTATGAGCACAAAAATACTGGGGAGTTCGCCTCACAAAAATCAAAGTGTTTAAAAATCTGTCTGTAACCTGCGATAAGCATGATTAATTGCTACATTAGAGAGATCTCCAAGATATATTCTTATACATAGTGCTAAATTTTCCAAACACTCATATGCCTTTAATAATATTTTAAATATTTACATTTCTACTCTTGGCAAAATTACATATTTCCAGGATCATTTAAGGTTATTTTATGTGTGCAAGAAATTTATTTCATGTTCTCTCTCTCTCTCTCTCTCTCTCTCTAGGTGAATATATTGATAAATCACACTCCTCAGAAGAATAAACCCTACTAATCTAAAGTAGCCACAGTTAGAAAATAGAGCAGATGCACACAACATCTTTTGTGAGCCAATGCAAACAAGCATTTGCCATATTCAGTCTTTGGTTCCTCATATCCACTCTTCACATCTTTCTATGGTTTCAATATATGTTTATGCCTTTTCTTGTCTTTGTGACCATATGCACTTGTGAGGTAAACTAAGCCTGATATATTATAGCAGAATATTGGGGGGGGGAGAAAAAATATCCCTTTTATTATTGTGAAAACTGAACACATATGTCCAACATAATTTGTTGCCTAATTTTAATTTTGCTGGTGACATGTGTAGCATCCACAGACAATTCACAAGAGCAGGTACAGTAATAAGTAGAAGTAGCAAAGTGTAGTAAATAATTTCCATATGAAATTATCAAAGTGACCTTATTTCCAAAACCACTCTCAGAATCCAAGCTCTGTTCCAATCACCCATTAGTCATCAATGTGTTTTTTTTTTTTCTTCTGATTGTTATACTCCAGAACTTGATAGTTTCATAAAATTAAAGGCAGGAAATCCCAGTTTACAAAAGACAAGGCCTTAACCGTAGTCTCAGAATGACAAAAGAAAATAAAAGCCCCTTATTTTATACTGAACATTCTGCTGAAGGCACACAAATTTAATTTTTAAATGTTATCGTTCAATCCACAATTATTAATTAGCATCTGTCCATTGCATGTCCAACATTGAGATTCTAAGAACCGAAGGTTCAAACCAAAGCCACTTTTCTTTTCTTGTGCATCTCAAATAAAATAATTAGAAGGATTAAATTAAAATAATTAAATTAAATTAAAATAATCTAAGAAGTGTTTTGAAGTAATCATAGTTGGCACTGGAGTTTCAATGATGATGACAAATATAGTCTGAGTACTTATGGAAGCTATGAGGAAACACCAGAATTATGTTTGACATAGAGGTTTACAAAAGGTTTAATTGTAGATATAGAGGAAAGATTCATGGAAATGAAACAGTACTGAGTTAATGTTGTTACTATTTTAAAACACACAATAATGCAGTCGAAGAGAAGGAGAGGGGCTGGAGATATTGTTTAGTGGTTAATGCTCTTGCCTGCAAAGCCAAGGGATGCAGGTTCAATTCCCCTTTACCCATGTAAGCCAGATGCACAAATTGACACATGTGTCTGGAGTTCATCTGCAGTGGCTGAAAGCCCTGGCATGCCCATACTCTATCTGTCTCTCTCTTTCTCTATTTGCCTCTTCTTGCCCTCTCTCAAATAAATAAAATAAAAAGTTTAAAAAAAGAAGAGAAGTAGAAAAACTATTAGATTTTAGCAACATATATGGAAATACTAGAAATAATCTGCAGTTTAGATATTTGCAATGGGTTTGCTATGTTGGGAAGAGAACAGTAACCTGGTATTTTAATAATTTTTAATAAACTGATTGCTAAATGTCCAAGTGTACCTGAGTGATATCTACAAGGCCAAGTATATTAATAGTAACTGAGGGAACACATAGCACCTGATAAATAGTATGTTGTAGTTACCTACATATTGCGGGGAAAAAAAAAAATCACCCAACCAAAAGTAGCTGAAAGAGGAAGGCGTTTATCTTGGCTATACTCATGAGGAGATGGTTCATGATGGCTGGGCAAGGGCATTACATGAGCAGAACCTGGGCAACCCCTCTGCCACAGGAGGTGGCAAACGGCGTCAGGAGAGGGAATTGAACTCTAGCAAAGGGGAACTGGCAAGAACACCTCTAAGCCAGCCCCTAACCACATATATCCTCCAGCAAGTCTCCACCTTCCAAATGACCATCAGCTAGAGATCAAGCATTGAGAACACGAATTTAAGGAGATACCTAAAAATTCTGAGCATCCCTCACTATACCTCAATAAATGAAATTTTGTATATGAAGAATTTTACTTCTGAACAGTATGTTCTAAAACCCATTTAAAATTATTTTCCTAGGTTCTATTCCCCAGGACCCCTGTAAGCCAGATGCACAGGGGGTGCACAAGTCTGGAGTTCGTTTTCAGTGGCTGGAGGCCCTGGAGCACCCATTCTCTCTCGCTTTCTCTCTGTCTCTCTCTCTCTCTCCTTCTCTCTCTCAAATAAATAAATTTAAAAAAAATTTTCCCCATTCCAAATTATTACTTGAATTTAATTAGAATCAATGCATTAGTAAAATATAAGGACAATTTTCATCCATTCAGTCATTTTTTGCATTAGCCATATGGTTCCTGTGAGTTTTCCTATGGGGTGACCAGAAGTTTTATTCTGAAACCTGAGAACAAAAAAGTGAGGATATGAATGTCTGGTGAGTAAAACAGTTGGAGGCTGTTTGCTTCTTTGAATTTTTTCCTAGTGACCTGGGTTTTATGAGAATCTGGCCTTTTTCATATTGCTGAGGGGTCTAACCTGCCAGTTGCTCTCTTCGGGTGGTTCATTTTTCAGAAAATGCTCTCAGAGACCCATTTGATTACAGCACAATCTGAAGTGGCTTCAGAAAATATGAATAGAAATTCACCAGAGGAAGAATCCAAATGCTCTGAACTAGGATGCAATAAAACTTAGAATTCAGTGTTTCTTAAAGCCCTTTACAAACATTAGCTTCAGTAATTAATCCTCTCAATTTCCCCATAAGTCATATTTCATTATCCTTGATTTACAATCATAAAACTAGAATACTAAGAAAATGCATAGCCTGCATTGTCAGACAAATCTCTTTAAAACACTACTTTCCTCATGTTATTCCCCTCCAAGAGGCCTGAGTGTTTCTCCATTATTACTTCTAAATCTTTCTGCTTCTGCCCACAAATCCTAGCTTTTAACCATCCAATAAGCACATCCAAATATTACCTAACACATGGTTCCAAGTCAAAGTTGTCAAATCCTTTATTGTGCTTCATACATGCATACTACTACTAATTCTCTTTTTTCCTACCCATTGTGAGGACTTTTATAGTGTATCATCCTTATTATATACTTGTTCTGACATCACCTTACTTTATTATGTCTTCTACGCTAAGATGCAAGCAATGAATTTCCTACCAAAGAATATCTGATTATCCCATTTCCCTCATCATGTGCTATAACTAGGTGGGTTTATTTGTCAGCATAATATTGATTCTTGTTAAGAGTTAAGTAAACTGTTTCCATAGACACCTTTTTCTCATAAAAACCCCATGAAAATACATCATGGTTGTTTTGTTAAATATTTGTTTATTTGGGGAGAGACCAGCAGAGAGAGAGAGAGAGAGAGAGAGAGAGAGAGAGAGAGAGAGAGAGAGAGAAATGGAAATGCTAAAGTTTCCTGCCACTGAAAACAAATTCCCAATACATGTGCCACTTTATGCATCTGGTTTTATGTGGGCACTGGGAAATAAAACCAAGACTGTCAGGCCTTGCAAGGGAACATATTTTCAACCATTTCTCCAGTTGGGTATCATTGTTATTATTTCACAAAAAGCAATGCTACTTTGGAACCAACATTAAAGAGAAATTTCTCAGTGGTAGAGTGTCAAATATTGCATTTTAATTCACTTAATGCTGTTGTATCTTTCAAATAATTAATATGTTCTCTTTGCCCTTGTATAATCCTGGCCATCTTTCTACAATTAACTAAACTTATTGGTATGCTGTTGGCACAGTTATTTGATATATGTTGTTGATAAGCACACAGAGATAATTAGACAAATTGGGGCAAATGGAGCTGCTGGTAAGGCTCACATTAACACATTGAGTTTATCACAGTTGCATTTGTTTTGAAGAACGTCCCCACCCTCCTTCTATATATCTTCAAAGTTTTGGTGGTTTAAATCTGAAAGACAGTAGCCAGCAGAGTGGGTTTCATCAGCTCCTTTTCTGCTTGTGAAGTGGACTCTCTTCTATTGTTTTGATGCCCCCTTTCCTGGGCATGTGACTGTGATGATATCTGTTAATATTATAAGATCTGAAAAATTCTTATAGGGACAATACTGGACTAGGGCCTACACAAATGAACATCTTTCAACCTGATTACCTTTTGACTAAGTCTGTTTTTCAGTGGCAGTCACATTCTGCTCTACTGGTGGTTAGTACTCCAACATATGAACTGTGTGGGCCATAGTTTGGTTCATAAGAAGAGACACTCAATAGCTAAATGTAGATTAAACATTTTCCAAGGAATAATTTATAAATGAAGACAACTTGGTTAAATTTTGCTCTGCACAAGTACCTAATGTACTCTTTCTATGCAAAGGAGGTATGCCAGACAAGATAAAATTCAGAGAGAAAAACTGACATGGGAAGAGGGAAATTCTTGCCAGGATTAAGTTTTTTTTTTCTCTCTCTCTCTCTCAATTTTCTACAAAAATCTAGCCCCATTTGGCAGAAGGCCAAGCAAGAAGGAGGAAACTTGGAAATGATTTTGCTTTTGTTCATTTATCCATCTGTCTACATGAACCTTGTGACATTGTTTTCCAAGAGGAGGCCTGTTAGTGCCAGAAACATGGTAGTTGGCCTGAAATTATCAATGCTTACCCAGTTGTTCAAAAGAATACTGGTGGAAAAATTCGTATCTTAAATATGATTATTTTACTTGCCAAAATTTAAGAACTTTAGTAACATTGCTTAGTATATATGTTTTAGATTTTGTATTTGGATTCTCTTGTAGTTGTGTTAGAATAGACATTCTAGTTATCTTGGATTTTCATTCATCCTTAGAGTTACTGAACCTATCAGATGGCTTATTGAAGAATTCTTTAAATAGTAGTTTACTGAAGAAAAAAAAAATGAAAGCTTTGTTGTGTCCTATATACTTAAATTATTCTATTTAAAACAAACAATAGACATCTTTATCTTAACAAAGATTAAATATTATATACATGTATATTTTTCTAGCTTTATTGAGGTATAATTTACACAAAGTTATGTATACATATATATGTATGTGTTATACCTCATAGGGTTTCCTTATATATTATCATTGTGCAGTAATCACCAGTATCAAGTAACATAGAAAATGAGTACCATACTTTCATTATTGCTTCTCTAATACACAACCTTTAGTTGATTCTACTTGTTTGTTTTTTAGAGGGATGTTGTAATTGACATCAATATGCAGATAATCTTTTTTGGGGGCAATGATTATATATATATATATTCAAGCACTAATATCGCTAAATGATATGATGGTTCTGTTTTTATTTTTGTAGGATCACTTTGTTGTTTTCCATAATGACTGCATAATTGACATATCTACTATAAGTGTACATGTATTTAATTTTTTCTACCTATAATTTGATATATTTTGACTTGCCTGTCGATATTAGTGTAATGAATGGTCTTCCACATCTTTCCTTTCAATTTTTTGGAAAAATTTGAGAAATATGTATGTCAGTTCTTTAAATATTTTGTGGAATTCACCAGGGGTTCACCTGATCTTGGGCTTTTCCTTATTGGAAAGATTTTGATTCCTGATTAATCCTACTTAATTTAATCTGTTTCATTTTTTATTTTTTCCTGATTCATTCTTAGTAAATACTATGTCTCCAGAAATACATTATTTTGTTTTAGTGTATAAATTATTTTCTTTTAGAGGTAGTGTCTCACTCTAGCCCAAAAAGAACTAGATTCACTATGTAGTCTCAAAGTGGTCTCAAAATCATGGGGATCCCCTTATTTCTGCCTCCTAAGTGCTGAGATGAAAAGCATGTGCCTCCATGCCAAACAAGTTTATCCAACTTTTGTTGACTGTGTGTGTGTGTGTGTGTGTGTGTTGTATGTATATGTGCTGTGCAGACTCATGGGTGTGCATGTGCGTGTGTGCAGAGAACACACGAGGGTGCAAGGTCTTCAATAGCATGCTTCTGCCTTATTTCCTCGAGACAGAGTCTCTCACTCCACCTGGAACTGTCCTATTTTTGTTTAGGTTGACTGATCAGTGAGCCCCAGCTATCTTTCTGTTTTGAAGCCCCTAAGGATGGCTATAAACTTTCAATCCTCTTGTTTCTGCGTCCAAGTACTTATATTACAAGTATACTGCCACGCCCTGGTCTCAATATATGGTCAATTTTCTTTTGAATAAATTTATCAAAATATATTATTCCCTTAATATTAATATCAATGTCAGAATATTTCTTGACAAATAAATTAGCTTTCTGAATTGTATGAATTAATGTTTCTCTGCATTGTATAGGGATATTTAGGAAGCCACTCACCTGACATCTTTCTTTTGTTATAAGTCTAGAAGGCCAAGTAAGTCAGTAGTTTTAAGTAAAGATAGCAATTTTCCATCACTGATCATTTAATTCCATTTAAATTATGAAATTTATGCTTATTTTTATATTAATTTCTTAGTTATAGAAATATAGATCATCTAATATTTATCAAGAAGTTCATGTGTTCCTTTGCCATATTATTTTTGTTAACAATGTGTTGTATCATTTTAATGATATAATATTTCTTCTCAATAAATGACCAATCCATATATCCCAGAATCTGAAGTTAAATTAATTAGAAGCATTCATAATTTTAATCTTGAATTATCTGTGTTTCTTGGTGGCCAAGATCAAAAGCATTGCACAAAGACCATGTAAATTCTCAGGCTTAATTTTGCATCCATAAGAATACTGTCACCGTGATCATCATGACCATCGTGAATGTTGTAGTCAGTTCACATTGCTAGCAGAAATCACCTGACCAAAAGCAACTTTGGGGGGAAAAGGGGGTTTATTTTAGCTAACAGACTTGAGGGAATGCTCCATCATGGCAGGGGAAAATGATGGCATAAGAAGAGGGTGGACATCGCCCCCCTGGCCAACATAAGGTGGACAATAGCAGCAGGAGTGTGCCAAACACTGTCAAGGGAACACTAGCTATAAGTCCCATAATTCTGCCCCCAACAATACACTGCTTCCAGAAGGCATTAATTCCCAAATCTCTATCATCTGGGAACCTAGCACCCAGAACACCTAAGTTTATGGGAGACACCTGATTCAAAACACCACATTCTGCCCTGGCCCTCATAAGCTGATAACCGTCCATGATGTAAAATGCAATGTATTCAGTACGACTTTTTTTTTTAAATTTTTTATTTATTTATTTGAGAGTGACAGACATAGAGAGAAAGACAGATAGAGGGAGAGAGAGAGAATGGGCGCGCCAGGGCTTCCAGCCTCTGCAAACGAACTCCAGATGCGTGCGCCCCCTTGTGCATCTGGCTAACGTGGGACCTGGGGAACCGAGCCTCGAACCGGGGTCCTTAGGCTTCACAGGCAAGCGCTTAACCGCTAAGCCATCTCTCCAGCCCTCAGTACGACTTTTTAAAAGTACCCATTTTTTAATAAATGCTAATGAAGTGCAAACATCCCCTAACCCAACACCTAAACTGATTCCCTAACTTGCACTTTTCTTTAATCCCAGAACTGGTATGGGTGGCAAGTTAGGGAACCAGTTTAGGTATTGGATTATACATGAATGGACAAAGAAAATGTGGCATATATTGAACTTCTATTAAGTCATAAGAGGGATGAAATTATCTTGTTTATGAAAATATATGCGACTGCAGTTTATCATATTATCAAAATAAATAATATGGAGAAAAACAAATGCCACATGCTTTTTGACTCATATATAGATTATATTGAACTGCTATTAAGTCATAAAAGGGATGAAATTATCTTGTTTATGAAAATATGTTCTTTGCTTATTAATATATAAAAATGTTAAACCAAATTCTGAACATATTAACAAGAAATTATATAGATTTGTTTATTAGCCATAGGGCATGAACAAAAAATATTATTGAAGGTGGGAAATTAGCTTTATTTTATAACCTAGAAAGTTCCACATCTCTAAATTCTAAACTCAAACGCTACCCATTTTTTTTTTTCTGATTCCATTATAAATCACTATTTATAGTAAATTTTGTAAGTAATTTGAATTGCCAGTATTTTGCATGGGCACATGCTTGTTTAAGTTCCGGAAAGAATGTCAGAGACACATGTTGGGTCATGATATGCAGAGACACTTATCTTACCCAGAACTGTGGGCTAACTCCACAATGCACGACCCATGTACCTCAACAAGGAGGGGAGGAGGTAGGCCACGGATAAGCCTAATAATGGTACCAAACTGACTGCATTTGCTGAATACAAAACTAATTAACAAAACAAAATAAAAAGATTCATTAGAACTGGTAAAATCATCATTTAACTTACAATTTCATCACTTTATAAGAAGTTTTTGTTTTCCAGTTTCCAAGTTGTCTATCTCTCCTCCTAAGTTCATAGCTATGTTTTGTATTTAAACACTAATTTGCTATGATTATGTACTTTTACTTTACTGTGTGTCATAAAATAGCACCAGGCAGTGACTGAACAAGGGTAAGAGACACACTTGCTTGTCATATGATGGCAAAAAAGGTAATTTTAGTGAATTCCAGCACTAATAGCATATGCTTATTTTATACCAGTTTCTCTATGGGAACTGAATAGCTACAAATAAATACAGGAAAATATTTTTTACATCCATAAAAGTTTTTAAATATTCCCCTTCTCTCCATGTTCATGTTAGAGGCAGCACTGGGGCTTTGGCATTCATTCGTCACAGCCTGCTCTGCAGCTGCCCACTGCTTCTTTTTATTTATTTATTTATTTGTTTGTTTGTTTGTTTGTCTGTTTGTTTTTTTATGAGAGACAGACACAGAGAGAAAGACAGATAGACGGAGAGAGAGAGAATGGGCGCGCCAGGGCTCCAGCCACTGCAAAGGAACCCCAGAGACATGCGTCCCCTTGTGCATCGGGCTAACGTGGGACCTGGGGAACCGAGCCTCGAACTGGGGTCCTTAGGCTTCACAGGCAAGAGCTTAACCGCTAAGCCATCATTCAGCCCTGCCCACTGCTTCTTGACCATGGATCTCCAAGGAGAAAGAGCTCCAAGGGGCCTTTCAGAGCATGTGTAAGCAAGAGGAAGCATCCTGTTCAGCCAGGAAATGTGCTTTCTGCGGGAGTGGGTGGAGAGCATGGGAGATAAAGCGCCACCTGCTACTCTAAAGTTAAATCAGAAGAAACTATTAAGGAAGAAAAAAAACAGCAAGACAGAGGACAACGTAAAGACACAGGAGCCATCCTGCAAGGAGAGTGATCTAGAAATGATAATGAAGGTGTAATTACTGAAGTAGACCTAAAATGAACCCAAAATGGCTCAGGGAAGTTTAAGCGAAAGATTGTTAGAGCCACATGCTGGGACATTATATACAGAGACATTGCCTCTCCCCCATGACTAATGGCTAGCCCCACAGTGCAAGACCCACATTCCCCAAGAAGGAGGCTTCCTTTCCATGGGGGGGAGCACATGAAAGAGGCTAACATGGTACCAACATGGCTGTTTACACATTGTGTACATAACTTTAAAAAAAAAAAAGACACCGATGCTCCTCAAGAAATGAAAGATGAATGTAGAGATAACTGAAGAAATAGATGATGGATCAAGCAACTGAAAAGAAAGGGGCTGCTGTTGATGCTTAAATGATAGTGAGTTTTGAAAGCCATTGACCTTCACAGATTCCATCAAGCTAAACCCTCGCTTGGCCATTCTATATGCCAAGAGAGCCAGTGTTTTTGTAAAGTTGCAGAAGCCAAATGCTGCCATTTGAGACTGTGACAGAGCCATGGAAATAAATCCTGATTCTGCTCAGCTTTACCCTTTGCAAGGGGAAGCATGCAGACTTCTGGGGCACTGGGAAGAAGCAGTCCATGATCTGGTCCCTGCCTGCAAACTGGATTACGATGAAGATGCCAGTGCAATGCTGAAAGAAATTCAATCGAGGGCTCGTGAGTGAAAATGTGAAGAGACACAGAGAGAGGGGAAAGAAAAATAAACGAAAGAATAGGAAGGGCTAAGAAGGGCCAAGCAGAACGGAGCCAGAGGTGGCTTCCCTGGTGGAATGTCTGGGAATTTTCCTGGACGAATGTCTGGAATGGGAGGGGCAATGCCTGGAATGCCAGGAAGGCCTGGTCTTAAAGAAATTCTCACCATATATACTTGGAATTAAATTTGTCAATGCTATTTTTGTTTGTATGCGTGTATTTTAACTTTTCAGTGTATGCTCTTAACTCAAGAAGACAAGTTTCTTTTGGACTCTGACCTACTGAACCATATGTGACCTAATTATATTCTAATAATGAATAGATTATCATAAGTGGGTAAAACTGCTTTTCTGAAAATGTGCCCTGTGCTTTTATACTTGTAATTTCTACAAGTAGAAAGCATGGCCTTCACTTTCAAAACACTTGAAATATCATTTCTAAATCAAAAATAATTTATGCTAAAGATGGAAGATAGTAAATGAGTTTTCAGCTTAAAAGTAGTATAGTTTAATGAGAAATTGTGGTTATATTCAGAAAGTATTTGCTGAGACCAATATGTTGTAGGGTTGCTCCTGCTTTTTCCTCTAGCAGTTTCAGAGTTTCAGGTCTGATATTAAGGTCTTTGACCCATTTGGATTAATTCTTCTGCATGGATAGAGAAAAGGATCTATTTCCATCCTTCTGCAGATACATATCCAGTTTTCCCAGCACCATTTGCTGAAGAGGCTGCCTTTTCTCCAATGAGTATTTTTGCTGAAGATCAGGTGGCTACAGCTGCCCGGATTACATTTGGGTCCTCTATTCTCATCTATTGATCTACATGTCTATGTGACAGCACCATGCTGTTTTTGTTACTGTGGCTCTGTTATATAAGTTAAAATCAGGTATGGTGATACCACCAGCCTTATTTTTAAAATTTTTTTTTATTAATTACTTTTCCCCTTCCCTATCTTTCTCCCTCCCTCTGGCCCCGCCTTGTTGAGGTATATGGGTCATGCATTGTGGAGTTAGCACTCAGTTATGGGTAGGAGGAAATGTCTCTGTGTATTTCCACCCCCTGTTCTGCAAATTTCCCTGAACCATGTTGTGTTCATTTTGGGTTTGCTTCAGTGATGAGTTCTGCGGACCTCTATGTCTCTGGATATCTGATTTGGTAGGAGCTGATTGTTCTTTGGGTCGATCCCCTTCACCCTTGTACTGGTACCGGGTTCACTAAGAAAACAGCACCCTTGTTTGTTTTCCCAATTATTCTTAGTTTTAGCTGGGGCTCTTTTAAGGTGTGATGGGGTGGTTCTCTCCTTAGGATCTGTGTCTATCTGAAAAACATAAGCAGATTCTCCAACAGAGAGTGAAGGTAGTACCAGATAAATGGGATAATTCTCATTTTTTAAGAGAGAATTTAATAGGTGTATGCCCTCTTGTAGCCCATGATTGGTAGCCATTAATATTTAGGGTAATTACTGTGAGGTTTTATTTGATCCATGCCATATTGTGTTGGTATATGTGGTTTGGTGCTTTCATGGAGTTTGAAGTTTTTTGTGCCTTCTCTCAGTTTTGTTATTGTGATCTGCTTCTTGTAGGCTTTTGAGGTTGATTATTTGATTCTTCTGTGTGGAGAATTTCCTGAAATTCTCTGTTTTTTTTTGGTTTTGTGTTCATATTGTTGTAAAGCTGAGTTTTGTCATGGAAAGTTTTACTTTCACCATCTATTATGAGTGGTACTTTTGTTGTGTAAAGTAGTTTGGCTGGGAAGCCGTAGGATCTTAGACTTTGCAATGTTCCATTCCAGGTCCTGCTGGCTTTCATGGTTTCCATTGAGGAGTCTGAAGTAATTCTGATGGGGTTACCTTTAAAAGTGATGTGCTGTTTTTCCCTAGCTGATTTTAGTATTTTCTCTTTGGTGTCTATGTTCAGAGTCTTAATGACAAAATGTGTTGGAGAGTTTCTCCTTTGGTCCTATCTGTTTGGAGTTCTGTTAGCTTCTTTTATCTTGGACATTTCTTTTGAGAGAGTAGCAAAGTTTTCTTAGATTATTTGTTAAATAAGTTCTCTGTGTCTTTGGTCTGAATTTCTTCCCCTTCTGGTATTCCCATGATCTGGAAGTTAGGATGTTTAAGGGCATCCAGTTCCCTCATGTTCTGTTCAGAAAATATTTTGAACTTATTGAAACTTTTGAACTCTTGAACTGTTTCTTCTGTCTTGTCTTCCAGATGGGAGTTTCTATCCTCCACATGGCTGACTCTATTTTTAAGAGCTTCTAAAGTGTTTTGGGCTTGTTCAATTAGGTTTGCATTTTCTACTACTTTTCTATGTATACTTTCCATCCCTCTGTCAAGCTCCCTTTTCACATCATTTTCTGATTTTCTTGATGCTTCTTGGAGTTCACCTTGCATATGATTATGTCTTCATTTAGGATCACCAGCTGATTTTTGAGGTCCTCTTTTTATTCATTCTCTTTCATATCTCTTAACTGTCTTTGAACTCCTTCCATTTTCTTATCTATTAGGTCTAGTCTAGTGATGGCAGCATCTACACGATTATTGGTCCCTTTTTGCTTTTCTGCAAGTTCTACCAGTAGCTTGGTCAGGGTTGCATTGCACATAGCTTTGTTTTGGTTATCTGATCCTAATGTCTCTTCTATGTTGTGATGAGAGAGATCCATTGTAGGAATGGGTGATCTTACTGCATTTACTTGCATTTGATTTTCATGTTATTTCTTTTGTGCTGTTGTCTCCCTATCACAGTGTATGGGCAGGGATAGTAGGACTGTGGTCTTGATGGGCAGGGGAAGTAGTGCCTCTTGGGGAACTGACCTGGGTTTGCAGGTGGGCAAGCAGACAGGCAGAGTGTTCCTGAGCTCATATGTGGGTGGGCAGATTAGCCTGTGTTTGCACACAGCAGGCTGATGGAACAGACTCTATAGTGGGCTGCCAAAGCAGGCTGATTGCTGGGCTCCCCCGGCAGGTAATTCTGAGGAAGGACCAGGCCCACTGGTTCCTCCCAATGGTTATAGGAGGAGGATGGGTGTCGACGGCTCAGAACCTCTCTTAGTCACCAGAGAAAAACCACACTGAGTCAGCAGTCTTGTCGAAGCAGGAACTTGCTTTATTGTTACTGGTGGTTGCCTATATAATGTTGAAAATAAAGGCGGGGATCTCAGGAAAGGATGAGGTGTAAGGGCCAATAGCATATCGTGACTTTTGAAATGATCGGTTCTAGGTGCATGTGGGAGCTCTAACATTTTTGCAGAAGTAGCAGGCCAGAGAGAGAGAGAGAGAGAGAGAGAGAGAGAGAGAGAGAGAGAGAGAGAGGGAGAGAGAGGTTGCACCAGGGCATCTAGGTATTGTAAATGAACTCCAGATGCATATGTCACATTGTGCATCTGGCTTACATGGGTCCCGGAGAATCAACCCTGGGTCCTTAGGCTTTGCAGTCAAGTACCTTAACTGCTAAACCATGTCTCCAGCCCCATGAATTCATTTCTTATTGCAGTGTTTATCAGAAAAGTATTTGCTGATGAGTTCAAATGTCACTCATTTCAGACTCTGCACATGTCTTACCTCTCTGGCTGAACAAAATAAAATTTCTAGGAGGTTTCTGCTTAGATACAACCTTATGCCTTTTGAAATCTTGACTTGGTATTTCACCTGAAGTTACTTTTTAGTTCTTTACTAAAACTCTTTTATGAAAATATTACTGCTACTTTCTATAGTAGATACAGAAATGTAAGGTATTATAGCAAAGACATATTTTGGGATATAGTAAGATAATATTTTTAAGTTGAAGCAGTATCCTTTTTGCATGCATATGTGTGTATTGTGGGTACATGTGTATAGACATTTGTGTGTGGGCGGGGTGCAGATGGGGGGAAGTGCATGTGCACATGTGTGCATGTATATGTGGATGTTGGAGGTCAAAGCTGGATGACTTTTTCAATCACACTCTGCATTACTTTTGGAGACAGGGTCTCCCACTAAACCTGGTGCTCACCAATTTGGCTAAGGCAGCTAGTTCATAAGTCCGGTAATCCTCCTGCCTCCAAGTCCCTAGCACTGTGATTACAGGCATATGTCACTACCTCTGGCTTTTGCATAGATGACGTGGATCCAAATTCAGATCATGCTACTTATATGACAAGCACTGTGCTGACTGAGCCATCTCCCCAGTCTGGAGGTTGTATTATTTTCTGTGAAAAGACGAGCATTAAAATGAAATGTTAAATTAATAGGCTCTTTTAATCCCATGGCACACAGTTCCCTTCATTTTAATAAAGATAATAAACAACAATAGCACTAAAACAAATAATATTACATCTCCACTTCTTAAAATGGTTATACATGCCCCATGTTAACGTGTGTTAAAAACAGAGGAAGGCCTTGAGTGTCTTCCTTTATCATTCATTTAACTTACTTCTTTGAAGACAGAGTCTCTTACTTAACTAGGAGCTCCCTGCTTCTCAGTTAGACTGGTTGACCCAAAGGTTTTGCATTGCTACCATGTGTCATTACTCATAATAGGAATAACACTGGTGAGTGCAATTCAATGGAGAAGAGTGTGCGATGGGAGATCTGATTTTTTTCTGATTTTCCACAGAGCTGCACTATGGTGGCTAGGAATCACTTTAGTAACTTATTTTTGATAATTTTGAGAAATAATTATGATCATAGTAAGAAAGTGTCATTGTCCATGCAGAGAGAGAGGTTTTACCATGCTCAATATGTTGCATGTTATACTAATGAGTGGAACTCTTATAAATAACTTTTTTCCCTTAGTTTTTATATCCCTCCTGTACAATGGGGAGATATGAATTAAAACTCCATGTTTATTTAGTGATATCAATTTTAAACTGCCAAATTCTAAATGATCCAACTCAAGATAAGATAAGTGTTAACCCCCTGTATATCATGCTAATAACCTTTTCTCTTAAGCATATTGGTTTAGTAAGCTTGAAATGATTAGGGAAAATGTTAACTGTATGGAAAGATGTTTCACTGAATTCTTGGTTCATGATTACAAAAATAAAATGACTATTCCAAAGTACATTGTAAAAAGTATATATGAAGGGAACATATAATGTTTTTTAAATTTTATTTTTAATTTTTTATTTATTTATTTGAGAGCGACAGACACAGAGAGAAAGACAGATAGAGGGAGAGAGAGAGAGAATGGGCGCGCCAGGGCTTCCAGCCTCTGCAAACGAACTCCAGACGCGTGCGCACCCTTGTGCATCTGGCTAATGTGGGACCTGGGGAAGCGAGCCTCGAACCGGGGTCCTTAGGCTTCACAGGCAAGCGCTTAACCGCTAAGCTATCTCTCCAGCCCTAAATTTTATTTTTATTTTTATTTATTTATTTGAGAACGGCAGAGAGAGAGGGGGAGAGAGAGAGAGAGAGAGAGAGAGAGAGAGAGAATGGGTGCGCCAGGGCCTCCAGCCACTGCGAACAAACTCCAGATGTGTACGCTCACTTGTGCATCTGGCTAACGTGGGTCCTGGGGAATCGAGCCTCAAACCGGGGTCTTCACAGGCAAGCACTTAGCTGCTAAGCCATCTCTCCAGCCCTGGGAACATATAATTTTTGCAGAAAAATACTACTACCTCTAAACCTTGAATCTTGTGTTCATTCATTTTTCTTTACTATTAACAAAATGCTTCATGGTTAATTACTGAACACTTTGAAGTGTCAGTAAAATGTTGGTATATACTTGACAGCTGTACTCATGTAATGATAATATCTGTGTGGTACTTTTTGACAGAACTACTGTGATTAAGGATTGTTTAAAGTTCATACCTGAACAAATCAAAACAGACCTCTTCAGGGCTAGTTTTGTCATGGTGTCATAGGTCTCTTCTCCCTCTCTGTCTGTTTGTGCAAGATATCAACAAAACCTCTCTGAGACACATTTTTTATTTTTTAATAATTTTGTGTGTATATGTGTAATGTTTATGATGTGACTACAGGGCACACATGTGGCAGGGTACATATATGTGGAGATCAGAGGACATTTTTGGTGTGTTGCTCTTCTCCTTTCACCTTGTTTGAGATAGGGTTTCTTTTTTTGTTCACCACTAGGAAAGCCAAACCAGCTGGCCTGTAAGCTTTTGGATGCTCTTTGCTTCCCATTGCCTTAAGTGCGATAGGATTACAGACTTATGCACCAGTTTGTGTCTGCCTATACATGGGCCATGGACTTCCATAGTCTGGTCAGCAGGCTTGCACAACATGTGTCTGTAACTTTGAGCTGTCTCTCTACTGCCTTAAACAAGCATTTTAATGTAAGCATATTACATAATTATATTTACACACGTATCAATATATAATTGCATTCATAATTTAAAATAAATAGGATATATATTTTCTACTTTATATCCTTATGAATCACATTGATGAGCAAATTTCAAGGGTCAACATTTTATTCTAATATCAAAGAATTTTGCTTTTGTACCTTTGTATATAGACAGAGACTGAGGATAGGTTCAAAGAAAAATTCTACCAACAAATTAGTCATAGGTCAAAAGATATTTTTTGGATTCTTTTCTACTACTGTTTGTTTTTTGTTTAGTTTTATTTATTTATCTGAGAGCAACAGACAGAGAGGGAAAGAGGCAGAGAGAGAGAGAGAGAGAGAGAGAGAGAGAGAGAGAGGGAGAGAGAGGGAGAAAGATATTGAGAGAGATAGAGAGAGAGAATGGGCACACCAGGGCCTCCAGTGACTGCAAATGAACTTCAGATGCATGTGTCCCCTTAAGCATCTGGCTTACATGGGTCCTGGGATCGAGCCTCGAGCCAGGATTATTGGGGTTCACAGGCAAGTGCTTATCCACAAAGCCATCTCTTCAGCTCCCCCCCCCCATTTTTTTAATTATCAAAAAACATAGGTGTCCACAGCATGTCAGTGAGCAGAGCTTTCTCTCATTGGACTGGTGGAAATTGTCTAGCTCTCCTATGGCTGCTTCTGTGGTGCCATGGTAGGGTCCATGCCATGACTGAAACCAGCTTGGGAAGGCATGTCTCAGTGCCCTGCTAACTGCTAGAATGAATGTATAGAATCATGCACAGGCAACATTGTAAATAGCACAGAATGGAAGCTAATGTGTGTGGTTATTCTTTCTAAGAAAATTATAAATACTGTAATATATAATTTTATTTTATTGGCATGCCTTTTGTAAATACAAATTATTAGCTTATTAAATAGGAATGGGGGCAGCTGTGTGGTGTGATCTCTGGTCTTTTCTGGCTTAAAAAAAAAACAAATAAAGACATGAAAAGACCTTATTTCTGATTTCTCTCTCTCTAAAATTGATCATTTTTCCTAATAGCTAAAAATCAGAAAATTTTGATTGTTTATAAGAGACTCATAATTCACTTCACATCTTGAAACCACCTGTTCAGAATATATAAAAACCCCCCCAAAAATTCCCTAAAAGTCACTCCTTTTATATCGGTATTTTGAAGAGGCAGATAAAATGAAACTCATTTACAATAATTTTAAGCATTCATTTAAGAGTCATTTTTGTTATTTAACATACTTATAACCCAAGTTCTATCATGTCCCAGGACTTAGGGTGAACAGACTATGATATTTTTAAAAGTTTATGTTTATATATGTATTTATTTGTAAGGAAAAAGAATGAGAGAGAAGAGAGATAGACAGAGAATGAGAATTGGCATGTCAGGACTTCTAGCCACTGGAAATTAACTCCAGATCCATGCACCACTTCTTGTATCTGGCTTACATGAGGACTAGAGAACCCAACCTGGATCCTTAGGTTTCCCAAGCAAGTCCCTTAACCAGTAAGTAATCTCTCCAGCCCTTCATTTTTAATTATTAAACAAATATTATAACATATTGTTAAAAAATATACATTTAGGAAGAAAATATTTTAAAAATATTAAGTTCCAAGTAGATATAATCCACCTAGCAAACTACTTCCATTTTGATGTTTGTGCTGATTAAAATGGTTCTTTTATGTTTTTGGAAACCAGTTTATTATATAATGGCCAACTCATAAATCTCCACAGAGATATAACTTACTATCTTCAGGAGAATAATTAACTTCCTAAATTCATGGTATCAGGGTATTTATAGGTTGCTAGAACCTTACATTACAGTCTGTATTATTTATGAAAGTGGATTTTCATGAAATGGTGAGGTCTCAAAAGGAGGGACCTTAACTTTTCACAAAAGGTCTAAAAAAACCTGAGTTTCTGTCCCATGTCAGGCATTACTTATATGCTTTTAAAGGAAATGATCTTAGAAGATCTCCAGTTATACTGTCAACCAGAGCTTTCTCTGTTCATCCACTGTTCACTGTTAGTGATGGATGCACCAGATAGGGACAGCATACATCTGGGTGACAAGTTCTTTGCAATGTTCTACATTCAGTTACTCACAAAAGGATTCCCAACACCAAGAGCAGCAAAGCATTTTTTTCACTTTGTATGACAAAAGTTGTTAGATTTCTCTTTGATTTTAAAGTGAACCTTTAAAAGATGCTTTTTTTGGAATTTTCTTTTTAGAAAATTTACCTTACATAACATTTTTATGTAATACATTTTAATTCTGAATAAAGCAAATGGAATTCTGTTAGTATAGGTGTGTGCTTCATGTTACCAGCATTTGGGAAAATCTTTGATCTGACAAGGGGACTTCATTTAAACATGTGCAGAGTTCTTTTTACTGCCTGCATTTTGCACCTAGATTTGTAAAGGGAAGAAAGTTTTTCTCAAGTGATTTCAGATTAAAACAAAGTAAACTGGGCACTCAAATATGAATTCATGTTTCAATCTCCACATATTTGTGGGAAAATTCATAGGTAATATATGTTAAAGAAGGGAATCTGTGTATTCTTATTAACAGCTATATAAGCTGCACATATATACTGTATAGCCGTTAGTTTACTTTAATCTGGACGCCTCACTCTGAACGTAAATCTATCTAAATAAACATTGCCTGCTCAAAAGACTCTCTTGTTCCATTTCACATACACATACTTCATGGGTACTGGACTCTACCCACACAGGAGAAGGTTTTGGGATGGGAAATATAGACATATATAATCTATATAATCAAGTATACATGAGATTTTCCTTAGGGCGAATTAAAACTGGCTTCACTGAGCTGGAGAGATGGCTTAGCTGTTAAGGCACTTGCCTGTGTAGCCTAAAGACCCAGGTTTGACCCTCTAGATCCCACTTAAGCAGGAAGAACAAAGGTGAAGCAAGTACAAGGTGGCACATGCCCACAAGCTGGTGCAAGCATCTGGAGTTTGATTACAGTGGCTAAGGCCCTGGTGTGCCAATTATTTCTTTTCCCCTCCCTCTTTCCTCTTTCCCTCTCTCTCTCCTCTCTTTCTCTAAAATTAAAAAAAAAAATGAAAGTTAAGGAAAAAACAGGATTCACTGCATGCAGTGCTGGGTACCAACCAATAAGATGAAGATGGAGAAATATATATTGAGTGAGCAACATTTTCCATCAATGTATCAATGGAAATTGGGATGTTTTCTTAAAGAAATAGGAAATTGAATTTTTCTTGGAAATGTTTGTTCCATCTTCAGGCGTCTGAGATTGAAAGTAATACAGATTGAAAATCTACACAGAAAAACATAACACTTGAAATGGTAAGCTATCATTGCACAGCCATCTACTGTATCTGAGATGCAGTTATCTAATATGGGCATTGTGTCAGCTAATTGACATGCTACTAAAACCTTAAGGAATAGAACTTTGTGTGACAATGTATTTCCAGAAAAGCAAAAAACAGAAATTTGTACATTTTAAGGTTCAAACTTTCTGTCATATCATATGAGCAGCAATACGTCAGCATATTTAGAGCAGAGAGAGAGGGAAAGGAAGAGGAAAGAGAAGGAAAGAGAGATCACTGTGCACTAAAAATTAAGGGTAAAGAGAAGGCAAAGAGGTTAGATAACTTATTTGTAGGGCCAGGAAAGGCATTTCACCCTTTAAGAGAGCTAGGAATTCATGGCAGGTTTATGAGAGGGGAGGATAAAACTCTTATCAGTTAACACGTCCCTTCATGACTCTGACATTGAACTCTGTAAAATGGTCTCAGAAGCCTGCGATGGGGTATGGAACTTCAAAACATACTTTGGAAGGGATTGTTGAACTCCTTTGTCATCTGTGCCATGTTTTACCTGTTTCATAGTTTTCAAGCAAAGAACACTCTCCACTTCTAGTCTGCCATTTGGGTGGCCCTATGCATTTCTTGATATTTTATATAAAGAACAAAATGTAGCGTGAAGTAGGACATAGTATCTTCACATGGTTAATTTGTTTTGTCAACTGGATTGGAGGATCAGGACTCAAGTAAGAGACATTCATCTTGGGCAAATCTGTGAAGGCCTTTCCAAAAAGATTACTTAAGGGGGAAATAGCTTGTCTAACATGGGATAGTCTTCCCAGTGCCTGTCAGTAGGTAAAATGAGTTCTCTTTTACTTCTCTGTTCTCCACTAACGGGTGAGTACATCTATTTCGCTGTTGATGTCTTGCAGACAAGGCTTCCCCAGTTTTGTGATGTGGACTAAACTCAAGCAGGCAGAATTTGCAAGCAAGTGCCTTAAACAGCTGAGCTGTCTTGATCCTGGGCTTAAGGTTTTGTGACTTGAGGCTCAAAACAAAAACCTGTATGACCATAACAATAATTCCTCTGTTCTGAAATTTTTTATCAAAAATCAATGAAAGGCACAGCAATTGTCCTGATGTTTCAGGTAGTGGGATACAGTACATTTTAGTTTTTGGGATTTACAAATGTTCATTCTGTAATTAACACATAGTACTCTAACACTCTGATACTGTTCTCTCTTTTTCCTTAGAAATGATAACGGCTTCTTGTGCTGTTTCTACACATAGAGTCAAGAGGACCAGGTGCCTTGTCTTGTCTTTTTTTTTTTTTTTTCCAAAACATGGTTCATAAAGAAAATGCTTCTTTTTCTTTTTAAATTTGAATAGTAATTGAAAATTATAGCTATTAGAAATGAATGACAAAATGATCATCCCTAAGCAAACACGCCCATTTAATTACCATAAAGATGAATAAACAAAACTGTCTGTAACCAGGAAGCTGTCTTTTCTCTAGTCCCTAAAATAGCTCTGTGTATGATTTTGATCTTGCTATAATGAAATTTGCTATTTTCCAATCTACGTAAGAATATAATTATATAGAATGACTCTTCATGATTTTGATGTTTACTCACCTACCTATTTTAGATCCATTGTCATTGTTCTGTGCAGTGCTGCTTTTTTAGTTTTTGGTTCTCTATAGCTACAACGTCTACAAGCAGCAATTAGCCATGGCTGGCTATACAGCCCAGTCCAGGCTGTGTGCAATTTCATTTCATAAACGACAGTGCTCAATCTATGCTTCATCTTACTGGGAAGGCTTAGTGAGAACTGTATTCTGGTAGGATATATCTCACACAGTAGGTACTCTGCTGAGTCCCTTCATATTTGCTTCCCACTTTTAGATAACCCAAACATATGTCCTATGTTTAGTTTCACATATGTCCTTTAAGGTCTATTATCTAAAATAAAATTTAAATAATAAATATTATTTTTGAAACCTTCTCAAAGGGTGAATTTACATATTATTGACTGAAAGTTTCAAAATCTATTTCATGAGATACAAAATAAACATTAAAAACACAAAACCTAAGCCGGGCGTGGTGGCTCATGCCTTCAATCTCAGCACTTGAGAGGCAGAGGTAGGAGGATCACCATGAGTTCAAGGTCACCTTGAGACTACAGAGTGAATTCCAGGTCAGCCTGAGCTAGAGTGAGACCCTACCTCAAAAAAACAAACAAACAAAAAAAAAACAAAAAAAAACACAAAACCACAAAACCTGGGCGGGAGAGTTGGCTTAGCGGTTAAGGAGCTTACCTGTGAAGCCTAAAGACCCATTTTCAATTCCCCAGTACCCACATAAGCCAGATGCACAAGGTGACT
Organism: Jaculus jaculus; assembly: GCF_020740685.1. Taxonomy (NCBI): domain Eukaryota; kingdom Metazoa; phylum Chordata; class Mammalia; order Rodentia; family Dipodidae; genus Jaculus; species Jaculus jaculus. Next base: position 34,324,595 of record NC_059112.1, read on the forward strand.
CATGCATCTGGAATTGTCTGGAATTCATTTGCATTGGTTGGAACCACTGGCACATCCATTCTCTCTCTCTCTCAAATAAATACATAAAAAAATCTATGAGAAAGTCTACCAATTTCATTTTCATATTATGATGTATATACATCATTGTAATACTATTTTTCTAAAGTATATCTGAATTTCCTAGAATATATCACAAAATTACAAAAAATCATTATAACCCAGAGAACAGTAATCTAAACTAAATGAAGTATTAGAAACAATGAAAAGTAATACCAATTTGCGCATTTATTTCTGTGTAGAATTCTTGCATATAGTAAACTTGAAGAATAATAAGATGAGCTGCTGGTAAAAATAAATGAATTTCCTTTTCTCCTTTTTAGGTTAGGGAAATCACAGTAATGTTTTCTGAGGAAATTATTTCCAAGCCCTTCTATTAACAATGATGTAAAAGTGATGATTTTTCTTTCTCTGTGATTATGCTATGAAGGCATTTTCCCAATCTAAAAGATAGAGTAATAAAACTAAGTATTTCTAGGAGTATCTTAATTCTACTAAATAATACTTGAGGATTAAAAGTGAACTTGAAGAATACAATCAGTTTATCTTCAAAAGATTAATAAACTTACTGTGTAATAAACTGTAATAAACTTTTATTCCATCTCTACTTTATAAATTCCTGAAGATTGATTTATATAAACACACACACAAACACATAGTATATACACATATAGATCATATGCATGTATATATAATATGTGCTTGTACAACACAAATATGTTTTTGTATATATATGCATTTAACATATGGAAAAATATATGTATGTTTATACACGTCGTGAACTTTTAACTCTTTGAAACTCTTTTTATTCAATGTAGTGGATCAACCCAGGTTCTGACACATGGTATGACAGTGTCCACAAGTGAAGGCTAGGCAAGCTGGCTCATTTTGCTTACTGTATAGCATCTTTTGCATAGATAAAATGGAAATTAAATGAAGTTTATCCTAACAATCTCATTTCTGGGCTGGGTTAAAATTATGTCACTTAATAATGAGATAAATTTCCCTCACTGGTGAGCACCTGGAAGGGAATGTTAAGGAATAAATAACTGGTTCAGAGAGTTTGCTAGAGTGCTCAGCACACTTGAAAGAAAGACATGTTCATATTAAAACATTCAGAGAAGAAACATGGCTGGTAGAAGTATACAGAAAGCATCAAATTGTGTCTTCTCTTGCTGTCATTTTCATGATAAGAAATGCTTACATTTTATCTGCAAATTTTTCCACAAAGGTTTTACTAAAATTTTCTCCCCATTTATATCTGGAGAGCTTGCAGTAGGCTTTCAATGAGGATGTAGCCTTTTGAGGAAAATGTATTTAAGACTATTTTCAAAGTCAAAAGTGTTTTTTCATGCATTTATCATGAGATAAGATTCTTACTATTCAAAATACCTTCTAGGCAAAATATTTGTATCTATTAACATGTCACAGTAGCTTTCTTTTTTGTCATTGTTTTATTATTTTTCACTTTAAAGAGAGAGGTTGGCAAAGAGAGAAGCAGATAGGGAAGGGTTGTGCTGGGTCCTTCAGCTGCTGCAGATGAGCTCCACAGGCACCTGCCTACGGGTGCTAGGGAACCAAACCCAGGTTCTTTGGCTATGTAGATGAGTGTCTTAACTACTAAGCTTTCTCCTTTCCATCCAGGCTTTCTTTTCTAAACAAAACTATGCTAACCTTCTTAACAGAATAGTAGGAAAATAACTAATTAGAATAGTGATTTGATTTTTAAACTATAAACTTTATAATTTTAAATAAAGCTGATTTATATTGGCATTTTAATTATAACATATTGTTTGTGCCTAGCAATATAATACACAACAATAACTATTAATTTTAGTAATGGATGTTATTATTACTATCATTAAAGTGAGATGAGTAATGTTTCAAGTACATTACAGATTGATACCTCCATTCCTCTAGCTAACCTTTTAAATACCAGTTAAGACAATGAAAGGGATAAGCATATTGCTTTGGTTTTAGCATCATGGCTAGTTTTTGTTCATATTATTTAAATTAAAACTAATGATTAATTAGATCTACATATTTCTTTGTGTGAACAACATTCTCTTGGAATAAAATTAGTTGGGTACATAAAATTTTTGTTGGTGAGCAAAAATTCTTAAAGTTAGATAGAAAATGTACTCACACATGTGAGGATGGACACCGCTCTACACTTCATCATGTTTCATGTACTTGACATATATGTTTCACCCTGCGTAGTGTGTATGCACATGTTCTAAATTGAACTTAACAATTGGAATATTTATTTCTCATGATCATCAGATTTTGCTTTCCTCTGGCCTACTGAAATTACATTAAGAACAATCATGTATTGACTGTTAAACATGCCTACCTTTACTTTGGACAGTGTGGGCACTAACTGATTAACTTAAAGTGGTCAATCCTGACACAGTATGCATTTACATGATATTTGTGAATACTATGCATCAAGAAGGGTAACCCATTTTTGATTCCCTTGCCCTTTCACACGACTTTTTTTTTTCTGCTGCAAAATAACAAGTATAGTATTTGGCTAGAATGACAACGTTAGCATAAAAAACCTGTTCTAGATTAACACTGTCTACATTAACATTACATTTTCTCATGAATAGAACTTTTTTTTTTAAATTATTTATTTATTTATTTGAGAGTGACAGAGAGAGAGAAAGAGGCAGATAGAGGGAGAGAGAGAGAATGGGCGCGCCAGTGCTTCCAGCCTCTGCAAACGAACTCCAGACGCGTGCGCCCCCTTGTGCATCTGGCTAACGTGGGACCTGGGGAACTGAGCCTCGAACCGGGGTCCTTAGGCTTCACAGGCAAGCGCTTAACCGCTAAGCCATCTTTCCAGCCCATGAATAGAACTTTTATGAAGTTTTAATTAGTAGATAAAACTTTATCATCTTATTCTTTTACTCTTTAAATAATAAACAAAAAACATGTAAAATTGACTGTGCTTTTAGAGGCTAAATGTAACCTAGATTATGGTGCCATCAGGAATCAAAACACTCTTTAAAGCTTCCATTATTTATAGATGTATGTATTCCCATTTTAAAATATATTTAGTTCATGATAACAGAGTAAATTACATCTAGTCTATATGTTAGATTTAATTATCATAGCTTCTCAAAAGAAAAGTTTAAATACAGATTAAAGAATTAGAAAATGCATTATGCTATATTTTGATGATTTTTGTATACCACAGTATGAAATTCTCAGCTTCCAGTGCTGTAGACATGTAATGGGTCAGGGCACTGGCAAAAATGAGCCTGTGGGGAGGTTTGTTAAAATGTTCCAATTCTTGCATTTGCTCTTTTCCCAATGCATGCTGGGATACCTAATTGTGTGAAATCAAGCCATGGATTATCCATTTACTGCCACTGTGTTCCTGGTAAAATGAACTTCAAAACAAATAAGTTAGCCTCCTGTTGTAAATTTAGGGCAAATTATGTTTGTTTTCTAGTAAAAACAATGCAAGCGAAATATATTTTGAATTTCAAAACTTCACATTTTTCCAAATAGATACTAGCTATCCATTGCCTGAAATTTTATAGCTATCCTAAAGTACTAAAATATATAGAATATGTTTTTATTACTGTGTATTATAAAGAAATTTGTCTTTATATTTTTCTTGGTCTATACACGTTCTTATTTATAAAACAGAAGGCATAAGCCAGTGGTGGTGGTTCACATCTTTAATCTCAGCAGTTGAGAAGCAGAGATAGGAGGATCACCATGAGTTTGAGGCTGTTCTGAGACTACATCATGAATTCCAGGTTAGTCTGAGTTATGTGAGATACTACCTAAAAAAAAAAAAAAATATATATATATATATATATATATATACAACGAAAGAAGGAAACAGAGAGAAAGAAAGGAAGGAAGGAAGGAAGGAAGGAAGGAAGGAAGGAAGGAAGGAAGGAAGGAAGGAAGGAAAGAAAGAGGTGAATTAGAAATCTTGCTTATTAAAGATCTATTGTGGGGCTGGAGAGATGGTTTAGCAGTTAAGGCACATGCCTGCCAATCCTAAGGACCCAGGTTTGATTCTCCAGGTCCCATGTAAGCACATGGTGGCACGTGTGTCTGAGTTCGTTTGCAGTGGCTAGACACCCTGGCATACCCATTCTCTCTCTCTCTCTCTCAATCTCTTCCCTTTGTCTCTAATAAATAAATAAAAATAAATTTATAAAAGATCTATTGTTTGTATAGAAAGAGTTTTTCACTTAAAAATAAGCAAAACCATGCACAAATTTATCAATATGAGATATAAGAAATCTATTCACCTAGACACTTTAAAATTTGTCTAAATTGTGACTGCTTGGGGAATATAATATTAAACATATTTTATTATAGTGAAAATTATTATAGTTTGTATATAATTAATGGTGACTATATCAATATGCAATATTTTATTTGAATTAAAAATTTACTAATATTCAGAAATACAATATAGACAACATATGCTGTATTTTTAAGTTCCTGGTTTACAGTCTAGTCAACTGACTGGCAAGCAAAATAAAATATTGAATAAAGAGGAAATTTCAGAGATATCTTTTAATTAAAATTTATTAATAAATTTAGGTATATGTTTTTGCATTGAAGTACTAACCTTAATTCAATATAATAAACTTAAACAACAGCCAGAATCCAGATTTCTAAATTGAATGCACTAAAATGTGATTTGACTTTGGTAACATAAACTCTTCATATAAATATGAGAAAATATTAAAACAACTTTGCAAGTAGTCTTATTCTTCTGTGGAATATTCAAATACAGTATCAGGAAAACACAAGAATAGTTTCTTTCAAACAAATGATACTCTAGCTGGGAGTATATTTCTGTATGCCAAATTTAGCATTCAAAGCTCTGCCTTTGATCCTCAAAAATGAAGACAAAAATAACAGTATGTTTCTGGGAATAATTTGTGTTGAAACTGCTTTTGTAAATATTGTTTCCTTAATTGGGAAAGAAAAATAACAAATGTAAGATGTACTGAGGGATGAAATATATATGCTATTTATGTAAGAAATATTGCCACAAATATTGCCAGAATTTGGGAATTAGTAGGAAGAGTGCATCATTGTATCTATTAGTGTTGAGTTTTAAATGTTAAAGATTTCTGATCAGCAGCACCATGTCAAAACTCAAAGCACAAATGGATCTAAAAGTTATTTTACTTCTAATTATGGCCACTATTAACAGTTAACATAATAATAATGACACTGTTTTTAAGTTCACCATACCCACCCTGAGCTACTTTCAGAAAGGTATAATATTATAAATGTAAGAGTTAGTTTGCTAGTATATGAGAATTCATTGCTAAAGTGACTTTTAATTTTACCAGAGAAAATATTATATATATAAGCCTCACTGATTTATGTACCTTTTATCTAAAGGATGTTGCTGTTAAGGGGATATGGTGCTTTTATTTCTCCTTTCCCATGCTAAGGGATTGGTTTTAAAAGGTACTTACAGGAAGTGGATGGTGTCTATAGGAAGGAGAATCAGCATCATGACTCTTTTGCTTATGCCAAAGATGTGTGGAGCTTCTTTCCAATTATTTTGGAACACAAGCTGAATGAGTTGGCATTCTAGCTTACCAAGCAAATTAATCCAAGCTGAAAGTGGTCCAAACTCCACTTTATGGCTAATCATTAAGAGGGTTAACTCACTGCTTGTATTTTTGTCTCATGTGGAAGAAGTTTTTTGCTATTGATACCTCAATGTGTGCCATTTTACATTATTTTTAGGTTATAATACTAGAATTGAATTAGAAGAGACCTATCTGGTGTCCAGTAGAGTAGTGACTAATTTCTTGATGTCTGGGGAAGTGCATCCACATTTTTGGGTCACAGTATATATATATATATCCTACTAGTTTAATATGCATTCAATTTGTTACTTAATTTTATATAATATTATTCTTTCCTTTTTACAACTGAGCTGTGAAATAATGAATTAAGTTGATAAATTACCTCATCTATCAACTACGAGTAAGATATAGATAACTATATTTTGTCAAGTACATTTTCTCTATATTTAAATAACTAATACTTATTAAACCAAATGTATTTTAAGAGTCTTATTTCATGAATGTTAAACAAAATTTTATTTAATTTTTACATGAAATTGTCCTATTATATGACTTCTGATTTTCTCATATTTATTTATTAATTATATAAAGTAGTGCTCATGAAGAAACAATTATATCCATAATAATGTTTAAATTATACATACAAACACACACATAGACTTCAAAGCAACAAATGTGTCTCATAAAGATGCTCCAAATAGGGCTGGTGAGATGGCTTAACAGTTAACATGCTTGCCTGTGAAGTCTGAGAACTCATGTTCAAATATCCAAGTCCCACATAGCCAGATGCATAGTGATGCAAAGCACGTAATGTTACATATGCATACTGGGGCAGCATGCACCTGGAGTTTGTTCACAGCGGCTGAAGGCCCTGGCATGCCCTTTCTCTCCCTCCTTCCTTCTCTCTCTCTCTCTCTGTTTCTCTTTCTCTCTCTCTTTCAAAGCACATGATAATACAGTATGCAGATAGAAGTTTAAAAAAGATTCTGCAAATACTAAATAAGTGAGTATTAGCTATTATCTATAAGGACAGTGAAAATGTTCTCTTGAAATTCAAATCATGCTTTTGACAACCAATCAAATGTAACCTTCTGTGTAATTTGGCTGACTATATCCAGTTAAATACATTTGATACAAATAACCAATTACCTGCAATACTTGTAAGGAAGCATTAGCTAAAGGATGTTTCACATTTTCCTGACCTTAGATAAAATAATCACAAGTTATGTCAGTTGCAAATTCAGCATGGATCTACAGATTTATTGTTGCCATTCATGAGTTTTGTCCTTGCTGCTTCATTTTTGCTTGTTTGTTTGTGTTTTTCCAGGTAGTGTCTCTGTCTAACTCAGGCTGACCTGGAATTCACATTGTAATCTCAGGATGGCTTTGAGCATATAGTGTTTGGATTAAAGCTGTGTGCCACTGTGTAGGCTTGTCCTTGCTTTTTTTTTTTTTTTTTTTTCCACTTTCCCTTGCTGTGTCCTCCTTCCTTCCTGATGGAAAGGGAAAATAATTCTGTGTGGTTATATTTGGAAACATTTAATTTTGATGTTATAATAGCTTATAATTAAGTCTTGCAAGAGACTCAGGTTACACCTTTGAGCAGTGTTTCAGCTTTTAAAGACCATATGTCAGGCTGGAGAGATGGTTTAGCAGTTAAGAGCTTGCCTGTGAAGCCTGAGGACCCCAGTTTGAGGCTAGATTCCCCAGGACCCATGTTAGCCAGATGCACAAGGGGACACATGTGACTAGAGTTCGTTTGCAGTGGCTGGAGGCCCTGGCTTCTCTCTCTGCCTCTTTCTGTGTTGCTCTCAAATAAATAAATGAAAATAAAGAAAAAATAAATAAATAAAGACTACATGTCCTTTTAAAGTGGGAATGAGTGCATTCTGCATTATGATATACTGTGTACTATGAGGGCCAGGGATGGAATGTTTGTATTTAAAGGTGCAGCGTTGTGTATCAAAATGACAAGAGGTTATTTTTGACAATGCTGTCAAGTTGGCAGATCTAGAATTATCTAGGGTGTAGGGTAGAAGAGGTAACTTAGCAGTTAAGGCATTTACCTTTGAAGCTTAAGGACCCAGGTATGAATCCTCAGTACCTATGTAAACCAGATGCACAAGGTAGCACATGTATCTTTAGATTTTTTGCTGTGGCTGGAGGCCCTGTTGTACCAATTTCTCTCTTTCTCCCTCTCTCATATAAATAAATTAAAATTAAAAAATAAAAATATAAAATAGAACCACCTAGGAGATAAAGCTCTGTGAACCTCTCTGTGAGAATTTGGAGATTGATTTAATAAGGAAACTAAAGGCAGAACCTAAATGTAGATGTCCACATTCTATGGGCTGGGGTCCAGGACTGAATAAAAATGACATATTGATCAACATGCATTTCTCTCTGTTTCATGACTGTGAAGAAACAATGTGACCAGTAGCCTTACATCCTTGATGTAATGACTTTCTGACCATAATGGATGATAACCTTGAAGTGGCAGAGCTGTGAATCAAAACAAATCTTTCCTTCCATAAGTTGATTTTTTCATGTGTTTTATAACAGTAATATTGAAAGTAGCTAATATAGCAGCCATGTTAAAGAGCAAGTTCACTGTGGTAGAAAGAATCACAGAAAATTTACAAATCTTGTCACTGTATAGATAAGAAATGATGACACTCACAATTGCCTTGTTCCACCCAGGCTATGAATATGAATGTCAGGTAAATGAAAATTGTTGCTATCTTTCAGCAGAACATAAATACATAGTAATTAAAATTATAATTGGGAGCTGTAAACTAGCCTCTGTACAATGAACTCACAGGAGTAAGATAATTCTTTTATTTTTTTATAAAAAAAAACCTTTATTTTAAAATCTATTCATTTATTGATTTCATATTGCAAGTCTAATGATTGAACTCAGGGCCTGTGTGTATGCAAGATATGCACTTGTGGTAGTTTGAATAGATGGCCCCTAATATATTCAGTGTTTTATTAGTTTGTAGTTTGCATCTGCAGCCACCTGTTGGAGGCAGTGTCACTGGGTGGATCTTAAGGTGTGGTAGTGGGTTTGAAATTTCAATCTAACGATATACAAAGTATGCCTAGCTGGAGTTCCTGAAGTGTGCTGTGCTATGTGGCTTTTGGCTTTTAGACTTGTGCTTTTCTCTCTGTGTTTGGTCCTGTGAAGGCAGGCCAGCTTCTTCTGCATCATGGAACTTCCCTCGGATCTGTAAGCTTCAATAAATATCCCTCCTCCATAACTGTGCCTGATCTGGAAGTTCATCTCAGTGAACCTGAAGCTGTCTGCTACAGCACTACAAGGACAAGATAGTTTAATAATAAAAATTCATGAATTTTATGTAATATTTACATCATGAGAAAATGATTCCTTTCATTGTTGGAGAAAAAGCCTTTAGTGTAGCACTGAAAGTTTTAAGTATGAAATCCATCTTCGTGACTTTTAGCTGCCTCTGCTTTTGTTTTGTTTGAAATGCTGTCATTCCTAATCCTTACCTGCCTAATTCTAAGGGTGTGAATTTATTTAAAATTAAACATCGCTGGGATTTTAATGTAAAAAAAAATGAAGTAACGACATTAACATCCTTAACGATATCTTCATGCCATTATGTTACCATTCATTCTGTTCTTATTCCTATTTGTCTGTATTCCTGTGAACAATCACCCATATTCTTTCCTTTACTTCTCTTTTTTTTTTTTTTTGCACTATTAAGTTTTAATCCACCTTCACAGTCATATCTATTTGTCCACTGTCTGCTGAAATACCACATTTAACCTTGTTTTCTTAGAACCTAAAGATAGGCTTTGTACCTATTTGATCACATACTTTCCTTCCTCTCTAAATTAAGTTTCCTCTTACAGTTATGGCCAATAACTTCATTTTATATACTGTTTCATAGACAACTTACCCTGACATACAAGTTCTGATGCAAACTGCTGTGTTGATTTGTCCTCTTCTTGGCTGTTAGTGATTATAAGAATCCCATTAAATATGAGTAGTATAATCATGCAATGCATTTTGAGAGGGCCATAGAGCAATACACAATGGCTCTTTCTTTTGAGTCATAAAAAAATAGCTTTGAAACAAATAAAAAATTTGATAATTATTGTTAAACCTTGTTCTTAAGATGTATGACTTTGAAGTCAGAGTTCACTTTCAACCCAGGAGCTAAAAAATTCTCATTGTTATATATTTTTAAAATATATCAGGCTTAAAGTTAAAATCAAGATTGATGGGGCGCTGGCAAGATTTCATTTCTAACTCTTCCAGGAATTAACTCCATTATAATAATTCTAATTAGAGTACTTATGAAAACTGAAATACCTTCTCCACAGTTCATAAGGTGGTTCATTTGTAATACCTGTCAAAATATTACTTTAAATATTGTTGTGAATTTGACATTAACAAATAATTTTCATGCATTATGTGTTTATAAACAGAAGACCTCTTTCTATCACTTCAAGCCCAGCAACTCATGATGCAATGAAATGAAGGTGAAGAGATGATTCCTGAGCTCATTTTGTTCCCAGAGTCCCAAAGTCCCTTGTCTATTCTACACTCAGATCATAAGTTGAATAAGAAGTTTCTTTTTGACATTAACTAGAAAAAAAAATCTATGAAAGGTGAAATAAGTGAGTTTAGATTCTTGATCATGAAACTGAAAATATTTATAAAGTAAACACACTTCAGTAGACTACATGTCCCATAGTCTGTCATGAAAGATTCACACTAGAACAAAGCAAGGTGATCAGCTCCAGAATTTAAAACCCAGATTATAGCGTTTCCATGTAGTTGTCAGTGCTTGTGTAGATTTCACACCCTCTTTCAATTTTGATAGCTATACCTCTTTTCACGACCTGGTGTGCATCTGAAAAGATAGACTAGTTGCATACTGTGCTTAAGTCATGAACTCTGTCTGCCTGTGGTGAAAGTTTGGACTTGTTGGGTGACAACATGCTATCTGGGAGCTCAAACAAACAGGTTAATTCAAATACTGAGAAGTCATTGTTATTGTTGTATGTTCAACTACAAATGAATTGTTGAGGGATGTACTTTATTAGGGTGTCTTGAGGATTTTTGGTATTCAGTCAAAAAAGACACTTGAATAAATATGGGGAATTTTGTCTAATAATATTCATGGCTAGAATTAATCTAGCTGGAGCTTGTCAACTGTTAAGAATGTAGAAAATATGTGTGATTAAATTTCAATCAAGGTTCTATGAAATTATCTCTAAAGTTTTATGTTACCTCTGATTTTACAATTGTAGGGGAAAAGATGCAGCTATTCCAAAATAAGTGTTATAGAAAAATCTGTAAAGCACATATATTTTTAGTCTAAAGATATAAAAATGATGATTTGGGTTGTTTTAGTCAAATAGGCAGATTCTTTGGAATGTTCCAAGTTATATTTAGTTCTCTATTTAAGTTTAAAGGGATATATACTTAAATAAAATAAAGTTTTCTGACTTAATTTAAATGTTTTAATATTGTAACACAATAAAATCATTATCTGCAAACAAACTTTATCATTAAGATGTTTTATACTTGGAGCACTTAGAAATTGTTCAGAATGATTAACTGTGTCAATGTAATGAGCCATTCAAATGCTCATAATGTTATCAGGAACGTTTTCTTCCATTTTCTAGCAAAAGACAAATTGTGCTATAACCAGAATAAGCTTCATTTTGTTTTCTCTTGTCATGCTACAAATAGCAGGATGTCATTCAAATGAGTGAGCTATTCAGAAGCTGAAACCACTCAATTGGGACATTAAGATATATCATTAGCCCACCCAAGTTACCTGCTTGCCATCAGTTTGTTTCATTCAGATTTACAAATTTTGGCTTTTAACATAAGGTCCCACTTCAATCACTCATATTTAATTTTTAACAATAATAAATAGGGAATATCAAAGTTTACAAATAAAATACTAAACTTTTAGGTTTAGGTATTAGAGTTTCAAATGAAAGAAGTAGAGATACACTTGATTGAACTTGGTTTCTGCTCAAGCTCTGTCTTAATAAAACAAAATATAAAATTTATATTTCAATGTCACTTTACTAAAATACAAATAACATCAATGTGAAAAATAAACAGCAAGGTACACAAATTTTATGTTTCTCTGAGGTATATTGTTTCCTTAGATTTCTTCCACTGCCAAACATGAAAAGTGAAATTCAAAATTAAATTGTTATTATGATTCCTTCTATTATAATTATAAAACTGAAATCACTATTCTATGCCTTTAAGGTCTATATTTTCTACCATATTTGAGAAAGAAATTTTTGGAAGGAACTAGACAACTATATCAAAATTTTGTTTGGTTACACATTATTCAAGGGTTCCAGAGGGGCTGTTGTGGTCCCTAGGGTATTTTGGAATCACTAATAGCATAGGTTTGGAATATACCCTAGTAAAAAACAAAGATACAACACAACATAATGAAAGTTAATGTTACATATAGTAGTATTTCCAATATGTATTGCCACATTATAAAATCCAAGAAAGCCAGGTGTGGTGAAACCCTACCTTGAAAAAAGAAAAGAAAAGAAAAGAAAATCAAGAACAACAAAGAAATATAAACGTTAAAGGAAAAATCTTATAATTTTATGATGAATTTGGCTATGTGTTTTATTTTTATTTTGAAACTTTAATTTAATATTTATTTATTTGTAAGCAGAGAGAGCCAGAAGAAAGACAGACAGAATGGGTGTACCAAGGCTTCCATCACTGTCAATGAATTCCAGATGCATGTACCACCCTGTGTAGCTGGCTTTACATGGGCACTGGAGAATTGAACTCAGGTCACTAGGTTTGCAGGCAAACACCCAAACCACTGAACCATTTCCCCAGCTGTAAGAGTTATTATGCAATTATATATAGCTCCATCTAAGGAAAAAGTATAATTCATTTAACATGACTTTTAAATGTCTAGTGTTCTATAAATAGATTGTGTAAATTTTGATATATTTTAAATTTCTAGAAGAAAACTATTTAGTTTGGATGGTATAACAAACAATGTCTTTATTAAAATTATATACAGCATCAACTCAGATTTTTAGCATATCAAAATGTCTTTTACTTTGGGAACTTTCAAATTACAGTGGTATTTATGCAACAATAATTCTCAAGTGACCTTTCTCAAAGGCTCTTGTAAAATGTTTACTTTTCATGAAAACATAATTTATTAGGAAAGGAAATGTGAAAAGGTGAGTATTTGTCATGAAATATGTGTTATTTAAACATTCTCATGTCATCAAATGGGAAAAATCTAGTACACCTTATTTAAGAAAATGTAAAAGGTAATGTACACTGAAAGGCTCAGGCACTAATCAAAATTGTCTAAAACTGAACAGTGAAATTGGTTAAAACCTGACCCAGGATTATATCAGATTTAGGGAATGAGAATTAAAACATTACCCTCCCAATTTATTATGGCTTCTTTATCAAGGTTTTTCTTTCTCTTGAATGCTTTTCTCCACTACACTATAATAATATCCAGAGTTTATTTACATGGAACAGCAGTTTCAAAATAATAGAAGGGCCTTTCTGAGGCTTAGTTTGAGTCACATGTTAAAAAGTGTGTGTGTGTGTGTGTCGTGTGTGTGTGTGTGTGTGTGAAAGGAAATGAAATATTGGGATTGTAGTATCATTTTCAGTATATATACATGTCCAGGTAAGAGCATCATGTATAAAAAAAATGGGTTCCATTCTGATCACATGTAGGTAGAGGGTTTATAGCAACAAGGAGACTGGGAAGACAAAGGGACAATGGCATCCCTAGGTAGCAAAAAGAACGGTGAAAATCACATTTGTAATTTTGTCACTAAATATTTAGGGAAAAATTGAGCCATAACTCTTATTAATAAATTTGAGGAGAAAATTTTATTCAAATTTAGCATATTGATAAGAAATAGCATGGAAAAATAGCACACATTAATAAAAATAAAAATATCATTTGACAAATGCTGGCAGGGATGCAGAGAAAGAGGAACCCTCATCCACTACTGAGGCAGATGTGTATAGCCATTATGGAAATCAGTATGGATGGAGGCTCTTGAAAAGATGAAAACAGATGGACCATTTGACCCTGCTACATGACTCATGGGCATATACCCTAAATACTCACTCTTTACTTCAGAAATACTTTCTCAACATGTGTATTCCTTTACCATTCGCAATAGCTAATAATTGAAATCAGATGTCCATCCACTGATTATTGGATAATGATGATGTGGAATATATGCACAATGGAATTCTACTCAACAGTAGGGAAAAGGGAAATAATGACATTTTAAGGAAAATGGTTGGACTTGAAAAATATCATAAGTGAGGTCACACAGTCTAAGAAAGACAAATGTCACATATTTTCTCTCATATGTGGCACCTAAAATGGACTTGCTGATAAAGGACAGCAAAAGGCAGTAAGCATTAGGACTATGGGTGTATAACTAGAAATAGACTAGTTAAAAGTGAGAAGAGGGAGAGAGGGGACAGGAGATAAGCTCATAGAGGGGAAGAATTTGGGGAATTGGAGGATGGAGGGACCAGGGAAGGGAGGAAGGAAAAGTGGTGAGGGGAAATGCACAAAAGACTAAAGTAGTTAGCATTTAGAAACATTACTCCATAGCAGCTGTATACAAGATATAACTCCCAATTAAAAGAGTTGGATGGACCAGACCAATATGCCCAGTAGAAGGTGGAGAAAGTTTAATCTAAAATCACTGGCTCTGACTTGTGAATTTCAGCAGCAGAACTGCCTTACCCCACCCCCTCACACTTAATAGGCCAGGGAGATCTGTAAGGGCCCCAAAATAACATAGAGCCCATTGAATAGCACCTCGTTATCCAACACAGCTAAAAGGTAAGACAATATTGGTGAAGACATCACATAATGCCATCTCAGGACACTGAGAGACCATGTGGGAACTGTGAAGAAAGCCAGTCCTCTCTTGGCAAACCTTCAGGGTGCTGGAAAGTGCTATGGAAGCTATGAGACAATGGTCACCAACAGCACAAATGAGGATACCCTGAAAGCCATGCAGTTCACCACCCATGCAGTAAGTACACACTTGTATAATAGTACCACACAGTTTTTGTGGGTAACCAAATACCCTCCAATTGGACAAGAGACCAGCTCAATGGGAAAGAACTTAAGAACTCATAAGTGGTACTGAGAACTAAGTCAGCATCCTACAGATAGGAAACTCACAAGCTCCATAGAGAAACCCCCATGGTTCTCTGGACGAGTTGAGTGGGTGTCCTCATCAAAATAACTCATAAAATTATATGTATATCCCCCTTAATCAAAGCTGCTCTCACCCTTGGTTGGAAAGTCTGTTTTATTTTACAAATGGCAGAGAACACTGTGGAGAACCAAGATCCACCAATTTGATAAGAAAATACAGCTGACTGCTCACCAGAGATGTGCCACCTCTACCTCCTTTACAAAAGTCCAGAAGAAATCACAGAAGAAGCAGTAAAGTGTGTTGCTCCCATTGCTGGACTGACAACCACCTCCAGGGACATAGCAACAAACATGGTCGTGAACTGAAACACATCTCAAAAGGAATGCAGAGGCTACAGAGAACTCAACACTAAAAACAAACTGCTAACACATTAACAAAACTTCTAAGGCTCAGAGACTGTTGCAGGAGTAAGAAAAATGTAAGAGGGTGGGTACAACTATCCTGAGGCACAGCTCTCCCCCCTCCCAAGAGACTGACAGAGGCCCAAATTACTCCACAGTGAACACCCAGGATATGGTATCAAGTAAGATATAGGTATAGGATTTTGGGGTTATAGTGTATCAGTCATAGGTAATTTGTTGCTTTGCAACTAAATCAGCTAAAACCTCCATGTCTGAATTTCCCAAGGTGGACAAATCTTATCTATCCTTTCCACAACTGATATTGTACTGAAATCTCATAGATGCAGTGACCTAACCTCTGTATTTCTAACATTACTATATTGTATATTGGGGAAAATAACATTTCATTGCAATTTCTTACCCTTCCAAGATGGAAATACAAGTAGAGAAGTTTGCAATAAATGCAGTTCATGCAGCATGGCTAAGCTTCTCTGAGAAAGAGAACTTTGTAAAAGAACAATTGTTTATGAGTTAATTTGAGTGTTGTGTCCGTCAATATGTATGAAAGTAAGAACAAGATATAAAACTTTTTAAAGAAAAGATAATTTTTAGAAGTAACTAATGTTAGCTTTAATTACAGTGTTAATGGTTTCATTTGATACCTGTATTTAGCTAATGCTAATAGTATTCCTATCTCTAAATATGAACAAGCTCTAACCTCTGAGTCAATAAAAACATCTGAGGCATGAATTTACTTTTTATGCCCAAAGCTATTAACCCTGTTGAATTTTTTAAACCCCTTGAAATTTAAGTTTAAATACTCCAACATATAGTTCTATACTGGTGGACGGCTTCCCTTGGAAATTAGGTGTTTGTCTAGGTATTACAAAGCAATTTATATTATAACAGAACCATTGTCATTACTTTTCCAGTCATTCCTATCATCAAACATAAATTTTATAAACAATAAAAATTCACAAAAACAATTTTTCACAAATTTCAATGGTAAATGCACAATGAAAAGAGTTATCCCAGGAGAAAAAAAAAAAATCAAAGTTTCTATTTGTATGTAGTCATAATTATTTAATTATTGAAATTTTACTTAGCTCATTTAGTTATAAGATTCATAATTATGTATATTCCTGTTTATGTATAAGACTTTATAATTTTAAAAAATTGTCATTGTAGCTGAGACAATTATAGAAATATAAAATAAATCCCAAAGCAATGTTTAGAAAAAAAATCCTACCACATAAACCTTCCAACTACTGAAATAATTTGCTATATTGTCTCAATTTTAAAATGCTTCTTTAATAAATAAATAAATAAATGTTCAAAGGGCCAGGGAGATGGTTTAGTGGTTAAGGTACTTGCCTGTGAAGATTATGGACCCAGGCTCCATTCCCCAATACCCACATAAGCCAGATGCAAAAGGTGGCACATGAGTCTGGAGTATGTTTGCAGTGGCTAGAGGCCCTGGAATACCCATTCATTCTCTTTTTCTTTCTCTCTCTGCCTCTTTCTCTCAAATAAATAAATAAATAAATAAGAAAGAAAGAAAGAAAGAAAGAAAGAAAGAAAGAGCCTCTTAATATAATATATTAACAAATACTATCTTTATTTAAAAAAAAAATTTTTTTTGTTAGTTTTCTATTCTGCAAGTACAGGCAGTTTGGTAACATTAATAGGCTCATCCATGACCTACTCACTCCCAATTGGCCCCTCCTTGTTGAGATATATGGGTCGTGCACTGTGCAGTTAGCCCACAGTTATTGGTACAATAAATGACTCTGTATATCATGACCCAACATGTGGCTCTGAAATTCTTTCCGCCCCCTGTTCCACAAAATTTCCCTGGATTCATTTTTGGTCTGCTTCAGTGATGAGGTGCTGGGGGCCTCTGGGGCTATGGCTCTCTGATTTGGTAGGCGTTGACTTTTCTCTGTGTTGGTCTCCTTCCCCCTTGTGCTGTTGTCCAGTTCATCAGGAAAACATCACCCTTGCTTGTTTCACCAGTTTTCCTTAGTTTCAGCCTGGGACCTTTTGAGGTATGATGGGGTGACTCTCTCCTTAGGATCTGCATCTATTTTTAAAAAAAAAAAAATTAATTAATTATTTATTTATTTGAGAGCGACAGACACAGAGAGAAAGACAGAGAGAGAGAGAGAGAGAGAGAGAGAGAGAGAGAGAGAGGGAGGGAGAGAGAGAATGGGCGCGCCAGGGCTTCCAGCCCCTGCAAACGAACTCCAGACACATGCGCCCCCTTGTGCATCTGGCTAATGTGGGACCTGGGGAACCGAGCCTTGAACCGGGGTCCTTAGGCTTCACAGGCAAGCACTTAACCGCTAAGCCATCTCTCCAGCCCAGGATCTGCATCTATTTGAAAAAGAGAAGCAGATTCTCCAACAGAGAGCAAGTTAGCACCAGGACAAATGAGATAGCCCTTACATTTTTTATAGAGAGTTTCATAGGTGCAGGCCCTTTTGTAGCACTTGATTGATGGTAGCTTGATATCGGAGAGTGGTCATATGTTTGGATATGGTTCTGACTTGTTTCCCAGCTCCAGCTATGGGTCTTGTACCACTGAGGGGATCAGTTAGCCAAATCAAGAGCAGTTGGTTCTCCAACATGGCTGTGTGCCACTATTGCACTTCTGTGGGCATCACACCAGGTTATTTGCTGCTAAGTAGGTTGGACCATGAGTTGCTTGGACAGATATTGGTCATTTCCCCCAGTCGCCCATGTAGCACCTTCTGGCACTAGACACACTGACTGTCTGGGGACTGACTCTCTCCTGGCGTCCAGCCATGCCATTCCATTTTATGTGTCAGCTGCATCTGGTGTCTTCAGCAATAGGGTCTTACCACTAACCTTTGGTGGGTCATCAAGTACTCTGACAGAAATCAGTCATTCTTTTAGAAAATCTTGTAGGTTTCTCTGGTCAAAAGCTCATTGTGGGTGATATCCCCATGCTGGTACTGGGAGTTTGTTGCAGTCCGGTTCGCCTTGCTGGTAGAAATCACCCAATAAGAGTAGCTTCTGGGAAAAAGAGATTTATTTTGTCTTACAGGCTCGAGGGGAAGCTTCACAATGGCAGGGGAAAACGATGGCATGAGCAGAAGGTGGACATCACCCCCTGGCCAACATAAGATGGACCACAGCAACAGGAGGGTGTGCCAAACACTGGCATGGGGAACCTGGCTATAAAGCCCATAAGCCCGCCCCCAACAATACACTCTCTCCAGGAGGCATTAATTCCCAAATATCCATCAGCTGGGGAGCTAGCATTCGCAACACCTAAGTTTATGGGGGACACCTGAATAAAACCACCACATTCCGCCCCTGGCCCCCATAAACTGATAATCATACATGATGTAAAATGCAATGCATTCAGTCTGACTTTAAAAGTCCCCATAGCTTTTTATCAATCCCAAAGATGTTCATACATCCCCATAGTTCAAGACCTTTAACTGAGCCATAATACCAAAATATAACCTCAAAAAACCCATAATGACACAGAATAAATATTCACACTGCAAAAGGTAGCATTGGGCAAAGCAAAGAAACATTCAACCAATACAAATTTAAAACAACCAGGGAAAACATCAAACTCTGTAGCTTCCAGTCCAGCAACTCTAGCCAGTGACAAATCTTCAAGTCCGATAATTCAAACCAGCAACAAGTCTCTGGCATTCCAATTCCGCCCCTCCAGCTAGGCTACTCACAATCCTGGGAAACTTCATCGGGGCCGGCAGCTCCTCGGCAGCCATCTCATGGTCCCGGCATCTCCACTGGGTCTCCACTGCAAGCCACGGTTCATCCTCATGGCCCCATGGGGTCTCTATGCAGGCAACCAGCAAACCCGCTTCACACTGCCCATGGCCATTTCAAAAACACAAGACCGTGTTGCAAACTCAATGACCCTCTTATACTCCACAATACCAGGTAGGGTGCCAATTTGTTAATCCAGGGGGGAATAAAGCAGACTTTGAAGAACAGGACACTCCTTGAGCACTCAGACCCCTTCAAAAGAGTTGACATTATTCTTGTTGCCCTAGCGCAGGTCAGCTAGCCCAGTCTCAAAAGTTGTAATCTCTCAGTTGCAGCTAAACGGGCAGCAGTTCACCCAAAGATTTTCCTTTCTGTGCCATATCCCTCTGCACACACCAGTTCATTTCTACGCAAAGCAACCCTGCACAACTTCTCAGAACATGGGCACAAGAGCAAGCTTCTCACACAAACTGCTAGCCCAGTCCAGGCACAGCTCTTTCTCTCCCTCATAAGCCAAACCTCACAGTCCATAGTTCTTACTGCATTCAGGTCTTAGAGCTCAGACCAGAATAGTCCATTAAGCTGTACTTACAGCACTGCAAGGCATCTCTTAGGCCAAGGTTTCAACTCCTTCCACTTTCCTCTTGAAAATCAGCCACAAAAGGCTGAAGCCACATAGTCAGGTGTCTAGCAGCAATCCCACTCCTTGGTACCACTTTACTGTTGCAGTCCGGTTCGCCTTGCTGGTAGAAATCACCCAATAAGAGTAGCTTCTGGGAAAAAGAGATTTATTTTGGCTTACAGGCTCGAGGGGAAGCTTCACAATGGCAGGGGAAAACGATGGCATGAGCAGAAGGTGGACATCACCCCCTGGCCAACATAAGATGGACCACAGCAACAGGAGGGTGTGCCAAACACTGGCATGGGGAACCTGGCTATAAAGCCCATAAGCCCGCCCCCAACAGAGTTACAGGTCAGTGCCCCTTAAAAAAATGAGGAAAAAAGGTAACTAATATATAGGAGTTAGAGAGGAGATAGAGACAGAGGGAGAGGGACAGGGAGGGAGGAAAGATGTAGAGGATTTAGGTAGACTTGATCCTACCCTCTCTAGTGTCTTGTGGTTCAGGTGTTCCCTCTAAGGGCCTGGTGAAGGTTCAGCCATTTGGTCTGCCTTTTAGGAAGTGAAATTTTATGGTACCATTGCCGTTTGGGTATAGATTAGTGTTTCCCACCCCTTTGATACTCTACCCTCCCTCTCCATCCCTCCTGGTGTCTAGTCCATGAGATGCTTGCTAAGTATGTAAGGTATCTTGGGTAGATTCAGGTTAGGTGCTGTAGATGAGTGAGACTATGTGGCAATTTTTTTTTTCTGTGATTGGGTAAGTTCACTGAGAACGATCTGTTCCAGGTTCAACCATTTTTCCTCAAATTTCTTTGTGTCATTTTTTCTTACTGCTGTATAGAATTCTGTTGTGTAGATATACCACATCTTAGTTATCCATTCTTCTAGTGATGGACATCTGGGTTGATTCCAGCTCTTAGCTATTATGAATTGAGCTGGTACAAACATGGTTGAGAAAATCTCTCTGGCCTGTGGTTTGAAGGTTTGAGGGTAGATGCCCAGTAAGGGAATAACTGGGTCTGTTGGTATCTCTATAATCAGCTTTTTCAGGTGTCTCCATATTGCTTTCCAAAGTGGTTGTACCATCCTACATTCCCACCAACAGTGGATAAGTGTTCCTATTTCTCCACATCCTCACCAGCATTTATTTTCATTTGATTTTTTGATGCTTGCTATCCTTACTGGGGTAAGGCGGTATCTCATAGTTGTTTTAATTTTCATTTCTCTGATGATTAGGGATGATGAACATTTTCTTAAGTGTGTGTTTGCCATTTGTATTTCTTCCTCTGTGAACTGCCTGTTCATCCCTTTGCCCCATATTGTGAGTGGGGTGTTTGACTTCTTACTGTTTAGATTTTTGAGTTCTTTGTAGATTCTAGAGATTAGGCCTATATCAGTTGGATAACCTGCAAATATTTTCTCCCATTCTGTGGGTAATCTATTGGCTTTGCTTATTGTATGCTTGTCTGTAAAGAAACTCTTCAGCTTCGTATGATCCCATTGGTTGAGTGACTGTTTAGGATTGTGACCTACTGGAGTTTTGTTCAGGAAGTCTTTTTCCATTCCTGTATCATGGAAAGTACTCCCTAAATTTTCTTCCAGTAGTATTCAAGTTTCTGGTCTTATATTGAGGTCTTTGATCCATTTGGATTTGAGTGTAGTGCATGGTGAAATGTGTGGATCAAGTTTCAGTTTCCTGCATGTAGTTATCCAGTTTGTCCAGTACCATTTGTTGAAGATGTTGTCTTTTCTCCAGCCTATATTGTTCGGGCCTTTTCGAATATCAAGTAGCTATAGTTGCTTGACCCAAAATCCAGGTCCTCAAGTCTACTCCATTGGTCTATACTCCTGTTTTTATGCCAGTACCATGCTGCTTTTATTACTATGGCTTTGTAATATAGCTTTAGATTAAGTATGGTGATGCCACCATAGTTATTTCTTTTGCTGAGGATATATTTGGATATGTGAGGCCTTCTGCCTTTCCATATGATATTTGAGGTCATTTTTTCTATCTCTGTGAAAAACACTGTAGGAATTTTAATTGTAATTGCATTAAATCTCTATATTGCCTTTGGTAGGATTGTCATCTTCACAATGTTAATTCTGCCTATCCAGGAGCATGGGATGACTTTCCATTTTCTCAAGTCCTCCTCAATTTCTTTTTTGAGTGTTTTTATGTTTTTGTTGTATAGATATTTCACTCCCATGGTTAAACTTATTCCAAGGTATTTTATTTATTTACTTTTTTTGTTGCTATTGAAAATGGGTCTATGTCCCTTATTTCTCTTGCCTCTCTTTGAACTCCTTCCCATCTCTTATCAATTTATTCTAGCTTAGTGATGGCAGCATCCACATGATTATCAGTCCTTTGTTACTTTCCTGCAAGTTCTACCAGTAGGTTGGTCAGGGTTGCATTGTTCATAGGTTCAACTTGATGTTCTGATCCTAATGACTCTTCTATGTTTTGTTTAGATGTATTTTTCATTGTAGGACTGGGTGATCTAACTGGATTTTCTTGCATTTGATTTTTCATGTTGGTTCTTTTGTGCTGTGGTCTGCCCATGATAGTGTATGGGCACATAATGGGTGGATCAGCCTGGGATCTAATGCAATGGGAATATGAGGCAGCCTGGGGCAGTTGCCAACCATCCTGGGCTTTGGCTCCCACTTGCCAAGGCTGCCTATCTGCTGCCTGACAGGGGCACCAAAGTTGCCTGAATTCTCAAGCCCTAATGTGCCAAAGCTGCCTGCATTTGAGTTTGGAGGGGGACTGAGGTACCAAGCCCTGAAGCAGCCCAAACTCTGGCTGGGAACACTGGGACCCAGAAACAGTCTGTTGTCCCCCACCATAGGAGAATGGGGGATGGCCCGGGATGGCACTGAGACAGGCGCAGGACAGGGCACAGGATGGGGCAAAGGTTGGGTTGTGGGACGAGGCACTGCAACCAGACGCCAGGAAGGGTCGGTGGGACGGAGAGCCAGAGGGGGCTCCGCCACGGAGTATGGGACAGGCACAGGATGGGGAGCAGCAATGGGGCGAGGGACAGGCACGGCAGTGGGGTGTCCAGCTATTTGGTGGAACGGGTATTCTACCAGCCAGCAAGGGGATCTGAGATTCCCTGTTTCCCCCCACCTCTGAGCTGTCCCACTGACAAGAAGCTCCAGAAATACCTTAATGTCTTGCCTATCTTTCCTGGGATTTGCAGCACAGCTGGGAGGTCGCCATCTTGGCGGGAAATCTCAGCAAATACTATATTAGTATAACAGTGAAGGTGATAGAAAGTTTTAAGAATGTTTTGAAATATTACTTATTACATACAAATTAGTAGAGAGCTAGATTGTGTCAACATGCTAAACTAATTACTTGGAATTTCATAATTCTAATTGATTAATAGCTGTCAAAAATTGTAATTAAATTCAGTAAAGTTATAAATTTTGACTTACCTTCAGTGCTTGAAATCATACTCAAATTAAAAACATAATTAACTGAGTCTCTCACATACCCAGTCCCTAAGATTACAGAGGTACTAAATAGCTTTTGAAAGGCAGACTGACCAGTGTAACGATTTTCTGCACTTAAAAGGTTGCACTAAGACTCTGCACTAAGGATGTATAAAATAGCAACAGCTGCTCCTAGGAGGGAGGAGTGTTACAATCAGCTGAGCTGCCTACAAGACCTGCAGTGTGCTGCCGAGGTAAACTTGTGTGAGTTGTCTCCTGTGTGTGTCATCTGTGTTGCGGTGGGTGTTTCAGTGATGCAGCTTTGGAGTCTTCTAGGCTTTTGCATGCACCCCCTCACCCTGCTCTGTAAGTAAGCCCCACAGACTCACGGGATCACTGAAACTGGATGTAGTTCAAATGTATTTTGGCTTGTCTTCTGCGTCCTATCAGGGAGTGAAGTGGTGTGTGTTTGCACCTCCCAAGCAAATACAAAATAAGTTCATATTGAGCTTGAATTTTAATGTAACCAATATGAATTTAATTTTAATCTCAACTATGGCATAAGTAATTTTGGAGATGAAAAATAAAAGATGCTATCAAAATGTTTACAATAAATAGTCACATAGGCTTAAGTAACATGCTGAGAAAAGCTTCATAAAGAGAAAGTAATATTAACAAGAGGTGGTTCTATTAAAGGTTCAGTTTTTATAGAATCAACTCTTTTGTTAATACTTTGTATTGTGTTTTATAAACACAGCCCCAATTTCCAACCTTATTCTTAATTAGAATGCTGCAAAGAGATTCCCTTGCAAATGTCTGTACTGCTATTTAGTACTGATGCTACCTAATGTCAGAATTTAATGATGAGCAAAATTGCTTCAAAAAATGTTGTGGGACTTGTGTCCAAGGGAAGAGGTTAAGTAGATGATAGCACTATAAGTGAAATTACTACATATTATCTTTACAGACACTAGAACAGTCAAACATAAAGTACAGAAAGTAGAAGGTAGACTATCAAAGAATCCAGCCAACCAAATTTGTATTTTTTTGACATTTTGCTACAAAATTAAAATGATAATTGTATTAGCTATGACATAGTTATTACCTCACAAAGAGGGAAGTTGATATGTATACATAATCCTATGGAGAGACCCATGGGGGTGGAGGGCAGCAACTGAAATCTCTAACAGCTGGCACAAAATAAGGCTTGCACACAACCTTGTGAGGAACCTGATGTGGAAGCTTCAGTCACCATTAGACTGGAGTTGATGAGAGCCTTGACTGGCAGTTTGAGGAACCTGAACCTGAGGAGCTTGACTAAGCCATTTCCAAATTCATGGCCCAGTGAAATTGAGATAACAAATTAGGCTTGAAAAGGGTATGCTTTGGGGTAACATGCATTGCAATTGATACCCCCAAACCATGAAAATATCCACCAAATAGGGAGTTGATATATTTATAAAAATTCATAGTATGAACCATAACCCAGCCACCGAAATAAATGATACGCTGATACAAAAACAGTCCTTCTGCTTTTCATAGATGGTGATGAGCAAAGCAAGCCAAGTCTCATGGATTCATAATAGAAAATTCTTTTGTACACCATGTTTTAAATTATGAAGCAGGGGCTAGAGAGATTGCTTAGTGGTTAAGGCATGTGCTGACAAAGCCAAAGAACCCAGTTTCAACTCCCCAGGTCCCACATAAGTCAAATGCACAAGGTGGCTCATGAACCTGGAGTTCCTTTGCAGTGACTAGATGCCCTGACACACCCATTCTTTCTCCATCTGCCTCTTTCTTCCCCCTTCTCTCTCTGCTCTCCCTCTTTCAAGTAAATAAATAAATAAAAATTTAAATTATAAAGCAAAAATGTATTTATGATGATGTCAAATTAGTGGTTAACTTGGGAGCACTGATAGGAAAGAGCCTTTTCAGGGGGAAGGATGTTATATCTTAATTGCTAAGAGATCGATCGGCAACTGCTTCACACTTTAGTAAATCCTTCATATTTGTATACCCAAATGTATTCCTGGGGAAAACCAATGTAAAAAAGGAACACACAGGGATCTGCCTCACTTTAATCAGGAAAATAAAGTTGAGTTAAGGCAAACAACCTGTTAGTTTCAAAATTATGACAAATACCTTTTTAGAGTGAATATGATAATTTTCATCTAGTTACATAGATGTCATAGGTAGTCACAAAGTTTCTCTAAAGAGTACAGTGGCTTTAAAATCTATAAATATCTTTGAAGATATGTAGTGTTTTCTCTTCATCACTCCATTTCCACGTGAATAAATACACTTAAATTGTTTTTGCTATCCGTATGAAATTCTCACCTCAATTACAATGTGATGGGCTACAGGCTTCGGAAAGAAATGAGAGACACTGTTTTGGGATATTCCCCATTACATATTATCCTTCTATAGCTTTGATATTAGCATTTTAAAATATTTTTATTTTTATTTATTCATTTGAGAGAAGACAGAATGAATGGGTGCACCAGAGCCTCTAGACACTGCAAATGAACTCCAGAGGCATGTACCACCTTGGGCATCTGGCTTTACATGAGTCCTGGGGAATTGAACCTGGATCCTTTGGCTTTGTAGGCAAACATCTTAACTGCTAAACCATCTATACAGCCCAAGGTTACCATTTTTAAAGAAAGAATTGACTTTTTTATAGACTCAATTTACTCAGAAATTTATTTCCACTCCCAAAAGACCTATCAGACCATTTCATCCACATTGCAGAGATAAGAAACATGTAACAGAAACCCCCACTGCTAGGTAAGTACTCATGCTGTCAAGGGTAACAACTTGGTGGAGGAAGTCTGTAATTAAAACATTTCATCTAAGAAGTGCTCTAGTTTAGCTATTACAGGGTTGAAGATAGCTATGAAATGTACCCTAGTAAACGTATAAGCAGACTTCAGAACCTAAATGATGAACTAGTTTGCTTCAGGTATTGATTGCAATAAATTTTAAAGGAAAAAATTATTGGATTACTAATATTCAGTAAGTAAACCAGTTGAATAACATACCAAAAAGCACATGCATACACTAGTTATTTAACTCATTAATCATGTGTGGGGTATGGTCACATGTGTATCTGTCTGCTTGCACAGGTATATATAGTTTTCTTCTTCTGTCACTCCCCACCTTGTCTTTTAAGACATGGTCTCACATGGAACAGAGAGCTCTCTAAGCTATACTAACCAGTGAGCATACTCTAGAGTTCCTCCTTTCTCTGCCTCCCCAGAAATGGGATTGCAGGAATGCACTTCCATGCCTGGATACTATTGTGAGTGCTGTGTATCTGCCTGCTTGCACTTTGAGCTTTTTACCCACTGAGCCATCTCACAGCCCCCCTTCATTTTCTTTTGTGTATGAAGCCATTTCTTATTCATAATTTTCATAATTTGAAAAAGGAAAACAAGTGAAATTACAAAACCTTGTAAAGTTATGAGGATTTTTATGGTAAGCATTGTGAGTACATTGTTTTGCTTCTCAGTCATAATTTACGTTGTAGTTCATATGGTTTAATATTGTTTAATATTAAAATAAATGAGTGTATTTTGTTGTTTAGGGGCTTTCATAAAACTAGACAGGTGATTATATTTTTGAAGTCATTATACTATACTAGAAGAATATGCAGATAGCTTATCAAATATATGAATTTTTGTTATAGTGACAGAAATAGAAATTAACTAATGCTACAAGCCTACCTAAAATAGTATATTAAAAATACTCTCAACATTAACTAAGGAATATTTATCCAGTTTGAAATAACTGAGAAGTGACATTTTATGAAATATGACAAATTAAATGATATTATCTAGGTCAAGAGGGGAGGCATGTAAACCAATTAAAAGGTTGTTCATTTGATAAGTTCCACACAGTTGTTTGATTAGTTGGATAAATACATATGGGAGAGAGGAGAATGTGATGTATATGTTTTGGGCTTCACTGAAGAAATAACAATGCCATTTTTTAACCTGGTTACCTTTAAAGGTGTATTTATTGGTATTAGAAAGGGAGAAGTCAGTACATGCAATACTAATTTGTTAGCTTTGAAATCTAAAATCAAGGTATAACCAGATATAGACAGAAATCTATCATAGATAGAAAAAAAGTTTTCAACTATTCTATGTAAAAGTGGAAAATTACACTTCTGATGTGGTGGAGGTCAATTTATAGAAAAAATCTATAGTAGCAAGAGCATGAATTCAACTTGTATTTGACAAAATTAAATGGTTAGTAGCTGTGCCAATAAAAATAAACATGTACACACAAACATATGAGATCAGATGGAGCCTTTAGAGGGGTTGTGGTCATTTAGCAAAGGGATATTTGCTTGCTTCGAGGAATTAGATGATGGGGAAAGTGCCCAATGCATTATGCCAGGATTCATTAGCTATTGCATATAACCATAGGGAAGTTAACAAAGATCTAGTCCAAAAGTTGTTTTGTGGAATGATAGTGTTAGATTGAAATTATAATACTTTGATGGCCATGAAAATACACTCACAGATATGCTGCTGTAGGAAAGTAATTACCTGGTAACATCTATCTGGTGCTATCCACCTGGATGTACTGCCATGCATCATGCTTGACATGCCCAAAGCATGTTAATGAAGACAGGGGCTAGTAAGATCAGGCTAATAAGGAATTCACATTCTAGTGAAATGTGAGAGTCCTTGAATATTCTTATGCCCAATCTTCCCACTAGGTAGTGTGTGTGCTGGTATGTGCCTATAATAAAAATCCCCAGTAGATTGAGTAAGATAATTGTGTGCTTGGGATCAGGCTGGGATACATAGTGTGACTATCAAAAATGTCCCTACACATTAGATTGGTCTTATTTTTACTGGAACTAGGTTTCAGTCTAATATTCTTCTTCCCTAATCCTCTTTCCTGGATGCTTCCATAAAGAAGAGGTTTGGATGGCACATTAACAAGAAACAGGTGTGCAGCATGAAACTTTACATTTCCTGTGGGGAGACATGAACAAGTATCTGTATATTCACCAAAGATAGGTCACAGTTGGCCAACCAAAGCATGGATACATCAAAATATTTTTAGTAAGCCAATAATTTGATTGAGATTACTTATACAGCACTGGCATTGAATTGGCATTTAACTTGGTCCTAGTCTCTGAAATGTAGAAGGGACAAGATAGATCATGCTGCATGAAAAATGCAAGGCAGCTGCATCACCATGAAGCCCCAGCCTATCCAGGACGGTGACTACATAGAATTTTTTTCATTGAGTACCTCTCAAAATTAACCTTCTACCTCTTAAAGGGTCTATCCTCTCCCAAAGTTAGTTTCAGCTAACCTGAGGGCAGAGAGAACAACTTATAGAATCCCCAGTGAGGGTCATGAAGCTCTCTTCATCTCTGTGTGCTAAGGAGTTGTTAATAGCTCCATCCCCATAGACTTGGTGCCACATTATTGTTCTGCCCAAATATTTCCATAGCTGTAGTGTCAAAACATATGTTTATAACTCCAAATTTCTCATTATTGTGAGCTCTAAGGACACGGTGTACACAACAATGAAGGATTGGACTATAAGTTTATAATCAAAGGATATGCATTGAATGAGATCTCATTTTTCCACGTTTGATTGAGAAAGAAGGGTATTAAAAAATTACTTCATTTCAAATGTTGAAAACATCTCTCTGGCTTAATAAATACCACACTTACAATTTATTGTGTTTAGGAATAGTTAATTATATTTCAAAACTGTGACATTTTTGTTTTGCTACTCCCTTTCAGAAAATTTTACTGAGTTTTCTTTTTACATAAATGAAATTCACTTTGTAAATTATAGCTTGCCCAAATTGTCACATCTTTCATTGAACATATCAAATAATTCTATCATTATATATATAATAAACTTCCATGAAATGTTAGTATCTACCCAAATCAGTTATTTGACATGAACTAAAATTCATGAAAATTGAAGTGATGCTTTAGGTGTTCACTTATACTTGTGTTTATTTTATCTGTTCTGTCTTCATGTTGGATATTTATAATTCAAATATCAGAGAAAAAGTATATTCTACAAAATCATGGTACTTAGTAAAGACATTCATAGAGTCTAGCAATATTATTATTTTTTCAATATTATAACAATGACTAAGATTGACCTGGTGTCTGCTTTCATAGGGTTTATATTCTTGATGTTGTGGATGACACAAAATATTTACAAAGGCAATATGCTACCTTGTAAATAGAATGCTAGAGATGGTAACTATAGTGTATATGTAGATGAGTGGTGTTTATTGGTGAGAGGAAATGCTTCTCTGAAGAAATATTTTGAGTAAAAACACATGTGAAGAGTAGATGGGTAGAAGGCAGCTTATTTTACAGCTATAGAATGTGTCAGGGTGGGAGATGAGTTGACTTTGGACAAATACTCCTGCCTCCCACCTTTCATTTTAGGAACTAAGGTTGTAATGGATTTTTTTTCTAATTATTTTCTATGGTTAACCTGTATCTTTTAGAGTACTGACACTCAACTTCAATTTCCATATCTCATTGGGAACAACTGTCTCATTGGGAACAATTATTTTATGAAGATGTGTCATAATTTACAACTGTTAACTTATTATGCATTTATTCTATTATGACTTTATAAATCATGCTTGCCTAATTACACATTATCAATAGGGAAATTTTGGCTCAGGAATTGAGAGTCAATGTAAAAGATATGGTTGATTCCACTGAAAAACCAAATTTGATGGTGGTTTCCAGGTACATTGGCTAATAAGTTGGTGAACAGTGTGTTGCAAGGAAGCAGTGAGTTGACTCTGAAAAGGCTACAGTCAATTGTGAAGACAAAGAAATTGCCTTCTGCCTACTCAAAATCATGAAAGGTTATATAAGGGCATAGAAATGTATGAGTGACAAACTTAAAAACCTCTGTGATTAGTAATAAGGTATATTGTGTTAAAAGCCTGTTATGTAAATTGCTTTGAAGTTATATCTTTAAGAAACCATATATTTTAATTGAATTTAAGCTATTAAATGACTTCATAAAGCTATAGTAATGTTTTTAAAAGATATTACTCTAACTGCTTTTGTAATAACATTTTAAATTATTTAAATGGAATCAATGTCATCCATGTGCTTCTTTTAATTCACATGAAAACTCTTCATGTGCATATTGATAAGTTGTTGGTATTCATAAAATCTTTCTGCTGATAATAAACAAAACCATTAAATATAAGAATTTAACTTTTAAAAAATATTTTACTTGTTTACTTATTTATGTGCAAGATAAAGAGACAGAGAGAGAGAGAGAGAGAGAGAGAGAGAGAGAGAGAGAGAGAGAGAGAATGAAAAATTTAACTTTTAAAGAGTTTTATTTTAAAGTTGGTCATGGTGGTATATGCCTTTAACCCCAGAACTTGGGAGGCAGAGGTAGGATTGCTCTGAGTTTGAGTTCATTCTGAAACTACATAGTCAATTCCAGGTCAGCCTGGCTTAGAGAAAGACTCTACCTTGAAAACCCAATAATAATTTATTATTATTATTTTTTTAATTTTAATTTATTAGTTTTCTTTTCAGCAAATCAGGCAGTTTGGTACCATTGTTTAGGCTCATCCATGATCTACCCCCTCCCAATGGACCTTCCTTGTTGATGTAAATGGGTCGTGCATTGTGGAGTTAGTCCACAGTTATTGGTAAGATAAATGTCTCTGCACATCATGACCCAACATGTGACTCTGACATTCTTTCTGCCCCCTCTTCCACAAAATTTCCCTGAGCCACCTACCCAAGATACCTTACACACCCAGCAAGCACCTCATGGACTAGACACTAGGATGAATGGGGAGGGAGGGGAGGGCATCGAAGCGGTGGGAAACACTAATCTGGACCCAAACAGCAAAGGTACCATAAAATTCTACTTCCTAAAAGGCAGACCAAATGGCTGAACCCCCTATATCCCATGAAATAGCCCAACACTGAAGAGTGAGTGAGTATGTTTAGTGGTACCAATACCTTTGGGCAATATATATATATTTTATCTCAACAAGTAAAAGTGGTCTGATCCTTTAACATAATGTTGATATGATATATCTTGTGATATATATATATATATGGAGAGAGAGAGAGAGAGAGAGAGAGAGAGAGAGAGAGAGAGAGAGGAAAATGATAAAAGTTGAAGACATAATATCTGAAGAATTCCAAAGAGCAATTAAAAGTTTATCTTGCCTCTGTCATTGCATGACTCTTGTTCTAAACTCTTCTACCACATCTCACTACTTTTATTAACAATTCTTGTTTATGCTCACTATTTTCTTGAATTTATTATTATCAATACATTGATGAATACTAGGAGTAGTCAAACTGTGTTTATGTTACTACTGCACAGTTAAGATGAAAAATACTGCACCTTACATATGGGGAAAATATTTTTATGCAGTCATACCCATAAACATAGATATTTCACATGCTTTAGGTTCTTAAATTATAAGTAAATAAATAAATCATTGTTATATTTTCTTTTATAAAAAAAAACAACAATATTCAAAACATTTAAGTGACTTGTTGATGCTACCTTCCCCAGCAATGGGTGCTGGAATTGGGATTCTGCCCTGTGCATCAGGCCCCTGGACCTCAGCTTCTAACACGAACTCCCATGCACTGCCTTTGTAGTAGAAAGTTCCAATCTTGTTTGGACATCCAACCAAACAATGTTTTAAGGGAAGATAAATTTATTTCAAGTTAACAGATCCAAGGGAAGTTCCATCAAGTGGAAGAAGCTGGCAATCCAAGGAGACAGAGAAAGAGAGATTTATCTGGACTTTGGAAAACAGGTTCATTTCTTTTTTCATCTCCTTTCAAAAAAGTTTGCATTTCTACTATTCTATCTTTCACTGGTGGAATTTATTTCAGGTATCATTTCCATTGTATCAATGCAAATCATTTGGCCCATCCTTAATAATGGTAATCTACATGATGATAGCATCTTCAGCAACCTAAAATCCATATCTCATCCAGCAATTTTAAACTTGCTTGAATTTTTACAACTTTAAATCTTATAACTTTAATTTCCGTATGTTCTGTCAAGTACATCTGTCCATTACTTTCAAATTCTTGATCAAACTCTTGATATGGGCAGCAGAAATCATTCAGCCTTTATGCCAGTTACCCAGTCCCAACAAAGTTCTCTGTGGTCTCTCTTTTTCCTTAGAAAGTTCATAAGCAAAGTTTCCAAATAGGGTTCCCCCTGTAGTTAGCATTTTTAACTCTCAGAATAGCCCTACCATTTGGCTTACCACAATGTGAAGTTTCTGCAGTCACAAGTACTAAGTTCATACATATTCCTCGAGCATACAAGTTTCAAAAGACCAAAATACACTTGGTCAGACTTATCATACCACACTCTTCTGGTACCAAATTCTGCAGAAGACAGTTCCAACAATGCTGGGATGAACATCTAACTATTCACAGTTTAATAAAAGTATTTATTTCAAGCTTACAGATTCAGGAGAAGCCCCCTCAGTGGCAAACGAATTTGCTTCCCATTCATAAATCCAAGCAGAGAAAGAAGCCAGCTAGCAAATGCCAAAAAGCAGTAAGCAGGGATGCTCTGCATACCTTTGTGCTGGAATTCAGAGCTACCCTCGAACAAAACTTTTGGCTGGACTTCTGGATTTACTCCAAGTGACACTATCTCTTGCCAGGTGGCTGGAGACTCAAGTTATAAGCTTTAATAAAACCCCTGAGTCTATGAGGGATGTATATTCAGATTATCCCATCTTCCAAACTCTGAATATGCCTGTGTGAGAGCTAAGACAAGAGACCACCCTTGTATGACCTCACCAGGGAACATGAATCTCAATCATGGTGTTGACACAAAAGTCACATCTCTCACCTCAAAGGGGATGAGAAATAGCTTATTTTGGAGCCAAATATGAGTGACCATGGCCCAGGAACATAGATTTAGTTTACCCCAAATTCCATCTTCCAATGTGTCAACAATTTCATTAAGATTTTATAGTTAAATAACAAAAGAAAGTAATAAATCAAGGCACTTTTCAAATAATTGGCTGAACATCAGGTAGGTGGGTTATAGCAAAGTAGGGAAATCTCTTTGATATGAATCAGATGCTATCTGATGACATTCTTAACCCTTGGGTTGGTGGAAGCTGGGGGTCTGTTCTTGCATTCCAAAAAATGTTTACATATTATCAGCAGATAGACACCAGAATGTTAGTTCAGACACAAAGGTGGGCAAAAAATTGCTGTTAAGGGGTTAAAGGTAGCCCAAGGTAATTGGGCTCTGACTTGCAACATTCTGTCTCTGTGATCACAGGAATTTTATCAGTACATTCAGTCTGATTGGAAATAGGTACAGCAGATGCAGCACTTTTCTGGGAACTATAGTTCACAGTGGAAACTTTTCACAGTTCTGATCATGTCTCTGAATCACTGTAAGTGCTAAGAGATTTCTTTTGGTGCTGCATAAATTTTATCAAAGAGGA
Source organism: Jaculus jaculus (assembly GCF_020740685.1). Lineage (NCBI taxonomy): Eukaryota > Metazoa > Chordata > Mammalia > Rodentia > Dipodidae > Jaculus > Jaculus jaculus. The sequence goes on from NC_059112.1 coordinate 34,358,183, forward strand.
AAATTTGCAAACAGAGAATTCTAAAATGATTGAAATTGGCTACTTTTTAAGATTCTTTTCTTGGTTGTGGATACTTTGACTCTTGATAACTGGTAGCACACTGGTGACATTTTTCCAATCTATTTGGTAAGTCATATATGTTCATGAGATTGGTAGATTTTCCTTTGTAGTATTTTGGCACATTCATTTATTCCTACATCTACAGTTATTTCTAATGATAAATATAAACATTTCTTATCCAATCTCCTAACTCTGAGAAGTTTGGCTGTTTTGTTTTAAGTTCTTTAATATTATAAGTATTCTTGGTATGAATTATACTTCATGATTAAGAGTATATAAATTTTCTATGGGATATATTAGTGAATTGATTAATAGGTTTGTTTCATAGAGAATAGCTATTCCTGAAAACACTGTCCCCTTTTCAAAAAATTCTGAACCTTTATCAAGAAATCTGGAAGTTTCCACCTATCCAGTCCTATATAAGATTCCAATCTTGGTATGTGGGTGGGGTTTTCCATTTTATGAAACTCCCTCTTGCCTCCTATTGAGGAAGAGCTCTGCCTGCCTTCTTTCCCTTAAGTTCTACTTATAATGTCTATAATTAAATCTTTCTAAACTTTACCCTTTATGGACTATGATTGACACTTTTCAAATTAATAAGACAAAAACTTAGACAATACCAATTCCATGAAACCTTTGCATAACTGTGTCTGGCACCCTGTCTCCTGAGTTGTTGCCCACTCAAGAATTGAGAAAGATCTCTTGATCTCTAGGACACTCCAAATGCCTGCATCAAAAAGATTAAAATACAAAAGTTCTATATGAAGGGAAAATGGGTGTGCAAAACTTATAAAGGTAGAATGATAACTAGAAGCATGAGGTCCACTCAATAGAAAGAATTCGTATCTGGTACTGGAAACCCAGACTTCATAGAGAAGCCCCCCATTCTATGGAGAAGAAGAGTGGATTGCACACCAAAAATCTCTTAAACAACTTCATATACCTCCCTTAACTCACACTAATCTCATATTTGGTTGGAGAATCTGTTTTATTTTACAAATACCTGAGAGAATGGGGAAGAGCCTAGATCCATTAATAAGACCAGAAGATAGACAACTTTTTTTCCATGAGACTTTTAATCTCTATCAAATTGTCCAGGGCCCAGAACAAATTGCAGAGGAAGCCACATCATGAATACTCCTCTTACTGCTAGCCTAACAACAAGCCCCAGGGCTATGGTGACAGACATGATAATTAATCCAAACCTACCAAAGCAGAAATCCACATGCTACAAAGAACTCAACACTAAAGTAGACTCCCTGTTGGCCTGCCATAGCTCAGAGAACATTGTATAAGAGGGGGCAGAATGATTTTAAGAGCCACAGATATGGTGGGAATACCCTGAAACATTGTCCCCTCCACTTTCACCATTATCCCATAGGGACTGACTGAGTTTTTCATGATCCCACAGTGAATACCATAACCCCATTGAGGAGCATCCCCATGGTAACAGGTGTCAGGGCAAGTGGATAAAAGAGTACACCTGATATGTAAACAGGATGTGGAGGATTTTGGATGGCAGGAGGTAAGATACATACTGGGGCAGGGACTCATGTATTAGAATTTGTGTTCAGAAAAGCACTGACAAGTTATGTCTTCTTCAGGAACTCAATTTGAATTTAAACACATTTCCTTGAAGTTAATCTTAGCTAATAATACAGTAATGTAAAACAAAGCAGAAAATTTTCAAGTTCATAGATGAGATCAGGCACCTTCCAGATGATATGGCCATAGACAGCAAGTTCATTGAAATTTCAGTCATCCATAGCCTTATTAGTCCCTTTTCCTCCAACAACTCAGTTAGTTCTTCTTGCTGTATTCTTTTTTCTACCTTATGGTTTCGTCCATGAATTTTTTGGTTTGATAAGAATAATTTCCTAATTTGCAACTCTGAAATAGCTCAGAGAAAAAAAAAAACTGGAAAATTTTTCAGCTGTCCATGAAGATTTTTGATTTCAAAATGACTTGTTTAGTAAGCCAATGCTTAATTCTATAGCATATTATATTTTACTATCTGCCTATTTTCCCATGATGTATGAACAATGAACAATATTATGACCATAATTTTTCTATTTTCCTAAATCCTTCATATAACATGACTAATTTCAACTGAACATACATGATGTTTTGATAACAATGATTAAACAACATATTTTCTTAAAAATACTCAATGTTGGGGCTACAGAGGTTGTTTAGTGGTTAAGGTGCTTGCAGTGAAGCATAAGGACCCAGGTTAGGTTCGTCAGTACCACATAAGCAAGATGCACGTGGTGGTGCATGTGTCTGAGGTTTGCTCGCAGTGGTTGGAGACGCTGGTGTGCCCATCCTGTGCCTTCCCCTCCCTCTCACTTTCTCTCTCTCTCTCTGCCTCTTTCTCTCTAACGATAAAAATACTTTTAAAATCTCAATGTTTTATTTTGCATAGCTTTTTATAATTATTGAAAAAATTACCTTTGTTCCCCAACAAGGATCAGTGCTAAAAGAATTCATGAAATCCATTTTATGTCAGTAACAATTTTCATTTTTTATTATCTTATATTTATTTTTATTTCTTGCTAACAAATATTGACACATTGCTATTGTGCAGTAAGATAAAAGTCACCTATTATATTGACCAACAACTTTAGCACTGTAGTAAACAAATCATGTATTTACTTTTTGGTATTAATATTCTTTAACACCAATAAAATTACATACATTAAAGAAGGGACATGAAATTTGTAAGACCAAGCTGCAATAAAATAAAGGACATTGTGTTTTTTAACTAATTAATTAATTAATTATTTGAAAGCAACAGACAGAGAGAGAAAGAGAGAAAGAGGCAGGTAGATAGAGAGGGAAAGAGCGCACCAGGGTCTCCAGCCACTGCAAATGAACTCCAGATGCATGCCCTCCTTGTGCATCTGGCTTACATGGGTCCTGGGGAATTGAGCCACGAACCAGAATCCTTATACTTCACAGGCAAGCGCTTAATAGCTAATGAATCTTTCCAGCCCGACATTGGTTTTTAATGACTATAAATTCTCACTTTTCTCCATAATAATGACCTAAAGCATATTTACAACCACTTGTGGCTTCCACAAATCTATAGTTTGTCCAGTACAGACAGTAATTGAATGCTTACTTCATTATCTCCATTTGCATGGATAGTATTTATGCAACTACAAACAATCACCATTAAGGAGTACATGAATTATTCAGAGAACCATTATGATTAAATGTGTTTAAATAGGAAGAAAATTTTTAATAATTGAATTATTCAAAATATTGAAATAGCATAAACTTTGTGATTTCTCAGCAACCTGAAAGAGAATGTAATTTTATCTTACAAGTTAAAAAATATCTTTAATATTTCTACTTATGCAGCCTTCACCCAAGTGTAAGAAAGTTGAAAGGAAGACTACTGTCTAAGCAAGCAAAACTAATGTCATAAAAATAATGCATAAAAGCTCATAGGCATTCATGTTAGAACTCCGCAGTCCTTAGGCTAAACCAGTTTTGATTGCTCTAAATTATTTCTTTATTCATAATGGAATTGGGAGAATTATTTGAAAACAGGGCATCACTATAACGAAAAAACAAACAAAAACCCCAATATGTCTGGAACAAGAATAAAGAAACCAGAACTTAAAAGTCAGAGATACCAATTATATCTTCAATAACTTCCCTACTAACATGTCACATAATCTAAAGTGTGTTCATTGTTGTCCTGAGTATGTTCACTGATATTAATCTATATTGAAATGTATACCAATATCTATCTATCTATCTATCTATCTATCTATCTATCTATCTATCTATCTATCTATCATCTACTTAGCTATCTCTAAATATCTATTTATAGTATACCTGTGGTGGTATGATTCAGGTGTCCCCAGTAAAGTTGGGTGTACTGAATGCTAGGTTCCCAGCTGATGGATGTTTGGGAATTAATGCTTCCTAGAAGGAGTGTATTGTTGGGGATGGGTTTATGGGTGTTATAGCCAGTTTCCCATGCCAGTGTTTGGCATACTCTCCTGTTGCTATTGTCCACCTTATGTTGGCCAGAGGGTAATGTCCACCCTCTGTTCATGTCATCGTTTTTCCCTGCCATCATGGAGCTTCCCCCTTGAGCTTGTAAGCCAAAATAAATCTCTTTTTTCCCAGAAGCTGCTCTTGGTTGGGTGATTTCTACCAACAATGTGAACCAGAGTGCAACAATACCTATATCTATTTATATATATATATCTGTATCTATCTATAATCTATACATATATCTGTCTATGTCTATATATCTGCATGTATCTCTCTATATATTTATAATGCTGCTAAAACTCTACTTATTTCTGTGAATAGTGTTCAAAATGGCCATGCAAGTTGCTAATCTTTGAGAAATTCTGTTCTCTGACATTCAGATTCTCAGGTTTATTTATTCTACTAAATTACTTATCCTCTACATTACTGTGTTTATATATTCAGATGGTGCTTGTTTTTTGGTTCGATCCTTTATTAATGTACTTAACTCAATTCCTTTATTTTTCACTCTAATGTTTTTGATCTGGTATGAAGAAAACTAATAATGTTTCAGCATATTTTCAGTTCTTATTTGTTGTAAAGAGGCTCTGATGCTGACAGGTGGATTTTCCCTACTTCCCTGAGTAGGGAGGATTTCCCTATGCCAGATACACCATATCACAATAAAAATATATATAAGTTCTATTCAACTCACCGTGGATATTGTAAAATTGCTTAAAAAGAAAGTATGGATGTAGCATCTCCTTTACAGAAAAGATAATAGAGAAAAATAGGTTTTAAAAAATAATGCTTGGCTGGAGAAATGGCTGGGTAGTTAATATGCTTGCCTGCAAAGCCAAATGACCTCTATTTGACTCTCCAGGTTCCACATAAGCCAGATGCACATGGTAGTGCATGCATCTGGAATTCATGTGCAGTAGCTAGGGATCCTGGGGAACCTATCCCCCCCCCTCACAAACAAATACATAAAAATAAAAATTTTTAAAGTAATGCTATGGGGCTGGAGAGATGACAAAGGTTCTATCCTCCAGGTCCCATGTTAGCCAGAAACACATGGTGGCGCATGTATTTGGAGTTTGCAGTGGCTAGAGGCCCTGGCTCCCCATTCTCACTCTCTCTCTATTTCTCTCTTTCTGTCTCTAATAAGTAAATAAATAAATAAATCTTGGAAAAAAGTAATGCTACGTATTGTATTTACTCTTGCTAGCAATTAGTAATTTCAAATTGATGTATAAGCTACTGTGATATTCAAAATTATGCATCCCATAGGGTCTTCTAATGAAAATAAAAAGAAAGCTCTCACTTATGATGGTTCATCTCAAAACTTTTCTTATTCTTTTATGCTTATTTCTCTTTACTTCTTTAAGGTTCCTATTCATTTTAAGTAAATTTGGTTTTGTACCAAGATGAACTTTTTTTTAAATTTTGAAATTCTAAAAATGTGTTTAAAATAATACCAACAGTTATATTTTAAAACGTTTATATGAAAGTTAGTGGCATATAGGCTCCATAAGGGTCACCTAACTGAATTCTCACAATCATTCTGCTGTGTTTAGTAGCAGTTTCTCCCTATTGCATAACACTAGAGGAAGAATAATCTCAAAGATCATGAGGAAGTTCTGCATGCCTCTACCAGAACCTAGATATTTAAATATTGTACTGCACAGAAAATAAAGAACTTATTAAATATTATGAAACTATGCACAAAATTTAGAGTCAATTTGTTAATTTTAAAATAACTTCTAAATATAAAACAATTTGATAAATGTGCCATTCAAGTAATGTATTAAGAGAAGTTGAGCAAAATATTAACTTATTGCCCATAATTAATTGTGGAAGCAAATTTTAAATGTAGTAAATTTAGTTTACAGAAAAAAACAACATGTAAAAAAGAAAGAGGTAGAAGCAAATTGACAAAATCAGAGTATATTAAATAATTGCAGTTTATGGGGCTGGAAAGATGTCTTAGTGGTTAAGGTATTTGCCTGCAAAGCCAAAGGACCTTGGTTCAATTTCTCAGGACCTGCTTAAGCCAGATGCACAAGGGGGCACATGTGTCTGTAGTTCGTTTGCAGTGGCTAGAGGCCCTGGGGCACCCACTCTCTCTCTCTCTGCCTCTTTCTCTCTCTTTTTCAAATAAATAAATAAAGTAAAAAAAATAATCGCAGTTTAATAAAAGATAAGTTCTGCATATGAAAATTACTCATGTGAGAGATCACAAAATAATTTTGCATTTTATTTATTTTTAAACTGGAAACTTGGATCATGATTGGCACATAAAATATTCATCAGTTTTCTCTTTTTCTGAATTTTCTCACTACTTTCGTTTTTTTTTTTTTTTTCACATACCATTTGCTAATAACACTGATCAGATGATCAGAAATTTACTATGGAGCTAAAGCATATGATAAGTGCATGTAAATTATTGATTCCTTTTGGGATTATCCTATGCATGCAGTGCTACTTTCGTGAACTTTTCTGTAGCTCTATGCTGTTGGGATGGACCTCTAAACCAGACACAGTTTATAGGAGGAATGACATTTATTTTAGGCTTGAAGATCTAGGAGAAGTTATATCATGGTGGAAGAAGCTGGCCTCCTTTATCAAATCCATGCAGAGAGAAAACCCACCACCAGCACCACAAGCAAGCACACTGTGTGAACCCAAGGCAGAGCTCCAGCACTCTGAGTACTGGAATTTAGATCTACCCCTATAACACCTTAGGGCAGGACAACAGGATCTACCCACAGTGACACCTCCTCTAGCCAGCTGGTGGGATATCTAAATTACAAGCTTTAATATACTCCTATGTCCACTGGAGTACTTAAATTTAAACTACCACATTTTGTCCCTGTTCATATTGTTCATATTGTAAACTGTATTCAGTCCAACTTCAAAGGTCCTCATAGTCTTTACCAATCTAAGATTGTTCTAAAGTTCCAAGTCTCATCTGAAATCCATGACTCTTTTTTGATGATGGGTCAGGTAAAATCAAACAAATTACATACTTTCCACACACATTGGTACCGAGTAAATAATTTTCTTATTATAAAGAATAACAAGGAGAGACTGGACATAAGTAAAATCAATTACCATCTGTGTGGTGGTTTGAATAGAATACATGGCCCCTAATATACTCAGTTGTTTATTTGTTTGCAGTTTGCATTCTGCAGCCACCTGCCTGGAGGCAATGTCACTGGGTGGACCTTTAGGTGTGATGGTGGGCTTCAGATTTCAATCTGAAGATATGCAAAGTGTGCCTAGCTGGAGTTCCTGAAGTGTGCTATTTGGCTTTTGGCTTTTTGGCTTGTGCTTCTTTCTCTTTCTGCTTGGTCCTCTGAAGGCAGGCCAGTTTCTTCTGCCATTATGGAACTTCCCCTGGATCTGTAAGCTTCAATAAATATCCCTTCCTCCTTAACTGTGTCTGGTCTGAAAGTTCATCTCAGTGAACCTGAAGCTGTGTGCTAACAATCTGGTAAACATCTGTAGTTTAAGTCTTATCCCTATAACCAGTGACCTGTGATAAATCTTTGGATTTTTAAATTTTGCCCCTCCAGCTAAGCTGATTACCTAGGTAAAAGCATTCTAAGCCAAAAACACTCAATGGTAGCCCTTTTTGCAGTTATGCTATACGCAAGATATCTTTGAGTCTCCATATAAATCACAGTCTATCTTTTAATGGCTTCACTAGCCTGTTTTATCAGAGTCATCATGGCCTATGTCTCACTTGTCATGTCTCATCAGTGCTCCTGAAAATGCATGTACTTTATGACACACTCTATACCTTTTTTATGTTTCAGAAACTAATACCAGGTGTGCCAGACATAGCTGTATTGTTAATGCAGGGATGATATAAATTGTGACCTTGGAAAGCATGTTTTTTTCTTTCTTTTTTATTTTTTTTCTTTTCTGAAAAATATTGTTGTCGTTTATTTGCAAGCAGAGAGATATTAAGAAGAGAGAGAAAAAGTATACATGTTCCAGGGCCTTTAGCCACTGCAGTTGAACTCCAGATGCATGTGCCACCATGTGCCTCTGTTTCACATCAGTACTGGCTCAGCAAGTGCCTTGACTACTGAGACATCTCCTCAGCCCACATTTCTTTAGTTTAGTCATCTTTTCTTAAGTTTCTATTTTTGCCATTTAGTCTTCATTCAGGCATCCCTTTTGTCATCTTTTATAAGATTTTAATACATTTGATAGTAGCTGATTCAGCAACTTAAAACCAGTCTCTGTGTTAGTAAATTTCAAATGAGTTTGACTTTTTTTCCAATTTTAAATCTTATATTCCTTAGTTTTATATCTTTGGCCAAGCACATCCGTTCATTACAAATTTAATCATTGATCAAACTCTCTGATCATTGATAGCAGAAGACAGTCAATCCTTATGGCAATAACCTAGTTCCAGTTAAGTTCTCTGTAGTCTTTTCTTCCCCTTTGAAGGTTTGTAAGCAAAGTCTATATAAGATGACATAATTTGAGCAGGCAGGAAGTGACCAAGTACAACATGATAAAGAATCACACTGACCAAATCAAAGAAAAAAAAAAAATTCTCACTTACATATTTCAGAGGAATTCCTGGCTGTGAACTTCTATTTTTCAGAGCTACAGGACACTACATTTATGTATTTTATGTCACCTGTATGTGTACTTTTATCAATAGTACTGAAAACCTATGACTTTGAACCCAAGAGACATGTAACTTATATGTTCTTCATGTGCTCCCTGTCTCAGAGGGACATACCTAAAAAATTTCTAGGGGTGCATCTCTGTTGGAGGCAAGCTAGCACAGGGCACACAGGTCCTGCCATTGATCAGCGGACTCCTGCGATCATGAACATGGATATAAAAGTTCATCCTCTGAAGCTCATGAATTTCATTCTTACATTGACCTTTGTGTCCTCATTATTACTCTATTTTCATCTCCAACTCTGAGAAAATCAGTTCTTCTGATTCCCTAGTTCCATAGGTGATTAGAAGCAGCAAATTGAGTTTGAAGGGAGGGATTCAAGTAATACTGTCAGAATAGAAATTGTCATAGATCCAGAAAGTGGTCAGTTTAAAACCTGCTATAAAATGTAAATTTCAACTGCTAGTAAACTATGGAGATTGGGATTTGGAATTAATTTTCATAGATTCATTTTCTTCATTTTTAAGTGCAAAACAACATCAATTGTTTTGACTATTAGTGATATAATATTTGTTAAGTACTTACCAAGGCACATAGTAGAATATTATTGTTATTTTAATTATGCATCCATTTATTTCTTAGGATAAAATGTTCTGATATCACCAAATAAGAAGTTAAATCCTTACATTCTTATTGAGTATACTAATTATTATGCCTGGGTTTGACCTTGAATTTTCAATAAATTACTAATTATTGTTCATAATTAGTAAGAATTTATGCAACTGATTTGGGGACTTGAGATACATTGACTCATGGGCTTATATTAGAGGCATCATAACTGACAACTCCTCTCGGTGAAGTTCTCTTAAATATTATAGTACATAAACATGTTAATATGCTAATAGCCTCATTTATTTAGACTATTTTTAGCTTAGGATAACCACTCCCTATAATGTTTTCCAGATTAGGTGAATTTTTTTGTTTCTCGCATTAATTCTAAATCTGTCTCTAAGTGAAAAGTTACTTAATATATATTTCATATTTTTAACACATAAACTAAATTTAGAAATTTAAAATAAAATTTCCTCACAAAATGCACATATTTATTGTTTTAATTTTATTTATTTTTATTTTTATTTATTTATTTGTGAGTGACAGAGGGAGAGAGAGAGAAAGAGAGAAAGAGAGAGAGAGAGAGAGAGAGAGAGGGAGTGAGAATGGGTGTGCCAGGGCCTCCAGCCACTACAAACGAACTCCAGATGCATGTGCCCCCTTGTGCATCTGGCTAACATGGGTCCTGGGGAATCGAGCCTTGAACCGGGGTTCTTAGGCTTTACAGGCAAGCACTTAACCGCTAAGCCATCGATCCAGCCCTTGTTTTAATTTTAAAATTGGTATACTATCTATGTCTATCAAACAACATCCTCAGAATTCTAAATAGATGAAATAAAATGAGAATTCCATAAGATTTTTCAAAGTGGCTCCCATTTGTGTGGACTTCAAAGTGCTTCAATAGCACAGGCCTGTACATTACTGTAGTCATTGTGAATAAAAATCAATGGATGTTAAGATACTATGTTGCAAAGCTAGTTGAACAATCCTAAACTTGATCATAAACTAAATTATTTGTTTTTGTACCCATTAATAAACTCTGATGGGGAAATTACTGGAATCTGCTTATATTAATAATTCATACTTTAGTTTTCAACTAATATTTATTAAGAACAATAATTTTTAAAGAACAATTTAGAAAACACATTGCGAGTAGATGGTGTATCTAGAGTTACCAGAACACTGAAGCCTGAGCTTTTTTTTGTTTGTTTGTTTCTTTTTTGCTTTTTTGTTTTAAAGTTTTGCTACATAAGCCAGGTTGACATCAAAGTTACAGAAATTATTCTACCTCAGCTTCACAATTGCTAAGATTGTAGGCATTACTCACATGCCCATCTGAGTTTTAGATATTGTAATACTTGCTATTTTTAGTGATAATAATTTGCCTCAATTACCAGTTTGTTACAATATCTTAATTCGTCTCTTAAACACATTCTTGGTCTAGTTTCAAATTAAGATGTTTGAGAAAAAATAAATCATGAAACATAAGTAAAGGATTAAAACATGCATAAGATCAACGGATATGGGAGATACTTGGAGTAAAAGTATATGAAAAAATTCTCATTCTATGAACACTAATTAAATTTAGAATTTGACAATGTGCTTATTAAAATGCGCAGCAAACTTACTGTTACAATATAAAAATTATGAGTTAAGAAAACTGGCTTCATACTATTACCCTAATTTCAATTTTCCAAATCTTTTTGATTTAGTTAATATGTTCTATTTAGTTCCTAAACAAAGTTGAAAGGACTAATCCTGTCTGTACTCCCACCAAATAATCCTGAATAACTCATTTTATAAAAGATTTGAGGGCTAACTATTTTATTTCTACTGGAAGATTTTCCAACTGACTCATATTGTGAGTTAAAAACAAACCACTAACTAATAATTTGTATTTATATGTTGCCTTTCTTCTGAGAATCTAAAAAAGATTTAATTTCTTTCTACTTCAGTTTATTTTTTTACCCCTGAAAGGTTAAAAATCATGAATTATAATGTCAACCATTGCCCCATGATGTCAAAAATAAAAGACATTAAAGCATTTCAATCACTTCTGCTAAATACTGTTAGGTATAAAATACTATAATTAACTACACGTTGATCACAAGATGTCCACATTAAAGAATACCTTTAAAACTTAGAAATCTTCACTGCTGTTTCAAATGGAAATGATATTTGGCTAGAAATAAGGTATATTTGAAACAGCAAAGCTGAAATGTCAGATAGTTAGAGTGCATTTATTTGGGACATAAATGGAAGAAGAAAAAAAAAGTGCATTCTACTTACCACTACTCAATACTTCCTTCTTACAGCCTATTCTGTTTTTTTTTTTTAATGCATTAAATTATTCTTTGACCAAAGTGTCCATTTAAATGATTGCTGTATTTTAAGCAATTTTGAAAATGGGATGGGATGTCCATTCCTCATGCTGTTTAGGTGATCCAGGCTGATTTTGATGGCTTAAGTGACCTCAGGAGGAGGGAGCAGCATCCCTGAGTGTCACAGTAATCATGGAAGTCCACAATGCCTAAAGCCACTTAATACTTTTTCTTCCTTTTCCTCAAATACATTATATTTTGATATGCCCCAAATGTTCCAGACAAAGGGGCTACATAACATCATACTGTGTATTAGACCCACAATTTACAACTTTGGAGAAACCATAAATATTATGCTCATAGAACCATCATGAAACCACCAGAGCTGGATACTATATAGTCACCAGCATTATCAAACCTCAATCACTAACAGAAACATAAGATATATAAATCTAGAACTTGAAAAATATTCTGGACAATGTAACTTAAAATATGTACCAAAGAAAAGTATATAAAAACAAATGATGCAAATAAAGTCAAAACTTTTTTTGGAGCTATATAATTGATTTCATAGAGATGAGAAATACAATCATTTCTCTTACTAAGTTTGTAAAGTGAATTTGTCTTGAATTTTCTGGTCTTATCATTGCTATGGACCTGGTATACTGTTCCAGTTACATATTCTGCACCATGTACTTTTAATAGAAATGAAACTAATTTTTAGTCATAGTGAAGAACATTTTGTACATATAATTTTCTTTCAGAGTTAATTTGTTAACTACGTTATAGTTACATGCTTGTTGCTGGGAAAAATCCTTGTCCATCAGAGCTTATGACAGGAAAGGGGGTTATTTCACGCTCACTGATTCCAAGAGAAACATTATCATATCAGAGGAAACTGGCTTACTACATCATACACCCATAGCAGAGAGAAACAACCAAATGCCAACAAGCATGAACAGCCAGAGCTCATACTGGCTGTCTACAAACATGGAAGGGCTGGGCTATAAGATCCACTCCTAGCAAAATATCTCCTTCAGCAGAACTTTCCCACTGATGAACACATAAGAAGCTTAACCTTAATAAAAATATCCAAGTATATGGGTCCATTTACATTCAAACCACCACAACCTCATCCAAACAAAGGAAAATGAAGATTTGAGAAATAGCATGCTTGCTGACGTTTAGAGAAGCTAGTGTTTGGGAGACTAGTGTTTAAAGAAGGCTTGGGTTACATTGCAAACAAGATAAGCACTTGATTAAAAAGGGGCAAATATATTAAAGGTCTATACTCCTGTTTTTATGCCAGCACCATGCTGCTTTTATTATTATAGCTTTGTAATATAGCTTTAGATCAGGTATGGTGATGCCTCCAGAGGTGTTTCTTTTGCTGAGCATATGCTTGGATATCAGTGGCCTTCTGCTTTTCCATATGAATTTTGAGACCTGGACTTTGGGTCAAGTAACTACAACTATGTGATACTTTACAAAGGCCCTAACAATATAGGCTGGAAAAAAGACAGCATCTTCAACAAATAGTGCTAGACAAACTGAATAATCATATGCAGGAAATTGAAACTTGATCCATATATCTTGCTATACAAAACAACCAAGTCCTATGGTGGGTCATCAATCACTCTGACATAAATCTGTTTTCTTTTGGGAGAACTTGTGGTTCTTTCTGATCAAAAGCTCATTGTGGGGCTGGAGAGATGGCTTAGAGGTTAAGCGCTTGCCTGTGAAGCCTAAGGACCCCGGTTTGAGGTTCAATTCCCCAGGACCCATGTTAGCCAGATGCACAAGGGGGCACATGTGTCTGGAGTTCGTTTGCAGTGGCTGGAAGCCCTGGTGCGCCCATTCTCTCTCTCTCTCTCTCTCTCTCTCTCTCTCTCTCTCTCTCTCTCTCTCTGCCTCTTTCTCTCTCTCTGTCTGTTGCTCTCAAATAAATAAAATAAAATAAAATAAAATAAAATAAATTAAAATAAAATAAAAGCTCATTGTGGATGATATCCACCTACTGGTACTGGGAGTTACAGGTCAGCACCCAAGAAGAGAAGGAACAAAAGGATAAGTGACATAAAAGATATAGAGAGATGAGAGAGAAGAGGGAGAGAGAGAGAAAGTGGGGGAGAGAAATAGAAACAGGAACAGATAATGGTCAGCTTTTGTCATACCCTCTCCAGGGCCTTGGGAATCTGGTGTTCCTTCTAAGGAACATTCAATATAGCACCAGAAACTTAGCTACTACTGGAAGAAAGTTAGGAGGAACACTCCAAGATTTAGGAATGGTAAAAGACTTCCTGAACAAAACCCCTATAGCACAGGATCTCAAACAATCACTCAAACAATGGGATTACATGAAGCTTAAAAGTTTCTTCACAGACAAATAAGCAGATTCAATAGATTACCCACTGAATGGGAGAAAATATTTGCTGAATAGCCAAATGACAGAAACCCAACTTCTAGAATCTGCAAAGAACTCAAAAACCTAAACAATAAACAGTCAAGCAACCCACTCACAAAATGGGGCAAGGATCTGACAGGCAGTTCACAGAGGAAGGAATACAAATTGCAAACACACACTTAAGGAAATGTTCTTCATCCCTAATCATGAGGGAAATACAAATTAAAACAACTATGAGATTCCATCTTATCCCAGTAATAATAGCAAACATCAAAAAACTCAAATGAAAATAAATGCTGGTGAAGATATGGAAAAATAGGAACCCTCATCCACTGTTGGTGGGAATGTAAGATGGTACACCCACTTTGGGAAGCATTATGGAGACTCCCAAAAAAGCTGACTATAGAGTTACCAACAGAGCCAGTTGTTCCCTTACTGGGAATTTACCCTAAAAGCTCCACACCTCAGTCCAGAGAGATTTGTTCAACCATCTTTATAGCTGCTTAATTCGTAATAGCTAAGAGCTGGAATCAACCCAGCCATATTAGAGGAATGGATAACTAAATGTGGTATATCTCCATGATGAAATTCTACACAGCTTTAAGGAAAAAAAAAAAAACACAATAAAATTTGAAGAAAAATGATCACATCTGGAATAGTTCATTCTCAGTGAACTCACTCAATCACAGAAAGATAATTGCCACATAGACTCTCTCTTTTACAGCTCCTAACCTGATTCTATCCAAGTTGCTGACATACCAAGCAAAGACTGGACAATAGGGAGGGTGGTGATGGAGAGGAGGGCAAGAGAGGGGATGGGGGACACAAAAATGGACCCAAATGGCAATGGTACCATAAAACTCTATATCCTAAAAGACAGACTGAATGTTCCTTAGAAGGAACACCAGATTCCCAAGGCCATGGAGAGGGTATGACAAAAACTGACCATTATCTGCTCCTGTTTCTGTTTCTCACCCCCCCCCCTTTTTCTCTCTCTTTCTCCCTCTTCTCTCTCATTTCTCCATCTCTTTTATGTCACTTATCCTTTTGTCCCTTCTTTTCTTGGGTGCTGACCTGTAAGTCCCAGTACCAGTAGGTGGATATCATCCACAATGAGCTTTTGATCAGAGAGAACTACAAGTTCTCCCAAAAGAAAACAGATTTATGTCAGAGTGATTGATGAACCACCATAGGTTAGTGGTAAAACCCTACTGCTGAAGACACCATACACTGTTGTCATGTATTATGGAACAATATGGCTGGAAGCTGGAAGAGAGTCAGTCCCCAGACAGCATCTAGTCTTGGAAGGTACTACATGAATGACTGGGGGAAAATGACCAACATCTGTCCCAGCAACTCATCGTCTAGCCTACTTAGCAGCAAACAACCTGATATGATGTTCATACACCTGCAACAGTGGCACATAGCCATGGTGGGACACCAACTGCTCTCGATTTGGCTAACTGATCTGCTCAGTGGAATGTAACCCATAGCTGGATCTGGGAAACCAGTCAGAACTATATCCAACAATGAGTATGCTCTCCATTAAACCCACTCTAAAAAATAATGATTTTCCCGTTTACTTGGTGCTAACTTTCCTCTCTGCCAGAGAATCTGCTTCTCTTTTTCTCCTAAGGAAAGAACCACCCCATCATACGTCAAAAGGGTCCCAGCTGAAACTAAGAATAAATGGAGAAACATACAAGAATGCTATTTTTTTTTAAATTTATTTATTTTGGCCAACTGAGAACCAGCACAATGGTGATGGAGATAGGCACAGTAAAATCAACCCCTACCAAACCAGATATCCAGAGACACAGAGGCTCCCAAGATCTCAACACTGAAGCAGACCTAATATAAACCCAGCATGGCTCAGGGAAGAGGGGCAGAAAGAATGTCAGAGCCACATGTCAGGTCAAGACACTCGGAGACATTTCCTCCTATCCAAAACTAAAGGATAACCCCACAATGCATGATCCACATACCCCAACAAGGAGGGTCCCTGTGGAATGAGGAGGACAGGGAGGTGACTAACAATGCTACCAACTTGACTGTATTCACTGATTATAAAATTAATAAAAAAAAATAATTAAGTGGAAAGAATTTGGTGTCCTAAAAAGTTTGTTTTTTGAAATCATTGTGGATCACCTAAAGGGAAAAAGTTTCCCAGCATACTAAGTGTAGGACTTTTTTTCTTCTCCTTTTATCTGCCATTGGACCAATCTGAGGTAAAGATGACAGTGTGGCATTGTGATTGACTAGTTTTAGGGAGTTCAGAGACAGCATCAATGCTCACTCAGATTCATCACCACAATAGGTCAAATAAAAATGACAGCATGTGCCCTGTAGGTGAATATGAAGGCTAATAAAATGCACAGTACTTAGGCAAGAACATATTTAGGACTTGGTTAAAAGTAGACAACACTTTTAGCAGAGTCAAATCTTGACTTCAAAATCAGATCTGACATAGCATATAGCCTGGAAACCAAACCTGGGGCCCAGCAGCTTCTGCACTGGTGTCCAGGCAGTTCACAGTGATTTCCTGGTGTCACAAACATATCCATTCTGCCTGCGGTTTCCCTTCTTCATTTCTCCATGTCTTTTACAGGAAGACATGGAGGGAAACAGCTGTCATAGGTGTTCCATTAAGAGACCAAGGCTGTGTACTGCTGTGTCTGGAAGCACTCACTCATGTTTTTAATATCCTGTGAAAAGACATTCAATAATCTATCCCCTCAAGCAGTTTCAATTTATCCAAATTCCTGGGGGTTATTTTAAGGTGAAAACTTCACTATTCTATGTTTCCCTTGAAATAAAGTGGTGCATAGCAGGGATGAGATTTCACCATCTGTACTTGCTAAGACACCTGCAGAGAAATCATTCTCACCCTTCTTGGCTATAGCCTATAGTTTTTCCAAATACCACATTTGACAGTGGTTGGAGCTGCCTCTATTCACAATTGGGAGCTAAATACCTAGGACACAGGGAGTATTTTCTGGTTGTGAAAAATGAGAGTGGTAACTGGAATGGTGATAATCCAACTCACTCACCAGACTTATGAGAGATCAGTCATAGATGGGTACATGCTCTAGGATTGGATACAGGTGACTACAGCCTTTCACACCATGTATTCTATACCATTGAAAATTGGGAAAATGTCTTAAAATTGCCTTAATAAAAGAACTATAAAAACCTAAAATCATAAAAATATGCTTCCCTTTCAGTATTTTTCATAGTTTATGTTATCCTATAGTAGAAATATTAAATACTTTCAATTAATATAGTTAATGATGTTTATTTAAAACATTTTCAAGGCTCGACTATTGTACATTAAATTTCAATAGTAGTTTAATTACTTTTGGTAATTTCATACATGTATTAAGTTGTCTTTTAAAACCAAGAGATTGACTGCATTATTAAAAGTTGTTACTTTTATTAGTTCAAATTTAAATTGTGTATAACAAAAGTGAATCCATGAGTATATGAGCCTTTTTTCTTTTCATGTTATTATTATTAATAAGATGTGTTCTAGTAAAAGGTTGAATGGGTGACAACTCCACTTTTATATTAGTTTTAATATCAATTTTATTTATTATTTATTTATTAAAGTCACAATACTGAAAACTGGCAATCATTAAGTAAAATCAATGCAAACAGAATTAGTTTTGCATATAAGTTATAAAAGTCCCAGTTTATAGAATTTTTTTTTCTTTTTTTCTTTTCTTTTTCGAAGTAGGGTCTCACTCTAGCCCAGGCTGACCTGTAATTCACTAAGGTGTCTCAGGGTGGCCTCGAAGTCATGATGATCCTCCTACCTCTGCCTCCCAAGTGCTGGGATTAAAGGCATGCGCCACCATGCCCGGCTCCCAGTTTATAAACTTAAACAAATGATTTTTTAAATTAAAAATTTACAATATAGCTTTGTAAATTGTAGTTAATAAAAGCAGAAAAACACCTTTAAGTTTATAAATGAAAGTCAAAAATTACATATTTAAAATATATTTATTTACTTGACAGAGAGAGAAAAAAAAATAATGAATGAGAATGGGTATACAAGAGCTTCTTGCCACTGAAAAACAACTTCAGTTTTATGTGCCACTTTGTATATCTGGCTTTATATGGGAATTGGATAATCAAAGCCGGGCTGGCAGACTTTGTAAGCAAGTGCCATTAATCAATGAGCCATCTCTCCAACCCCCAAATCATCTTTCACTATTTTATACAGATCAACAGTGAGGGAATATGTGGTCATGTTACAACTAGGTACTGACCTCACAAGTAGTGGAGAATCAACCCACATTTATTACAGTGGGTTCCCTTGCACTTGCTAATGAACTTCCTAGACTAGATTATGTGATTGTGCACATAACCTGTGTGAAAAAGTCAACTATAATTATAGACTGTTTCTTATTAATCACATATCTACAAAAATCATGTGCACAAAGAATGTTAGGGAAGATGTCTAATTCTTTAGTCAGAACTATAAAAATATTGATGTTTGGTATCTATCAGAGCTGAATAGAAACTTAACGAAAGCTTTTGTTTTGCACATTTAATATTACTTAAAATATTGGCAATAAAATTTTAATGATTTTTTTCAGACTTTGATACCTGCAGGACACAGTTGGCAAACATTCACAATAACTTACTGTCATCTTCTTTTCTGACAGAGAGATGTAGGAGAGAAGGAGAAAGAATGAAATAAAACCTTATTCAAGATATTTGAGTTGAAATTGAAGAACAACTGTGGTCATCTAGCACTTATTTCAACATCATTAAGATCCTCTCATTCCACATTGTTTTAGCCCATTAATTCTCAGATAACCTGATTTTGATTCCATGGATATACTCTGTTTACCATATTTTTCTTAGTTACAACTTTAAGAGATAATGAGAGTGGTGTTACCTCAGCAAAAGATTCACTGGATATGTGACACAACTTTCAATGCACAGGGCAACACACACAACAAATAAATTTTAAATCTAAAATCTTACTGATCAGAAGGATGGAAAATTGGACTAGACCAGAAATTTTAAAACAAAAATGCACATGTCTGTATGATATTCTATTAGGAACTATATAAAGATATCTTATTGTAATAAATTCTCATATTATGCAAATAGGAGCTCAAAATAATCTAAGAGTTACATAATATTTGATACCTAAATATCTTGAAATGGCAGGGATTACACATGCCATGGATGGTTCAGAGTTTCTAGGAGAGCCTGGAATGATTCCTGTCATTATGAAGTCTAATGGTAATACTGTGGATTGAATGGAAGAACGATGACATGAAATTGCCTTGTCATTATACAACAGAAATTTGCATGAACACTGAGCACACACTTTTCAGCAGTTCCACAAGGTCATGAAATTCCACATATGGTGCTATTTTGCTTTCACAGAAGTTGTTAGTTAGATGTATGATATCAGTAACAAAATTTACTCCTACTGTTCTGAGCTTCAAAAGTGATCTAGATCATTTGAATACAGACTTGTTTGGCAGAGGGCACCAGAGGTCATTTCTTGCTGGAAGCACCATTGTCTCTAATTAAGTCTCTGAAAATTATATCCATTTTCTAGACATGAGATCCTTTGAATTTTTTAAGAAGGAAGAACACCACAAACACTCCACAAATGTAGTATTACATGATGTCTTATATCACGTGTAATTACAAAGCTTCATAAATGCATATGTCATGTTAGCCTTAATGGTAATTTATAAAAGAGGCTTTTCAGCTACCATTGAGTTCTGGAACACTGGAAGTCGACATTCACAAGCTAATGGCTTGCCCTTTCCTGACAGCCCACCAGATTTTCACACTATAACTAGTACTGCCTCATTCAGCAACTGAACTGTTGACAAGGGCACTTAAGCTAGTCAGAATAGAAAAAAAAAAAAAAATCAAGTACATAAAGAGCTAGTGCATACAAAAAGAAAAGAGTAAAATTA
The DNA here is from genome assembly GCF_020740685.1 of Jaculus jaculus. Taxonomy (NCBI): domain Eukaryota; kingdom Metazoa; phylum Chordata; class Mammalia; order Rodentia; family Dipodidae; genus Jaculus; species Jaculus jaculus. The sequence continues at coordinate 34,378,178 of NC_059112.1, forward strand.
AGGGAAATGATGTAGTAAAGAACTCTTTATTTTTCAAATACTAACGTCAAATATGTTAATAAGGCTTTTCTGAATCATTTAGGCTACGTATTAAATGAGGGAAATTTTTCTTCTGTTTTAAACTTAGTTATACATAAAAGATTATATTTATAACCAAATGGCACTTAATTATAAAGTTCATTATTAATTATTTTAATATTTCAGTCATTTTTAATTTTTAGTTGAGTTGATTGATATAATTTCCATAGTGACATTGATTTTTATAACAACATCAAAAGAAATTCTTCCCATAAACATTAAACACATGACAAGGAAAATTTCCAAATTCATTCATTAGAAAATTGTCCAACATTTGAAGTAAACTTGAGTGTATCAGTCAATAAGTTCAGTTTTTAAACCTATCCATCATTTTACTCATCTTAGGATAGAATCTGTGTTCCAGGTCAAAGTTTACTGCAATCCTAGGTGTTCCCAATTAATTTAATACATTTAAACATATTGACCATGTTGAGTTGGTGCATGCCTCATTGTTTTCTTTAGGATATCTTTGACTCATCAAAGTCATATTGGCAGTTGAGAGGTTCAATATACCAGCACAAACAAACAGAAAACGTATTGAAAGATTTTCATTAGCTCACTTGACTCAAAGGGGTTATCCAAGTTACTCTGAAAGGCATCACAGGGAAGAACTAAGGCATATTTTATGGTTATATTTTATATAAAAGTTGATATACTCAGTTTCATTTTATAAGGTATCAATCAACAAAAAGAACTTGGTATTATCAAAAGAATGTATGGCTCAACATACTTAGATGACTAGTGAATTATATATCTGAATTCTGATATTCTTGTCACACATTGCTAGACTCAAATAACTAAAGATCAAAAGTTTCCACCCCCTCCATATGTTATTGTACAGTTTTCTTTTGCCTAAGCAACTTAATACTCAAATATAGCATCTGAATGTCACTCACCTTGTACTGGATATTATAACTAATATAGAAATGCTATAGAATTCGTGGAAGAACACAAATATTATGCCATGTTCTATAGGATTTATATAATCATAGACCTTTTTATATACAGGAAGCATGGAAATAATCCCTTGAAATGATGAGGGATGACTGGATTTGAATTTATAGAGATGCATATTTAAAGAAAGAATTTATGGGAGGGCTCAGGTAGGAATGGAACCAACAAGTAGGGGAAAAGGTCATTGTTTTGAGGAAGTTGGGTAGCTAGATATGAATAAAAACAACACATAAAGACATGCACGTGTGAAACTGCCATAACCTAGATATTCATTTATAATAAAATTAAAAGGTTGGAGAGGACTCAGCATCTAAGGCACTTGCCTTCAGTGTCTAACTACCAGAGTTTGATTCCTCAGTACCCACGTAAAGCCAGATGCACAAAGTGGCACATGTATATACAATCTGTTTCCAGTGGCTAGAGGCCTGGAAAGCTCATTTTCTCTGTTTGTCTCTCTTCTATCTCTCTCTGCTTGAAAATAAATAAATTAAAAAATACAATACATTAAAAAGTAAAATACCATGAAAGTAAAAGATAATTCTAGAGTTGATGATATACAACAACATAGAAGATTTTATGACTGATTTCCTCTGAATGGCCTGGTTATTGCATCTATGAACTCGAGGCGTTGCTTAATCTATTCTTGTCCATAGCACATCCTCCATATTATGTAGACAAGACAGTACTTGGGGCTGGTTCTTTATCCTCTGGCTCGGCAGTTAAAAATGCTTAGTTGAAAACCTGATGGGTTGAGTTTGGTTCACAAGTACCCATGTAAACTCCAGTGTACAAACTAACATTTGTAGCAGCAAAATACCTGGATCTTACCCCCTCTATCTCTTCTCTTTGTACAGAAGAAAAAAAGAAAGAAAGAAAGAAAGAAAGAAAGAAAGAAAGAAAGAAAGAAAGAAAGAGAAAGAAAGAAAGAAAGAGAGAGAAAGAGAGAGAGAGAGAAAGAAAGAAAGAAAGAAAGAAAGAAAGAAAGAAAGAGAAAGGAAGGAAGGAAGGAAGGAAGGAAGGAAGGAAGGAAGGAAGGAAGGAAGGAAGGAAGGAAATTATTTTAATATAAATGAAGGGAAATATTTGCAAATTACATAAGTTATCTATTCAGTGCTATAACCACAGTACCTGAAAGAAGCAATATAAAACAGGAAAGAGTTACTTTGGCTCACAGAGGATGCCACTCCATCATGTTGGGAAAGGAAAAGTGGCAGAAGTATTTGCTAGAGTCTATTCACATCACCATGGACCAGGTAGCAGGGAAGAGGAACAGGACCATGACCAGAATTATAAGCTTTAAAAACTCATAGAAGTGACCTATATCCTCCAGCTAGGCTCTGATTGTTAAAGTATCTAGACCCTTCCAAACTAGTGTGAGCATCCAAACACATGCCTGAGGGTATTTTGGATTCAAGCCATAGCACAATACATTTTATAGCATTTAAATTCTATATTTTAAAGACCACAAATCACTATATTTTGAGGTTGTCCATCTCAAGGATTATTTTAGTCATCACAAGTTCAATACATTATTATTTCCACTATGGTAGGAGTTATTGGGAATATAATATCAGCAAGATAAAAGTTAGTCCCTGTGCTTGATTGGACTCTAATACAAGTTCTTTAGTAATAGCAATAGCAATAGCAATAGCAATAGCAATAGCAATAGTAATAGAAATAGTAACATCAAGGATACTGAAGTCCAGGCTAGACACAGAAATGTCATTGAGAGATCTTAGAAGAAAGAGTGATTGAGTCACTGCTAAAGAAATTAAATAGGGAACTTCCAATTAAGATGGCAGTGTAGGTACCACGCCAAAGCAGCCTAGGGGGGAAAAAGACCAAAAAAACTCAGCAAAATACACACTTTTACTAAAAAGTGAGGTGTATAGGAAATTGAGGCGGCAGCGGAGAAGCAGAAGGGTTACAGAGCATCCAGAGCCTGCACAGGCGGGAAAAGCGGCTCCGGCAGCTCGGCCAACCGCTGCGACGGCGGCGCAGCAGAAAGCCGCCAGACTCTCAGCTCGAGCCGCAGGAAAAGCCAGGTGCGGGATTTTCCCCTCACACCGCGCTCTCTGCAACTCAGGAAACGTGAGGGGAGAGCGGCAGCGAGCAGCGGAGGAGAAGACCGCGAGGTGCGAGACAACCAGAGCAGCCACGGCTCCCTCCCCTCTCCCAACGCCTGAACCCAGCTCCAGCAAACACAGCAGCGGCCCGGGACCCCGCCACGCCAACTTGGGCTGACAGCGGGACCCAAGCAGGAGCAGAGTTCCGCAGCAACTTCAGCGGCTCCAGCACCGGTACCAGCGGCCCCAGCAGCAGCGGACCCAGGAGCGGCAGCGGTGGCAGATCCCACAGCAGCGGCTTCGGTGGGAGCAGTGGTGGTGGACACGGCAGCGGCAGCTTCAGCAGCAGTGGTGGCTCCGGTGGTGGCAGCTACGGCAGCAGCAGAGGCAGCAGCAGTGGCTCGGTTTGCCCCATAGGAAAAGCAAGTGCCCAGCTCCAGAAATCAGAACAGCAGCCTGACGACCCAGGCAGCAACTTGACTGAGACCAAAATCACCCAAGGTAACTGGGATTGCACCAGGGAAGGGTCTCACTTGGTCACAAGCTGACTTGGATACCTCAACAGACCAGAAATCTAAACCTCTTTGTTGATAGAGGATCTGGTCATTATAATAACTACTCTTGCATACATACTCGGGGCTGTTTTTGATTGAATGTGTACAGTGTTTAGTTAAATTTTAGAATCTACCTGTATTTTATTCCACTCAGCCTGCTTGAATACTCCTATAGCAGGGAAACTCAACCCCTAAGAACATCTTTGTAGATACTCTGAGAGTCTTAAGAGCCACACCTAATACCTTAAGGTCCTACCCTGAAAATATATTACATCAAATCAATTGATACAGCTAAGAATACACAGCTAGCTAGAAAATCCAAGCATTAACTTAATCCAAGATGCAAAAATATATACATTATAACACAAGAAACACTAAAAAGCAAGACGATATAAATCCACCTAAAAGTATTAATGCATCAGAAATGTCCTCCAGTGAGAAAGAGTTAGAGGAAATGCCTGAGAAAGAGTTCAAAAGAATAATTATAAATATGTTCAAAGAGGTCAAAGAACACATGAAAATAATCAAAGAAGAAATCAAAGAAGAAATCAAAGAGGAAATCAAAGAGGAAATCAAAGAGGAAATCAAAGGAATCAAAGAAGAGGCAGGATACCAATTTAATTAAATAAAGAAGGCAATACAAGACATAAATAGGGAAATAGAAATAATAAAAAAAAAACCAGTCAGAATTACTAGCAATGAAGAACACAGTTAATGAAATAAAAAAATCTGTAGAAAATCTCACCAGTAGGATGGATGAGGGAGAGGACAGAATATCTAAGCTAGAAGACCAGGTGGCAGACCTAATGCAGTCCAACAAAGAGAAAGACAAACTTATAGAAAAGTATGAGTGGGAATTTCAAGATATTCGGGACACTATGAAAAGATCCAGTATAAGAATTCAGGGCATAGTAGAAGGAGAAGAACTCCAATCCAGAGGCATAGTAGGCATCTTCAACAAATCATAGAGGAAAATTTCCCCCAAATTGGGAAAGAGGTGCCAATACAGATACAGGAAGCCTTTAGAACCCCAGCCAGACAAAAGCCAGAAAGAACCTCTCCTCGCCATATTATAATCAAACTTCCAAACACACAAACCAAAGAAAAAATATTGAAAGCAGTTAGAGAGAAAAATCAAGTTATCTATAAAAGCAAGCCCATCAGGATTACAGCAGATTATTCAACACAAACTTTTAAAGCCAGAAGGGCTTGGAGTGATATATTCCAAGTTCTGAAAGATAACAACTGTCAACCAAGGTTACTTTATCCTGCAAAGTTATCCATTCAAATAGATGGAGAAATAAAGACATTCCATGACAAAAGCAGGTTAAAGGAATATTTGAAGACAAAACCAGCTCTACAGAAAATACTTGATAGAATCCTCCATGCTGAACAAAAGGAAAAGCACACATATAAGGAACCTAGAAAAAAAAAGCTATACTCAAATACCAGTTAACAGAAGAGAGCACAGGTAGAACCAGTAACACACACACACACACACAAAAATGGCAAATATAAATACACACCTTTCAATAATATCTCTTAATATCAACGGTCTCAATGCCCCAACGAAAAGACATAGATTTGCAGACTGGGTTAAAAAGCAGGATCCTACAATTTGTTGTCTCCAAGAAACTCACCTTTCTACAAAGGATAGACATTATCTTAGGGTGAAAAGTTGGAACACGGTGATTCAAGCAAATGGGCCTAGAAAACAAGCAGGGGTTGCTATCCTAATATCAGACAGGGTAGACTTTAGTCCGACGTTAGTCAAGAAAGATAAGGAAGGTCACTTTATATTGATTAAGGGCACACTCCAACAGGAGGACATTACAATCCTAAACATATATGCACCTAACATGGGGGCTCCCAAATTTGTCAAACAAACACTATTAGAACTAAGGTCACAGATAACACCAAACACGGTGGTGGTGGGTGACTTTAACACCCCACTCTCATCAATTGACAGGTCATCCAGGGAAAGAATAAACAGAGAGGCATCTGGACTAAATGAGGTCATAGAAGGAATGGACCTAACAGATATATACAGGACATTTCATCCAAAGGCTGCAGAATATACATTCTTTTCAGCAGCACATGGAACATTCTCTAAAATAGACCATATATTAGGACACAAAGCAAATCTTAACAAATTCAGGAAAATTGAAATAATTCCTTGCATTCTATCTGACCACAATGGAATTAAACTACAAATCAGTAGCAAGAAAGGCTATAGAGCATACACAAAATCATGGAAACTAAACAATACACTACTAAATGATGAGTGGGTCAATGAAGAAATCAAAAAGGAAATCAAAAAATTTATAGAGTCAAATGATAATGAGAACACAACATACCAAAATCTCTGGGACACAATGAAGGCAGTTCTAAGAGGTAAATTTATAGCCTTCAGTGCCTATATTAAGAAATTAGAAAGATCGCAAGTAAACGACCTAATGCTTCACCTTAAAGCCTTGGAAAAAGAAGAACAAGGCAAACCAAAAATTAGTATACGGGAAGAAATAATAAAGATTAGGGCAGAAATTAATGAAATAGAAACAAAAAGAACAATCCAAAGAATTAATGAAACAAAGAGTTGGTTCTTTGAAAGGATAAACAAGATTGATAAACCCTTAGCAAATCTGACCAAAAGAAAGAGAGAAGAGACACAAATTAATAAAATCAGAGATGAACAAGGTAACATCACAACAGATTCAAGAGAAATTCAAAAAATCATAGGGACATACTATAAAAGCATATACTCCACAAAGTATGAAAATCTGAAAGAAATGGATGATTTCCTTGATCTATATGACCTACCTAAATTAAATCAAAATGATATTAATCACTTAAATAGACCTATAACAAACATGGAGATCCGAACAGTTATCAATAATCTCCCAACTAAAAAAAGCCCAGGCCCGGATGGATTCACTGCTGAATTTTACCAGACTTTTAAGGAAGAGCTAACACCATTGCTTCTTAAGCTTTTCCAGGAAATAGAAAAAGAAGGAATTCTACCAAACTCCTTCTATGAGGCCAGCATCACCCTGATACCAAAACCAGGCAAAGATAGAACAAAAAAAGAAAATTACAGACCAATCTCCCTCATGAACATAGATGCAAAAATTCTCAACAAAATATTGGCAAACAGAATACAAGAGTATATCAAAAAGATCATTCACCCTGACCAAGTAGGCTTTATCCCAGAGATGCAGGGATGGTTCAACATACGCAAATCTATAAATGTAATACATTACATAAACGGGTTGAAGGACAAAAAATCACATGATCATCTCATTAGATGCAGAGAAAGCATTTGACAAAATCCAACATCCCTTCATGATAAAAGTCCTACAGAGACTGAGAATAGAAGGAACATATCTCAATATAATAAAGGCTATTTATGACAAGCCTACAGCCAACATATTACTAAATGGGGAAAAACTGGAAGCTTTTCCACTAACATCAGGAACAAGACAAGGGTGTCCACTGTCCCCACTTCTATTTAATATAGTTTTGGAAGTCTTGGCCATAGCAATAAGGCAAGAGACACACATAAAAGGGATGCAAATTGGAAAGGAAGAAATCAAGTTATCATTATTTGCAGATGACATGATTCTATACATAAAGGACCCTAAAGAGTCTACTAGCAAGCTGTTAGAGCTGATCAAAACCTACAGCAATGTAGCAGGATACAAAATAAATACACAGCAATCAGTAGCCTTCATATATGCTAACAACAAACACACAGAGGATGAAATCAGAGAATCACTCCCATTCACAATTGCATCAAAAAAAATAAAATACCTTGGAATAAACCTAACCAAGGAAGTAAAGAATCTCTACAATGAGAACTTTAAAACACTCAAGCGAGAAATTGCAGAAGACACTAGAAAGTGGAGAAACATCCCTTGTTCCTGGATTGGAAGAATCAATATCGTGAAAATGGCAATCTTACCTAAAGCAATCTACACATTTAATGCAATCCCTATCAAAATTCCAAAGGCTTTCTTCATGGAAATAGAAAAAACAATCCAAAAATTCATTTGGAATCACAAAAAACCTCGAATATCTAAAATAATACTGAGCAACAAAAAAGAGGCTGGTGGTATCACCATACCTGATTTTAACCTATACTACAGAGCCATAGTAACAAAAACAGCATGGTACTGGCACAAAAACAGACATGTAGATCAGTGGAACAGAATAGAGGACCCAGATGTAAGCCCAAGTAGCTATAGCCACCTGATATTCGATAAAAATGCCAAAAATACTCATTGGAGAAGAGACAGCCTCTTCAGCAAATGGTGTTTTGAAAACTGGATAAATATCTGCAGAAGGATGAAAATAGATTCTTCTCTCTCGCCATGCACAAGAATTAAGTCCAAATGGATTAAAGACCTTAACATCAAACCGGAAACTTTGAAACTGCTAGAGGAAAAAGTAGGGGAAACCCTTCAACATATTGGTCTTGGCAAAGACTTTCTGAATACAACCCCAATTGCTCAGGCAATAAAACCACAGATTAACCACTGGGACCTAATGAAACTACAAAGATTTTGCACCGCAAAGGACACAGTGAAAAAAGAAAAGAGGCAACCTACAAAATGGGAAAAAATCTTCGCCAGCTATATATCTGATAGAGGATTAATATCTAGGATATACAAAGAACTCAAAAAGTTAAATAATAAGGAATCAAACAAGCCAATCAAAAAATAGGCTATGGAGCTAAATAGAGAGTTCTCAAAGGAAGAAATACGAATGGCATATAAGCATCTTAAAAAATGTTCTACGTCACTAGTCATCAGGGAAATGCAGATTAAAACTACATTGAGATTCCATCTCACTCCTGTCAGATTGGCCACCATCATGAAAACAAATGATCATAAATGTTGGCGGGGATGTGGAAAAAAAGGAACCCTTCTGCACTGCTGGTGGGAATGCAATCTGGTCCAGCCATTGTGGAAAACAGTGTGGAGGTTCCTAAAACAGCTAGAGATTGATCTACCATATGACCCAGCTATTGTGCTCCTAGGCATATATCCAAAGGACTCATCTCATTTCCTTAGAAGTACATGCTCAACCATGTTTATTGCTGCTCAATTTATAATAGCTGGGAAATGGAACCAGCCTAGATGTCCCTCAACAGATGAGTGGATAATGAAGATGTGGTACATTTATACAATGGAGTTCTACTCAGCGGTAAAGAAAAAGGAAGTTATGAAATTTGCAGAAAAATGGATGGACCTGGAAAGTATTATACTAAGTCAGGTAACCCAGGCCCAGAAAGCCAAGCGCCACATGTTCTCTCTCATATGTGGATCCTAGCTACAGATGACTGGGCTTCTGCGTGAGAATGAAAATACTTAGTAGCAGAGGCCAGTAAGTTGAAAAGGAGACATAAAGGGTGGAGAAAGGAAGGGAGGAGGATACTTAATAGGTTGATATTGTATATATGTAATTACAATGATTGTAATGGGGAGGTAATATGATGGAGAATGGAATTTCAAATGGGAAAGTGTGGGGGTGGGGAGGGAGGGAATTACCATGGGATATATTTTATAATCATGGAAAATGTTAATAAAAATTAAAATTACGTGGTGAAAAAAAAAAAGAAATTTAATAGCTAGAGTGAGCCTAAGAACAGACATCTGTTGAAGGGTAGTATTTCAGGGGGCAATAGAAGACACTGGATCAAAACACAAGTTTCTTACAAACTAAAACTATGTCAAGGACTCATAAGTTTTATGTTTTTGAGAGTATAACTGAAATCTGCCTATTTGTTGTTAGTCATCCTCTCAAAAAATATTTGTTGAACATTTAATGTTTCCCATGGACTGAATTATATGCTATAAGTACAAGACTGTACCAGGGGGTGTAATCTAAATATTGACCTAATCCCCTGCACTAATAAGACTCACATCTAGAGGTAAGAAAAATATAAGCAAACTAGTAGGTACAAAAAAATACAAGTGACAGCACAAAATGTGGTAGATACTAAAGTTTATGATGCATCTTTCTTTTCAAAGATGGTTGGAAATTTTATCTAAAGTTTACATGATATATGAAAGCTGAGAGATAGCCTGGAGAGATGGCTTGGTAGTTAAGGCACTTGCCTGTGAAGCCTAAAGATCCAGGTTTGATTCCCCATTGCCCATGTAGGCCAGATGCACAAGGTGTCACATGCATCTGGAGTTTTTTGGCAGTGGCTAATGGCCCTGGTACAATCATTTTCTCTCTCTTTCTCTTTCTCTCTATCAAATAAATAAAATATGTTTAAAAATTTGTAATAGTAAAGGAAAAGAAAAGATGCTGCAAGGTTAAGGGAGACTTGTAATACTGTGACATCATATTTAATAAATTATGTGCTGAATTCTATATAAAAAATGGAGAGTAGCACAGAAAGGTCTGAGGCAGAAGATGCGAAGCTTTGGCACTACACCACAGAGGGATACTGGCAATTTCATTCATTGTGACCCCTGCTGAGAAAAGTAAAAAAGTGAATATAAGATTCAATCAATTGTACAATCAAAGATGACTCATCCATATGTAGCAGGTTAGTGGAATTGCAATTTATTCTGCCTAGGACAAAATGGCTCTGAGTGAATTTCTAGTGAAAAATCTAAGTGTTCATTATACTACCTGAGTACATGCACACACACACACACACACACACACACACACACACTAGATATGGGTACATGTCTGTATATAAAACATTGAGCATAATTTATTTACTTTTTATTTATTCATTTACTTTTATTAAATAAAATTTAATAAAATTAAATAAATTTACATTTATTTATTTACTCATGGATGAATATTTTTGTATCATTTAAGGTTAAATATTTTCTTTACAGAAACTGTCATTGTAATAATTATACAGTAAGAGAGTGCTATCAAATGAAATTATATTGAATAGCTCAATTTATAGTGGAAAATAGTAAATAAACTCACATAAAGTAGAGATAGCCTACTTGGGTTCCAGTCCCAGTTCATACTTTTACATTTCTGTAACTGATGGATAATTTTACGTGAAAAACTGAGTGGAGTATGGCATGTGCAGATATTTATCAAAATTACTCTAAGTGTTTCTCTGTGCTTCAAGGTGTTTAGAGTAGCATATAAAGGGTGGAATGGGTCCCCTGACAGTACGAGGAGGTTTGTGGGTATCATACCCCCAGCTTAAAGCCTGACCAAAACAAAAAGCCTGACAGCCTTTTCCTGTCATCTCTAGTAAGAATTTCTTTCTGCCTTCAGTGCCTGATAGGTAATGGTGGCTTTTCCAGTCTCCATCTAAACTGTTATCAATGTTATGTTAAAAGGCTGATAACAAAATCAGGATAAATTATGAGATAGATTCATACTTCCACATTTTCAAAACAAACTTTCTCAGACTGAGAGTGTTGACTGGCATGCTTGAAGCTCCATTTTTGATCTTTAGTTCTACAAAATAAACCAATACATAAGACCATAATTTAATTAAATTGGTAACATTCCTTTCAAAATTTTCTTATGTGAAAGAAATTGCCTGATGATTTCAATTTGTATTTTAAACTAACCATCATTAGTCATAAAACAAACTTGACAAAATGATGTTCATGAGACTATGTGGTGATTTTTTTTGTGTATGTGTGATTGGGTAAGTTCATAGTCTCACTCATCTATAGCACCTAACCTGAATCTACCCAAGATACCTTACATACCCAGCAAGCATCTCATAGACTAGACACTAGGATGGATGGAGAGGGAGGGGAGGGCAACGAAGGGGTGGGAAACACTAATCTAGACCCAAATGACAATGGTACCATAAAATTCCACTTCCTAAAAGGTAGACCAAATGGCTGAACCTTCACCAGGCCCTTACAAAAACACCTGAACCACAAGACACTGGACACAGTAGGATCAAGTCTAACTTGAATCTTCTGCATCTTCCCTCCCTCCCCCTCCCTCCTCCCACCCTCATCTCTCTAACTCTTGTATATTAGTTATCTTTTTCCTCATTTGCTTAGTGGCCACTGACCTGTAACTCCCAGTACCATCATGGGACTACCATCCACAATGAGCATTTGATCAGAGAAACCTACAAGGTTTCCTAAAAGAATGAATAGATGTCTGTCAGAGTACTTGATGACCTACCAAAGGTTAGTGGTAAGACCCTATTGCTGAAGACACCAGATGCAGCTGACACATAAAATGGAATGGCATGGCTGGAAGCCAGGAGAAAGTCAGAGTCCCCAGACAGTCAACTGTCCAGTGCCAGAAGGTGCTACATGGGTGACTGAGTAAAATGACCAATATCTGTCCAAGCAACTCATGGTCTACCCTATTTATCAGCAAATAACCTGTTGTGATGCCCACACAAGTGCAATAGTGGCACACAGCCATGGGGGGGGGGGGGCGGAAACCAACAGGCTCTTGATTTGGCTAACTGATCCCCTCAATGGTATGGGACCCATAGCTGGAGCCAGGAAACAAGTCAGAACCATATCCAAACATAAACCCTCTCTCCAATATCAAGCTACCATCAGTCATGGGCTACAAGAAGGCCTACACCTATTAAATTCTCTATAAAAAATAAGGGTTATCTCATTTGTCCTGGTGCTAACTTACTCTCCGTTGGAGATTCTGCTTCTCTTTTTCAGACAGATGCAGATCCAAAGGAGGAGAGCCACCCCATCATACCTCAAAAGGGCCTCAGCTGAAACTAAGGAAAAATGGCAAAACAAGCAAGGGTGCTGTTTTCCTGATGAACCAGATACCAGCACATGGGTGAAGGAGACCAATACAGAGAAAAATAAACTCCTACCAAATCAGACAGCCAGAGCCTCAGAGGCCCCCAACACCTCATCACTGAAGCAGACCAAAAATGAACCCAACATGGCTCAAGGAAATTTTGGGGAAGAGGGGGTGGTAAGAATGTCAGAGCCACATGTTGGGTCATGATATGCAGAGACCTTTATCGTACCAATAACTGTGGGCTAACTCCTCAATGCACGACCCATATACCTCAACAAGGAGGGGGCAATGGGGAGGAGGTAGGCCATGGATAAGCTTAATAATGGTACCAAACTGCCTGTATTTGCTGAATACAAAACTAATAAAAATTTTAAAAAAATGATGTTCGTTTTACCTTTACAAAAGGAAATGTCTTGGCTTCTTCTTACAAGTGAGAGTAAACCACAGATTAATATTGCAAACCAAAGAGGATTGACTGGCCAGTCACTCAGTATACAAGGTTTTACTTTAAGATACATGGAATACAGAGAATGGATAATTTAGTAATCAGCAATGAAATCTCCTAGCACTGTTCAAGTGAACACTATTATTCTTAACTTGTATTGACATTGCATTGATTGAAACAATCTCAAAGTTTAAATGGAAATGAGTTTTGGGTAGGAAGGTCCTCAGATACATCCACATTCAGAATCCTGGAAAATCTTTGTAGCACCTTCCAATAGCAAACCTGAAAATCTTACCTGTGACTAAGTTACAGCAGAAGAGGAGTGATTTAACTGTGAAAACGTAAATGGGAGCCAGACACAATCATATAATCATAAGAAAGAGACTGAGGGAAGTTTGGAGAGGCACAAAGAGTTCAATATGACCCCAAAGGTAGAGGTGTTAGTGACATGGCCATATGATTTATCTGTAGTATTAGAAGCTGGAAGAGAAAGGATGTCTACTGGGCACCTCCAGAGGATACTGGCATTTCTAATGTGCTGAGTCCAGAAATCTGGCCTCCAGATACTCAGAGCATGAGGTTATGTTGGTTTAGATCACCAAGATTATTCATAGAAGCCTCGTGAATTAGTGAATGCCCTTTCACTAACAGCAGTCCCAGGAGCCTTGTAGATGTGAAACTCCATCACTTCACAGTGCACAGAACAGATTTTCCATTTTCATAGAATGCATGCATACCAACTTATCACCACTGATTTATTCATATATCAAGTTTACCTTGGTAGAAAAGTATCACAATTATCAATGTAAAACATTTAATGACACATCTGCTATTCCATCCATTCTTCTTTTTGCCTGCTTTGATTATATGAAGCATGGTACTAAAATTAGAAAAACTCATGGGCAATTGTTAAGAAAATACATAAAGACATGATGAAAAGTGGAATATCTGATATAAAGTTAGATAAGACAGGAAAAACAGAATATCCATATATATGAGGAAGTCACAATATTGACTGGCAGGTTTCATGAGAAAAGCCACTAACAGGGGCATGATTAAGTAGTAGGTTATGCTCTTAAATTACCTATTCATGTCTCTTGTTTGATTCTGATCCAACTATTACCTCAGAATCACACCCAGATTTCCATAAAAGCATCATTTTATTTTTAGTCAAATTTACCTTATAGCTACAAAATAATTGTTTCTTCTGCTTACATGCAAACACACTGAATTGATAAGCTATTACAAATTATGAATACTGATCATTTATTCAGAAACAAATAATTACTTTTGTACAGAATTATTTTTAAATATATCTTATTTATTTGCAATCAGAAAGAGAGAGGGAGGTGGACTCAGAGAAAGGGTGCACAAGGTCCTCCACCCACTGCAAACAAACTTTAGATTCATAAGTCATTTTGTACATCTGGCATTACATGGGTACTGAGGAACTGAACCCAGGTCATTATGTTTTGCAGATAAGAACCTTAACCTTTGAGCCATCTCTCCAGATGCTGTGCCAAATTATTTTACCTGGCTCATTATGTAACCAATATATTGGCAATTAATAAGAACAACTTTAATGTTTACTAAGCACAACATCTTTAAATGTAATATTGGAAAAGATAGTAGTAAAATTCTAATTATCTCCAACAGAAAATTTATTGGCAAATCCAAAATAATATAGAGTTAATTTGTTTTTAATATCTAATGTAAGTCTTAAAAGTAAAAACAACTGAAAGAAAAGAAACTTCAAAGAATTTTGTAGTAAAGCTACTTTACTTTAAATTTCTGAATTTCTATTATTTAACATAACACTATTTCTGCACTACTGTAATTGTTATATGAATAAGCTAAAGAAAAAAAAGGGTTAAAAATAACATTATAATAATGCCATGTAAAGCAAAGTGGTAATGCTGTATGCATTTTTGTAGGGGAATCTTTATTAAAATATGAATGGAAAGGTAACAGAGAATGATTAAGTTACACAAAATAGAGTTTCATTATAAAGCATATTATCCATAAAATTTATCCAGTATTATAGTGGTCTTTTTTATGTGAGCTGACACACAGGAAAGAATAACCTCATGCCTGCAGAGACTGACTGAGGCCTTTTGGTCCCCACAATGAATACCAGTATCCACACCAAAGACCCTCAGCACAATTTGGGTGGGGCAAAGGGGGGGTCTATATGTGCAGCCTTTTATTTAAAAAACAAAACAAGATAGTAAAAATGTTTGCAAGAGAATGAACACACACACACACACACACACACACACACACGAGATGAACTAGAAGTCAGTTAATTTTTAAAGTTCAGGACATCTTCTGAATCATCACCCAGGTCCATGAATCATGTACCAAGTATTCTACCTCTAATTTACTGAGGGAATTCTGTGTTGTTTAGCCCAACTCTGGGAGGAGATCTCCTGAAGTGCAGGGTGCAGTGTAATTCTTGGGCTTCAGTATCAGTGTTCTTCCCTAGATATATGACTTGTTGTAGGACACAATGCTTAACAGGATTATGTTACAAGTAAAGTGAAAATGAGAATGTTACTTCATAAAGCTACTTGTAAGATTGGGTGATATGTGTTTATAAAACACAACTTAACACCTGATACGGGATAACTACTTGTAAGCTGCACTTAAAAGAAATATACCCCTCGGGCTGGAGAGATGGCTTAGCAGTTAAGTGCTTGCTTGTGAAGCCTAAGGACCCTGGTTCAAGGCTCCATTCCCCAGGACCCACGTTAGCCAGATGCACAAGGGGGCGCATGCATCTGGAGTTCAGTTACAGTGGCTGGAGGCCCTGGCGTGTCCATTCTCTCTATCTGCCTCCCTCCCTCTGTCTCTCTCTCTCTCTCTCTCTCTCTCTCTCTCTCTGTGTGTGTGTGTGTGTGTGTGTGTGTGTGTGTGTGTGTGTGTGTCACTCTCAAATAAATAAAAATAAACAATTTAAAAAAGAAAAAATAAAAAAGAGATGCCCACACAAGTGCAATAGTGACACACAGCCATGGTGGGGAACCAACTGCTCTTGATTTGGCTAACTGATCCCCTCAGTGGTAGGGGACCCATAGCTGGAGCTGGGAAACAAGTCAGAACCATATCCAAACATAAACCCTCTCTCCAATATCAAACCATCATCAATCATGGGCTACAAGAGGGCCTACACCTATTAAACCCTCTATAAAAAAAAAGTAAGGGTTATTTCATTTGTCCTGGTGCTAACTTACTCTCTGTTGGAGAATCTGCTTCTCTTTTTCAAATAGATACAGATCCTAAGGAGAGAGCCACCCCATTATACCTCAAAAGGGACTCAGCTGAAACTAAGGAAAATTAGTGAAACAAGCAAGGGTGCTGTTTTCCTGATGAACCAGATACCAGCACAAGGGGGAAGGAGACCAACACAGAGAAAAATCAACTCCTACCAAAGCAGAGAGCCAGAGCCTCAGAGGCTCCCAACACCTCATCACTGAAGCAGACCAAAAATGAACCCAACATGGCTCAGGGAAATTTTGCGGAAGAGGGGGCGGAAAGAATGTCAGAGCCACATGTTGGTTCAGGATATGCAGAGACATTTGAGGTACCAATAAGTGTGGGCTAACTCCACAAGGCATGACCCATATTCCTCAACAAGGAGGGGCCAATGGGGAGGGGGTAGGTCATGGACGAGTCTAATAATGGTACCAAGCTGCCTGTATTTGCTGAATAGAAAACTAATTTTAAAAGGTAAATAACAAAAGCATGTTAAAAAACAAAAGAAAAGAAGAAAGAACTACACCCCTGGGACAGGGATAACTACGTGGGAAGTGAGTAAGTATGGAGGACGTGAAAGGAAGCTACTGCTTAGGAAAAAGCTTCAGCCAGCTTCAGACTTAGGGATTGGTATTTATTCAGCATCAGCTGTATACAAGTATATTCAATTTGCACTGTAGGTTTTCCAATAAAAGGAATTCTCAGAATGGGTTGTTAGAAGGGAAAGTGTTATTAGAAACCTTCTCAGGATTTGGAGACTGTGCACTGAAGCCTGACATGGATTAATTTTGACATTTCACACTCTATTCACTATGAAATTGTTTCTTTAAATTTTAGTATTAGAAATTACTGTTTTATGATCAACTTAAGTGAGCTGGAATGAGCTCAGTATCAAAATACCCTTAGTGGGCTGCAGAAATAGCTTAAGGGTTATGGTGCTTGCCTGTGAAGCCTAAAGACCCAGGTTCAGTTCCTCAGAACCCATGTAAATTGATGTACATGGTTGTGCATGTGTCTGGAGCTTGCTTATAGTAGCTAGAGGCCCTATCATGCCCATTCTCTCTCTCTCTCTCTCTCTTTCTGTCAATCAATAAATAAAATATAAAATATTTCTAAAATACCCATAGAAATGAGAAATAAATAAGCTTTAACACGAGTGATATTTATAAAAAACAGGAGATTTAGTTCACTGTTGCTCAACAAATACCTAAGACTATATCATAAGGAAATAAGAACTGCACATAATGATCTTTAACAGTGAGATTATTTGTTCAGGTCCTAGAGTCAAATTACAAATAAAAGCAAGTTAAGTGTTCAGAAGCAGTTAATAAATAAATAGAACATCTATTACTTAATATATTATGATAAATTCATAGAGCTGACTATTGATTAGATGAATATGTATTCATTAGATGATACTGATTGCATCTGTGATGCCACCATTAGAGAGACAGAGGCAGGAGGATTTTGAGTTCAAGGTCAATCTGAGTACACAATGAGATATTGTGTTTCAGAACAATAACAAATGAAGTTAATAAATATGTATTAATATAATTATAGGATTATGATATTAAAATATGCTGTGAGAGAAGCCGAGAAGTTTCCATAGTTATATGCTATGTAATATGCTTTGTTAGAGTAACACCTATAACCCAGTGATGACCTTTTCTGAAGTCTCTGCTAGTCCCTTCATTGTTAAGCATCATTTTGGAAAATATTACATGATATGAATTACAAACTTACATATGTATACCTATAGAACACTTTAAAAGGAATATTCATAGAGTGATACTTCATCTTGACTCCCAGCTTAATGCAATTACTATCATCCAGGAGACACACCCCTGGGTATAACTTTGAGACATTTTCAGAGAGGTTTAACATTTGGGAAGACACTCTGAATTTAGGCAACAACATTCCATGGGCTGAGGTAACAGTCTGAACAAAAAGTAGAAACACTGGGCCAGGCATAGTGGTGCATTCCTTTAATCCCAACACTCAGCAGGCAGAGGTGAGAGAATTGCTGTGAGTTCAAGGCCACCCTGAGACTACATAGTGAATTTCAGGTCAGCCTGAACTAATGTGAGACCCTACCTTGACAAACCAAAAAAAAAAAAAAAAAAAAAAAAAATCAATTGCAATTATCTCTAGAGAACCTAAGGATGATATTTGTACTTCAATAATAATAATAAGAATATAAATTTGCTCAACATTCTTTCAAGTTACCACAATAGAACTGAAAAGGAAAACCATCTATTGTGTGTCATTTTCCACATTAGGAAAACACCAAAAAAATCACCAAATTTACAGACAGGTGTGGTCTGCTATCGTTACCACTTATTAAATACATCAGAAATTTTAAAATATGGGTAAACATTAGAATATCAGGTTATGTGATTGCTTGGTGCGGCACTTAAATGTTCAGTTTTACATGTTTGTCCTATGGCTAATAAGGTGATATTTATAACAATTATCTTTTTAAAGTATCTTTATATTTTGTATCTTGCAAATGAAATCAAGATATGGCATTGGTGAGATTGCCATGCTTCAATATATTATTGAATAGAAACTTTATTTTACAGATATGTATAAAGATTGATTCTTAGTTGAAATAAAGCATGCCATTACAATGGTTAAACAAAAAAGTAGGAACATGTGGAATGAATATATATATAATATATATATATTCATAATATGATATAGTATATCATATATATATATATATATATATATATATATATATATATAGTATATTATACTCTATAGTGTAAGAGTGGTCATCATATAGAATAAAATTAATAGAATCCTAGAATCATTAAATTCCCTATCTTATCAAAATAAAAAATTATAAGTCTAGATATAGTTAGAATCCAAACAAAAATTTTCAAGAAAGCTTCTAAGTCAGTCCAAAGGCAATTTAAATTTGGTTTATTAAAACAGTGAGGTAGTGTAGTAGAATCAAGAATGAAGTCTATTTCTTATTTCTGATGCTGCTGATCTGGAAATTTAGCAGAATATCATATGAGCACTGAGTAGGGCAGACCATATGAAGAGAAAAGCATTTTAACAGGGATGCTTTAATGCTATTCATATGAGGTAGTTTTGCATAGCAGATTTTAGTAGATTTATTCAGGGTATTTTATTGTTTTTTTTAATGTTTAACATTATTTTTATAGTTATTTTTTCACTCTAGGTATTACATTAAAATCTATTAATTATCATTTTACTTATTTCAGTAATTAGCTATTAGCATATAGGTTTTCATAAGGGTATCCACTACCTTAGCTAATTACCTGAGCTTTGTTCTCACTGGATTTATTTTTCATTTCATTTAACATACTAATTAGGATCATTTTTAAGGAAACTTTTTAGCCTTTTGACATTAAATTGAAATCCTTTCTTCCTAATTCTCCTTTCCCCTGTTTTGTTATTCTCCCTCAATTGATAATCAGCATTTGGAGGGAAGGAGTCTGTATGCCTGCAGTGCACTGGGAAATCTGTAATGCTAAAAACACTTGTTCATTTAGTTAAGTGATATATTTATGTGACAGATAATAGACCAATCCATGAATTAAAAATTAATGTGCCCGCCAGCAGGGAGTTGAACAAGGACTCAAGGAGAAGCTAACCTGGGTGAAAAAGAGCAAACAGACACAAGAAGGAGACCATGCTAGATGTTTGTCAAGGCCTCGAGAGTTTATTCTTGCATGTAGGTTTATATACAGTTGTAGGGGGAAGGGGATGTGGTCAGGGCAAGGAGTTGTAGGGGGAAGGGGACGTAGTTAGGGCAAAGATCACAGAGTTACTGGTTAAACCGCAATGCCTTTGTTTCTTCATCAGCTACCGGCAGGATGGTGGAGTGTACAATCCAATTGTTTCTGGTAGTTGAATATTAGGTGACGAAGTAGAAACTTAACTTGCTATATGGCAGTCTCTGTTAACGTAGCCAAGGTATGGTTCATAGCTCCCAACAAAAACACATATTTCAAAGTGCATGAAAAGAGATACAATAAATAATTATTCCAATATGTATTTGTATTGGTAAAATAGTGGTGAGCCTAGCTGCCTCCCACAATGTTTTTGTGATAAGGTCACTTAAAGGATGATACATCTAGTAGTGTTAATATACTACACATTTGAGTGTCTATTTTATTTAGTTAGATTTTAAAAAGTTATTTATTGATGTGTCTGTGTGTGTGTGTGTGTGAGAGAGAGAGAGAGAGAGAGAGAGAGGGAGAGAAAGAGAGAGAGAGAGAGCTCCAGGGCCTCTTTTTGCATTTTGTTCATGTGGGTGGCTTGGTGATTGAACCCAGGCTGGAAGCTCCTTTATTAGATTCTTTAATATTCCATCAGTTATATAGATACTAAGATGTGACAAGGAATAAGTAAACTATAGTCTCTTCTACTCATAGTGATAATATATTAGCTTACTTTGTAGATTGTGATCATAATATATGTTGAGGCTAAGAATGAAATGAATCCAATATAATGTCTTTTTTACTGAAATTCTGTTTGCATTAATTTTTTGGAAAATATTTATTGGAAATAGGTTTGGTTTATAGAATCAATACCTTCATTATTTTCTGTGTAAAATCATAATATTTATGGATCATTCATGTGCAACTACAAAATAAACTAATTATATATGGTCTATTTTGATATTTTTAAATGGCTTTATATCAGAGAAAATTTCCCTTAGCTCATATATGTTACAGTGCAACATAAAATTCTATCCTCCACATGGCTGACTCTATTCTTGAGATCTTCAAAAGAGTTTTGGGCTTGTTCAATTTGGTTTGCATTTTCTACTACTTTTCTATGTATAGTTTCCATCCGTCTGTCAAACTCCCTTTTCACATCATTTTCTGATTTTCTTGATGTTTCTTGGAGTTCATTTTTGCATTTCTTTGTGTCTTTATTTAGCATTGCCAGCTGACTTTTGAGGTCCTCTTTTTTTTTTTTAACTCTCCTTCATATCTGTTAACTGTCTTTGAACTTCTTCTATTTTCTAAGCTATCATGTCTAGTCTAGTGATGGCAGCATCCACATGATTATCTGTCCTTTATTGCTTTCCTGCAAGTTCTACCAGTAGCTAGGTCAGAGTTGCATTGCTCATAGCTTCATTTTGGTGTTCTGATCCTAATGTCTTTTCTATGTTTTGATTAGATATGATCATTGTAGGACTGGGTGATCTAACTGGATTTACTTGCATTTTTTTCATGTTCTTTCTTTTGCTCCATGGTCTGCCCATCACAGTGTATGTTCAGGGGAAGTATGACTGTGGTCTCGATGGGTGGGGGAAGTGATGCCTATTGGGGGAGCTGGTCTCAGCAAACAGGTGGGCAAGCAGACACCAGAGCAGTCCTGAGCTCATGTGTGTGTGTGGGTGGAGGATCAGCCTGAGCTTGTGTGCTGAGGGCCTCCAAAGCAGTCTGAGCTCTTGCCAGGCGGGCCACCTGAGGTGGGCAGCTGGCTTTGCAGATGGGGATTGGGCCTGTGGGCCTGAGCTGGTGATGACAGATGGGTTGGGTGAGCCTGAGCTGGCACGTGGGCAGGTGAAATTGGCCTGAGCTCATGCCTGGGCATGCAGGTGGCCAGAGCACCAAGCAGGCAAAAGGGCAGAGCAGGCTAAGCTTGCATGGGCAGATGGGTGGCATGACTGCAGTGAGCAGATGGAGTGATACAGCCCGAGCTTGCGCAGGCCAGGGGGCTGAGCCTCCAGATGTCATGTGTGGGAGGGGATAGCAGGGTGATCACCCTGTCCAGTGAGGCCAGGGGAACTATGCTGACCTGGGTCCCCTTCTTTATAGTAAGTGCGGGAGTATCCTGAGGCTGGAACTATGGCTATGGCGGAGGCTTGGGGGTGTGGTTGGGAGACTGGTGGGCTACCCAGAGTGAGGGAGCCAGCCAATTCCCTTTTATTCCCCAACCCTCTGCTCCCTCCTACTTGTAATCTATTAGAGATTGCTCTCCCCTAAAAGACCCAGTGAACACTCAATGCCTTACCTTTCTTTCCCAGGGAGGTGTGCCATGGTTTGGCAGTTGCCAGCTTGACCGGAAGTCTTGAACTCAGCAACAGGTTCTTAATATATGTTTTTAACATCACATAAAATAAGAGAAGAATCACCTCCTATGGTGCCTTATGAGAGGTGAGGTGACTTATTTATTTCTACAGCAACAGTGAAGGCATTTTCTATTGAGATAGAAAAAGAAAGAAAGAAAAACAGCATGTAATTTTTCAAAATTACATAAAAGAACAAGAAATTAATAGATATAGAGCTTGTCAGTCACATATAGTAACAGAATCATTTTTCCTTTATTCTGAAATGTCATTTGAGTTTCAAAAGGTCTCCTTGCACACATTAACTATTTGTAGGCTTTCCCGTTCAAGCACATTGCTGTTGTTTTGGGATTGGAGTGGCAGTAGTATCAGGCTCACTGGAAGAAACAGATCAATTTCAGGTATATCTATATCCTGGGGTGCAATAAGGAGCTATCTGTATTGTGAATACTGAAGACTGGTCCACATATATAATATTGGCATAATCTGTACTCATCTTTAGGAAATCCAAACCTCGCATGTTCATTTTGTGGCATTATTTCAAGGATGAATATCTTTACTGCATCTATGAAAAATACAGATAACTAAATTCTTATGTCACAATTACTACTAATTTATTCCTTTATATTATTATTATTTTTGAGGTGGGTCTCACTCTAGCTCAGGATGACCAAGAACTCACTGTTTAGCCCTGAGAGATGCAGTGTAGCTGCAGAGCAGTCCAGCAGCTATATGGGCAATAAATCCTGAGATGCCCTCTAGTCAGCTCTTCACACCCCACAATTTCCTATTGGGTCATAGTGGCCCTGGGAATTATTGGGCCAAGGGGCACTACACAAAAGGTGAGGAGCTGTTAACTCTGTGATATCCTGAGGAAGGAGGCAGAGAGCTGTGATTGCCTGCAAAGTCACCTGCTCACCCCCTCCCTGGGTAGGCTGACCGGCTTTGATCAGCAATATCTGAGGAGTAGTATCCTGACAGGATCTTGAACCCCTTCAATGTGGCACCCTCCAACATTATGTTAGACCCATGGATGAGCATTACAATGCCATCGTTTCAGTCCACCAGCTTGTTGAAAGCACAGATGAGACCTAATGCATTGACCTTAATATTGATTATAGCTCTTGATGACATGTACTCAAGAACACTAAAGCTGACCACACCCAATTAGCATGGCTACAAGGCCAAAGCATTGCTAGCACTCTGAGCCTGGAGAATGTTAAGATAAATATTTGCCCAAACACTAAATTGATCCTCATCTGTGTTTTCCCCATTATAGTGTATTTAAGTATTATTTTCATATGTCCCACAGCCAAAGTCACCTGACTTTGCACATGGGTTTGCAACATATAGAAAATTTATCATAAGCATATTAAAAAAAAAAATCAACCCACCCCTTAACATCTCTATTGCTTATAGCCTATACATCTTGTCTCAAATCTTTTCTTTCTTACTTCTCTTTCTTCTTATTATTAACAACATATTCTGTATGGATATATCATGTGTTGGTATCTTCTTTTCCCTCATCCTTGCATTACTCTGGGAACCCTCCTTAGTGGACTTGATTTTTATACCCTATGGGGTTGTATGTATTCTGGAAGCAGTAGTCAGTTGTTTTTGCTGGGAGGCAGTGCCCCTGGGCATGATGTCTCAACCTGTGGCTCTTATCATGTTTCCATTGTGGTAGGTGAGTTTTAAGTCTACTTCATTGGTCAGTTCTTAGGAGCCTCTGGATCTATGCTTTGCTATGTGTTGAGTATCCTGGCACTGATTATCAGGCTCACCATGGAAGCATCATTCTTGCTCATCTTCCCAATTCCTATGTGGTTTCAGCTATGGATTGGCTGAAGTTGGAGGGGCAGTTTATCTCCTTAGGTCTGGCTAACCTCTGCAAAACAACACATTCTCCAATGGAAAGTGAAGTCATTATAGTTTAAATGGGATAAGAATTATTAATTTAGGGAGAATTTAATGTATGTAACTCGTTTTAGTAAAAGGCTAGTGAGAGCTTGACCCTGGAGAGCATAATCTTTGTCTCTATAGGATTTTGCTCTCATTCCAGATTTAAGATATGGGTTCCTTTATACTGAGCATATATCTTAGACAATCAGAAAACTATTGGTTGCTCACTAAGGCTGTGTGTCACTGTTGTGCTGGCATGTACATTCTGTCAGGGTCTTTGCTTCTGGGTAGCTTATACCTCTGGTTTCTCAAACTGTTGTTGGCCACTTTCCCTCAGTAGCTCTTGTAATGTTTTCTAGCACCAGATGGGCTGCCTGGGGACTAACTCTCTTTTGGATTACAGCCAGGTCTCTCTATACTTTGTGTCAGCAGGACATGGTTTCTTCAGCAAAAGGATCTTACCTTTTGTTTCAAGCCAGTAATCAAGTGCTTTTATAGCTACCTGTCTTGTTTTGGGGACCTTGTAGGTCACTCTGATCAATAGTTCATTGTGGGTAGCAATTGATTTCTGCTACTTGGAGTTACAGGCCAGAGACTTTGTTTGTTTGTTTGAGGTAGGGTCTCACTATGGTCCAGGCTGACCTGGAATTAACTTTGTAGTCTCAGGATGG
This sequence comes from Jaculus jaculus, assembly GCF_020740685.1. Taxonomy (NCBI): domain Eukaryota; kingdom Metazoa; phylum Chordata; class Mammalia; order Rodentia; family Dipodidae; genus Jaculus; species Jaculus jaculus. The sequence continues at coordinate 34,402,906 of NC_059112.1, forward strand.
TCTCAAACGCATGGCCATCCTCCTATCTTTGCCTCTTAAGTGCTGGGATTAAAAACATGGGCTTCATTGCACACTCTCCAGAGCCTTTCTTTTCAGGTGCTTCCCCCTTACTCCTGTTGAGTGTTATTTCTTAACTGATTCTTTAACTTGAGTTCTTCCATAAGTACTTTTATGGCAGTTTTCAAAAATATTTCAATCAGTACGTCCCCCCCCCTCCGTGTATATGTGTCTGACATTCACATGCATGTGTATGCATGAATGCACCTGTGTGGAAGGGTGTATGCTTGTGCAAATGTACACATATGAAGGTACTGAGACCACAGGTGGACATCTGGTCTCTTCAATCTCTCTCTATTTCATTTATTGAGAAAATCTGACAGTTCACTCATGAAGCAAATCTAGTCAGTTGGCTTGCACAGAAATCCACCTGCCTCTAGTTCCAGAGCCCTGAGATTACAGACATGCCCTACCATGTCTGATTTGGGTGAGTGCAAGTTGGGGGGGACAGGGTAGAGAGACAGGCCCTCAGGCTTGCAAGGCCAGTGTTTGGCTAGTTGCTAAGTCATCTTCCCAGCTTCCAATCAATGCATTTCCATGAAATATGCCATTTCTTTTTTAAATTCCCTCCAAGACTTTTTTTTTTTTTTAAATCACACATAGAACATACAGCAAGAATACAAGGGTAAGACTCCACTCTTTGCCCAACTTTAACTCTTCCACCATCTTCCCTTTCACTTCAGACTGGCCATCATGTTTCCTGTGTTCCATGAATGCATAGTGTCAATTCCCAATGTCCGGTATCCTCTGTGCATGCCAACAAGACAACTCCTAATATTTGCCTGGCTAGATGCTTCATCTTCTCATTGGTATTCTCCTTAATTCTCATAACAAAAGTATCTTTTTACTCTCAGATACGCATCTTTCTTTCTCTTAACATTCTGTATTTCCTTTTTTATTATTTAATTATTTTTAATGCAGAATATTTAGTATGGGTACATGATGTTTTGAAACTATTCTTTCCCTCTTCCTTGCCCTCAGTGGGGTTGTAGGTATTCCCCCTGGAGTTCTGTATTATGTTTTGTGGAAGCAGCAGTTACTGGGGGGGGGGGGCAATGCTTCTGTGCATGATGTCCCAACCTGTGGTTTTTACAATCTTTCAACCCCTTCTTCTCCAAAATTCCCTGAGCTATGAGGTGTTTTTTTAAGTCTCAGTTTCAGTGATAAGCTTTTAGGAGCACCTGGATCTCTGCGTTGGTATGTGTTGAGTATTCTCAGCATCTGTCTCCTTCACTCTGACTGATTGTCAGGCTCACCATGGAAGAAGCATTCTGACTTATCTTCTGAATTTCTCTCTGGTTTAAGCTGGGGTTTGGCTGAAGTGTAACAGGTAGTTCATCTCCTCAGGTCTCACTACCTTCTGAAAAAGAAAAACAGATTCTCCAATGGAGTGTGAAGTCAGCATAGGTAAAATGGCATAAGCATTACTAATTTAGGGAGAATTTGATGTATATAGCCTCACGTTTAGCCAGACTAGTGCAAACTTGACACTGTAGATCATAATCTTTGTCTCTGTAGGATTTTGACCTGGTTCATAATTCCAGATATGGGTTTCTACCCAATTAACAGATCTTTTAGCTATTGGTTACCCACCAAGTTTGTGTGTCACTATTGCATTTATGTGTACATCTTATCAGAGTGTTTGCTTCTGAGTTGCTTACACCCTGGTGGCTTAGACTGTTGTTGGCCACTTTCTCCCAGTAGCTCATATAGCACTTTCCAGCCCTAGATGGGCTAACAGTCTTCTATATTCCAACAAGGTCTCTCTGTGTTCTTTGTTAGCAGCATATGATGTCTTCAGCAATGGAATCATACCTTTTACCTCAAGAGGCTAATGAAGTGATTTGACAAAAGCCTCTCTTATACTGGGGATCTTGTAAGAATCTCCAGACAACAGCTCAATGTGGGTAGCACTGATTTCTGTTATAGAGAGTTATGGGCCAGAGCCAAAATAAATAAATAAATAAATAAATAAATAAATAAATAAATAAATAAATAAGGTTAGGCTTCATCCCACCTTCTCCAAGTCCCCCTTTTTTTCAGGTATTTTCCCTTTACTTGTGCTAAGGGCTATATTTTTCAGTCTACTTCAAGGATAAAGGTTTCTATGGTCTCAGTTCATGTTGGGTTTAATTTTGTGCTGGTTTGTTACCACCCTTCCCTTCCCCTCCCCACTGTCTAGGCCTCAAATCGCCTATCAATTATGTTAACAACTTGAGCCAATCCAGGTTAGGAACTGCAGGTGAGTGAAACCATACAGTGTTTGTCTTTCTGTGATTGGGTGAGGTCATTCATTATGATCTCTTCTATGTCCATTCATTCTTCCACAACTTAAATTGTATGATTTTGTCTTACTTCTGAGTAGCATTCCATTGTGTAAATTATAAAAGTGGTGGTACACAACCTTGTTATCCATCTATTCAATGATGGGCACCCAGGTGGATTCCAGATCTCCAGAATGAATTGGGCAACTCTAATCATGGTTGAGCAAATATATCCATAGGTAAGCATAGAACATTTAGGATAAATGACGAGTAAGGGAATAACTGGGTTTGTTATTATCTCTATATGCATCCTTTTCAGTAACCTCCATATTTTTCCCCACAGTGGTTTAACGAGTTTACTTACTTACCAACACTGAATGTGGGTACCTCCTTCTCTACATCCTCCTTAGAATTTGTTGTCATTTGATTTTTTTTAGGGGTTACCATCCTTACTAAAGTAAGATCGAAACTAATATATGTTGTAATTTGCATTTCCCTGATGGTTATGGTTGTTAACCATTTTCTTAAGTGTGTGTTAGCTGTTTGTATTTCTTCCTCTGAGAACTCCCAGTCTATGGTACAAAAAATATTGTGCTCAAATACACTGATTATTTAGAACTTTCTATCTTTATTTATTTATTTTTGAGGAAGAATCTTGCTCTAGCTAGGTTGATCTGAAATTCATTATGTCATCTCAGACAGGCCTGAAACTCATACCAATCCTCCTACCGCTGCATTGAGTGCTGGATTAAAGGCATGCACCAGCATGCCTTCCTAGAAGTTTATTTTTTTAATATTTTTATTTTATTTTTAAATGTACTTTATTTTATGAGAGAGAGAGAGAGAAAGTCATATAGGGAGGGAGAGAGGAAGGAAGGATATAGGTATGCCAAGGGCCTCTTGCTACTGCAAAAAAACCTCAAGATTCATGTACCACTTAGTGGATTTACTTGGGAACTAGAGATTTGAAATCTGGCCAGCAGGTTTGGCAGGCAGGCACATCTAATGACTGAGCCATATTTGGAGCCCAAAAAGCACGGGTATTTTGCCATTTAGCCTGACCTTACATGTTTTCTAGGGCTTCAGAGATGGCTTAGTGGTTGTGGCACTTATCTGCAAAGCCTAAGGACTGGGGTTCCATTCCCTAGTACCCACATAAAGCCATATGGAGAAAGTGTTGCTTGCATCTGGAGTTCATTTGCAGTGACTAGATGCCCTGCTGTGCCAATTTTCATTCTCTCTGTCTCTGTCTCCTTGCAAACAAATAAACAAAAATTTTAAAATAAAATTTATTTCTTTAGAAACACATCCACAAGCAGTAATTTTTTTCCCACTCTACTTCTTAGCTTTATCTATCATATTATATAAGTATCTTGTTGTAGGTTTATTGTGAGGCTTTAATAATGTTGTCTAGGGCTGGGGGAATGGCTCAACAGTTATGATCACTTGTCATGCAAGCATGAGCGCCAAAGACAGCTTGAATTATATTTGAGAACTCACATAAATAGCTAGGCTAGGCTTCAACATTCTGTATCCCTTACCTGGGAGCATGAAGACCAGAGTCACTAGGGCTTGCTCATCAGCCAGTCTGACCAAAAATAATAGCTCCAGATTCAGGAAGAAATAGTAACTTAAAGAAATTATCAAGATTCAATAGCAATTTCTGGGTAAGATGGTGGCATAGTAGTCACACCAAATCAGCCTAGAGAGGGATTTAAGCAAACCCACAGCAAAATATACTTTTCTTCCAAAATGTGAAGGTGTGTAGGTTATTTTCAGCCACAGCAGAGAAATGGGAAAGACCAAGATCTACCAGAAAGGAGGAAACCTGCCAGAATCCTACCACCAAGGTGCTTCTGGCTTGGATCTGTGTGCCCACCTGGCCTGGCACCGAGCTGCAAGAACAGATACCAAACAAGGGGATTTTCCAATTGCAGCAGCCTCCTCACAAAGTAAAGAAACCTCAAGGAGAGACAGCAGAGATCAGCTGAGGAACTGCTGAAGGGGCCACAGGTGGGACAAGCGGAGCAGTTCCAGACCCAGACTTCCTGCACTCTCCCATCCCCCAACAGTCAGAACCATGAACCCCTGGAGAACTCTTTCAGCCCTGCTCACCAGGGCATCCAGCACAGTTGGTTAGAACACCAGATCCACAGCACAACAGAGGGGCTGAGGTGGGAACTCAGCATTGGTGAGACTGGAAGCCACCCCGAAAGTCCAAACCCAGATGGGTTCACTGATGATTTCTACCAGACCTTCATGGGAGAACTAATACCACTCCTTCTCCAACTTTTCCATAAAATAGAAAAGGAAGGAATTCTACTGAACTTTTGCTACAAAGCCAGTATCACCCTGATACGAAAATCAGAAAAAGACCGAAGAAAAAGGAAAATTACAGACAAATCTCCCTCATGAACATAGATGAAAGAATACTCAACAAAATATTGGCAAAAAGGATACAAGAATATATCAGAAAGGTCATTCACCCCGACCAAATAGGCTTCATCACAGAGATGCAGGCATACTTCAACATATGCAGTTGATAAATGTAAGACACTGCATAAATGGACTGAAAGACAAAAATCAAATGATCATCTTAATAGATGCAGAAAAGGCATTTGACAAAATCCAACAACCCTTCACAGTAGAAGTCCTACTGAAACTGGGAAAAGAAGGAACATATCTCAACATAATAAAGGCTATTTATGACTACCAACATAATACTAAATTGAGAAAAACTTGAAGCTGTTCCATTAACATGAGGAAAAAGACAAGGGTGTCCACTGTTTCCACTCTTATGTAAAATAATACTTGAAGTCTTAGCTATAGCAATAAGACAAGAAGCCTTCATAAAAGGGTTATAAATTGGAAAGGAAGAGATCAAATTATAATTATTTGCAGATGATACGATTGTACGATTGTATATATAAAGGACCCTAAAGACTCTTCCAGTAAGCTACTAGAGCTGATAAACAATTTTGGCAAAGTAGCAGGTTCCAAAATAAATACACTGAAATCAAGAGCTTTTCTTTCTTTCTTTCTTTTTTTTTTTTTTTTTTGGTTTTTGGAGGTAGAGTCTGACTCTAGCCTAGGCTGACACAGAATTAACTATGTATTCTCAGGGCAGACTCAATCTCACTGGGGTCCTCCTACCTTTCCCTCCCACTTCTGTCTCAAAGTGCTGGGGTTAAAGGAATGTGCCACCACGCCTGGCTTAGCTTTTCTATATACTAACAGCAATCATGTAGAGGGTGAAATCCAGGAACCACTCCCATTCACAATTGCCTCAAAAAAAATGAAATAAATAAAATAAATAAAGTACTTTGGAATAAATCTAACCAAAGAAATGATGGATTTGTACAACATAAACTATAAAACACTCAAACAAGATATTGCAGAAGACATTAGGAAATGGAAAGACATCCCATGTTCTTTGATTGGAAGAACCAATATTGTGAAAATGTCAATCTTACAAAAAGTAATCTACATATTTAATGCAACCACATTAAAATTCCAATGGTATTGTTAATGTAAATAGGGAGGAAAAAGAAAAAAAAAAAAAAACAACAAGCATATCCTCAGCAAAAGAAATACCTCAGGAGGGATCACCATACCTGACCTAAAGCTATATTACAAAGTCATAGTGATAAAAACAGCATGTTCTGGCATAAAACAGGAGTATAAACCATGGAATGGAATTGAAGACCCAGACTTTGTGTCAAGCAAGTATATCTACTTGGTATATGACAAAGGCTCTAACAATATAGGCTGGAAAAATCATAGTACCTTCAACAAATGATGCTAGACAAACTGGATAACCATATGCAGAAAAATGATACTTGATCCACACATCTTTCCATGCATAATACTCAAGTCCAAATGGATCAAAGACCTCAATATAAGACTGGAAACTCAGCTACTACTGGAAGAAAATACAGGAGGAACTTTCCATGATACATGAATGAAAATAGACTTCCTGAACAAAACCCCAGTAGCAGGGGATCTTAAACAATTATTCAATCAATGTGATCACATGAACCTGCAGAGTTTCTTCACAAACATGCTATAAGCAAAGCCAATAGATTACCCATAGAATGGGAGAAAATTGCTGAATATCCAACTGACAGAGGCATAATCTCTACAATATAGAAAGAACTCAAAAACCTATACAATAAAAAGTCAAACAATGCACTCACAAAATGGGGCAGAGAGCTAGACAGGCAGTTCACAGAGGAAGAAATGCAAATGGAAAAGATACACTTAAGAAAATGTTCATCATCCCTAATCATCAAGGATGTGCATATTAAAACAACTATGAGACTCCACCTTACCTCAGTAACGATAGAAACCATCTAAAATTCAAATGAAAATAAATGCTGGCAAGGATGTGGTGAAGTAGGAACCCTCATTCACTGTTGGTGGGAATGTAAGATGGTACAACCACTTTGGAAAGCATTATGGAGACTCCTAAAAAATCAGACAATCAAGTTACCAATACACCCAGTTATTCCCTTACTGGGTGTTGCAGTCAGTGGAACAGGACTCATAGCTGGAGCTGGGAAACAATAAGAATCAGATCCAAAAATGAGCCTGGTCTCCATTATCAAGTTACCACCAATTGTGGGCTACAAGAGGGCATACACCTATTATATTCTCTCTAAAACAATAATGGTTATCCCATGTATCTGGTGCTAACTTACTCTCCTTTGGAAAATCTGCTTCTCTTTTTTAGATAGATGCAGATTCTAAGGAGAGAACCACCCCATTATTCCTCAAAAGGGCCCCAGCTGAAACTAAGAATAATTGGCAAATGTGCTGTTTTCTTTATGAAACTTGTCCCAGCACAAGGGTGAAGGAGGTCAACACAGAGAACAATCAACTCCCACCAAATCAGGTATCCAGAAACACAGACGCTCCCAAGACTTCATTACTGGAGCAGACCTAAAATGAACCCCATATGGCTCAGTGAAATTTGTGGAAAAGGGAGTGGAAAGAATGTCAGAGCACAGTTTGGGTCATGATGCAGAGACAGTTCCTTCTATCCATAACTGATGGCTAACCCCATAATGCATGACCCATATACCACAACAAAGAGGGGCCAGGTGGCAGGGGGAGGAAAGGGAGGAGGCTAACAATGGTATCCATTTGACCGTATTCACTGAGTACAAAACTAATTTTAAAAATTTTTGTAAAGAAATTCAAAATGTCTACAATTAGGTTCAAATTTCATTACATTATAAAGTAATAAATCATAGATGATATAATATCAATACAAGTAAACATAGTTTTTAGTTTTATTTCCCCATAATATGAGATAATATAATTTATCAGTTTTATTTATGTCTTTTGTTACAGTGTCTAGAAAACATTTTTCTATATATTTAACAAATTAATAAATGAAAAGAATAACCAATGTTCAAATATCATGAGCAAGTGGACACCAAGATATCAGCAAATGACTGAGTTTAAATAAGACAATCTTGTGGTTGGAAGATGGCTTAGTGGCTAAGGAACTTACCTGAGAAGTCTATGGACCTATGTTCTACTCTCCAGGTTCCGCGTAAGCCAGATGCACAAGCTGATATGTGTACAAGGTCACATATGTGCACAAGTTGGTGCATACATCTGGAGTTTGATTACACTGGCTGATGGCCCTAGTGCACCAATTCTTTCTCATGTTCTCTCTCATAAAACAAATTACAAATAGTAAGCCAACCTGGGAGATTAATATGAAGAACTGGGGATAATTATGTAGAAAGAAGTCAATCCACTTGAACAGTTTTTAAAATTTTTTTATTAGTTTTTTATTCAGCAAATACAGGCAGTTTGGTACCATTATTAGACTCATCCGTGACCTACCCTCCCCTATGGCCCCTCCTTGTTGATGTATATGGGTCGTGCATTGTGGAGTTAGCCCATAGTTATTGGTATGATAAGTGTCTCCGCATATCCTGACCCAATATGTGGCTCTGACATACTTTCTGCCCCCTCTTCCGCAAAATTTCCCTGAGCCATGTTGGGTTTGTTTTTTGTCTGCTTCAATGATGAGGTGTTGGGGGCCTCTGAAGCTCTGGCTCTCTGATTCGGTATGAGTTGATTTTTCTTTGTGTTGGTCTTCTTCCCCCTTGTGCTGGTATCTGGTTCATCAGGAAAACAGCACCCTTGCTTGTTTTGCCAATTATCCTTAGTTTCAGTCGGGGCCTTTTTGAGGTATGATGGGGTGGCTCTTTCCTTACGATCTTCATCTATCTGGAAAAGAGAAGCAGAATCTCCAGCGGAGAGTAAGTTAGCAACAGGATAAATGAGATAACCCTTATTTTTTTAATACAGAATTTAATAGGTGTAGGCCCTCTTGTACCCCATGATTGATGGTAGCTTGATACTGGAGAGTGGGCTTATGTTTGGATATGGTTCTGACTTGTTTCCCAGCTCCAGCTATCGGTCCCGTACCACTGAGGGGATCAGTTAGAGTTTTAAAATAACTCAGACTGTCTTTTAGTGTCACTGTTTGGTGTACAGTGACTCAATGATTTCTTCTTTTAGTAGTTATTAAGTATCATAATTTATTATATTTTATCAAAGCAGCAAAACAAGTGATGAGCAAGATTTGCTGCTTGAAAACATGCCACGTACAATGCAATATAAAAAGCACTACATCACAATGAGAACTCTTGAATTCAGTACTGACTCTAAGTGATTACCAAGTGTTGACACCTTTCATCTTTTCTTTTGTCAACAATTAAGTAAAGTGTTGGTTATAGTTTCTATCACTATATCTGATGCCTGAAGCCATCAATCAACTTATGATGAGTAAAACTTTAATTTGACACACAGATTTATTAGCTTCCATTTCAAGATCAATGTCTCATGTCTCCTTTGCTTTGAGCTTCTGTAAAAGTGGACACCAGTTACACCTTGGCCAAGAAGTTAAAGAAATGTTATGGTTATTGAGAGCACAGAAGTCCCTCTAGGTTCTCAATGGGCATAATTTAGAGAATAGAACACTGGCCTCTGGAAAGTCTTTAGAAAAAGCTAATAGTTATTGAGCTCTTGTCTCAAGACCAGCAAAGAATTGGTAAGAGTAGACACATGGAATTGTAAATTAAGAAATATTTAAAGAAAAATAAAGCAGAAAAGTAAAAATAAACTCCAAAGCCTTGTGGTTTCTGGAGAAGATGACCCACTGGTGACTTGGATGGGGTTTTCTTATAACCCTGGAGGTGTAAATCAGGCATCCAGATGGATGAGCATCTTTGACCATGTCAGAATGTATGTGGAGGACTTTGATTGGTTGTTGGGTCAAAGAAGAGAGTCAGACTCTGGAATAGCCTGAGGGTGGATAGGAAATTGAGGAGGAGTAACCAGGAATGTTTACCTGCCTGTCATCTTGAATAAGAATGAAGTTGTCCTCTAGTCCCACCAGGACAGTTGAATATCTATGCTTTTTTGGGCCTGTGTTTCTAACTAACTACCTACATCAGGAGGCTACCTTGCTCCTTATCTTTATCAGAAGGAGAGGAAGATAAAAGGGTTAATGTCCCATTACTCCCTGAAGGGTATATCACAGATTGACCCAAAAGCCTGAAAACCCTTCTTCAAAGTTCAACTCCTAGGACTGACCAGGCCATGATAGCACCAATCTTAGACTAAGCCATTACCGAATGGAACTTCTGTAGATATCCAGTTCTAAACTATAGAACATAGACTTTTTTTTTTTTTTCTAAGTTAGGGTCCTGCTCTAGCCCAAGCTGGCCTGGAATTCACTTTATAGTCTCAGGCTGGTCTCAAACTCACAGCAATCCAGTAATCCTCCTACCCCTTCCTGCCTCTATAGTGCTGGGGTTAAAGGTATGGTCCATCATGCCTGGATTTTTTTCCTCTCTTAGTCCTTCTTGCTTTTTATATTATTGGGTTTCCATGATGCAATCTGACTTGTTTTGTTTGTTTGCTTGTTTGTTTTCTCTCTACTTTGTTCCTTCAATGCCATCAGTTATTTTGGGTAGAGGAAGTCTAAATAATGGTTACCATTAGGGGTGAATATAGTGTCGTTTCAGTGGTAAATAAAATTGGCCAAATTATGTGTTAAGTTATGATTATGCTATGACTACTGAATTTTCTGGTTTGTGGCTTATCAAAAGGTAAAAATGACTTATTGCATAGACTATGTGGACATAATTGCTATTGAGAAAAACAAAAACATGGAAGCTATGGATATGAAGGCATATAAGTTGATCAAGTTCATAATAAAGGATCCAGATTCGATTAAAAATAGGAAGACAAGGAAAACCAAAGGCAGTAGAGGCATTGTTGATATATTTCTTGTTATATAAAATTCTTTAATTTTTTTAACTTATTTGAGAACGAGTAGGATAATCAGACACACAGAGAGAAATAGAAGAGAGAGAGAGAGTTGGACATGCCAGGGCCTTGTGCCAATGCAAATGAACTCAGACACATGCACCATGTTGTACATGTGGCTTATGTAGGTACTGGGGAATATAACATGGTCCTTAGGCTCTGCAAGCAAGTACTTTATCTGCTAAGCCATCCCTCCAGCCCCAAAAGTCTTTTGATTTTATAAAATGAAATCTATATCTTGTTAGAATGAGAGGACAGAGAACTACAATAAGCACTAAGCACTAAGAGTGATGAATCTTGTTACTACAGTGGACCTTAGATTCATTGATGATGAATTACTTTAAAGTCTGTTTTCCCTAAATTTTTGGCACATGTATACTTAATCTTCCAGAAATTCTAGAAGTAGAGGATACACTAATGTGGTAGAACAATGCTGTTTTTATCATTTCCATAGTAAATCCACCCTTCTTAGTGTTTTTGCAACATCACCAACATTTTAAATATATTCTTGTAAGTCAGAAACCAGTAAAGAAAGGCCAAGCCTTCTTCCTTCTGAATTTCTTCCAAACTGAAATTTAGGCTAAATATTGTTCCTTTCCTACATATAGGTTTTCATCACCTTTAATCATATTGACAGCCTTTATAAGAATTTCTTTGGCGTTCCCTTAGGATGGAAGTACAGATGAGGGACGGGCTTGTTGGAGATAATCATAAAATGCTTGGTCATTTGGTTTTAATTTTCTATATTTAGTTAAGAAGAATTCTAAACAAAACCTATTTTATATGTAGTCTGTGCACAGAAATCTCTTCTAGTTAAAACCCTCTGTCTTTCCAGTGTTAAGAGTACTCCCCCTTGTCCCCAAGGGCTGTACATCGAAAGATGGAAGCGATATTCTACAATACTTTTTCTGCATCTATTTTCATAAATGAACTTGATAACTACAAAAGCACATTTTGACCCACTACATGCTTTTGATTTTTATTATGAACTAATAACCATAATAACTGAATGCTGTTGACCAACCAAAGTAAACAAACAGAAGAAACTTTGTATACATTACCTGTGAAAAAATTTCAGAAGTGTAGATTTAGTGGAAACAAGGATGGAGAAAGGGTCAAGCGAAAGTAATGGGAGATTATGATCAAAATATATTACATACATGTAAAAATTATCAATAAAATAAAGAAAAGTAAAAATAGTAAAAGATTTCAGAAGAAAATTGTTCTTTTCAGCTATTTCCAAGAGAGTGTTTTTGGCAAGCATATGACTAATACAGCAAAGTTACAACCACTAAAAGCGAAGATTGTGCATGGCTTGTTAATTTAAAATTGTTTAGATTTTGGAGTAGAACTGATTGAGTAGTAAACTTCTGCACCATATTAGCTAAGTGAGACTTGGATAATTTTACCAATCTGGTAGACCTTAATTTTCTCTTTGGTATAAAGACAGTACATGCATTTTGCTCCAAAAAGTAAAATATCATCAGCAGTTAAGATGATGGAATCAACTAATAAATTCAGCTCTGTTTAGATTTATAGTGAGCCCTAAAACTTCTTATGTACTTTATTATTATTATGAGGATTTATCAATATGAGCTACAATTCATCACAGGAGCATTATGAGTTCTCTTTTGTATATGATGCTCTCTTATAATATTGCTTGCTAGTTAGCCATTGCTGGTATCATTGATATTAGAATTGCTATTTCCAGAGTTAAGATTGGTTATTTATAACTTAATCAAATCTTGCAAAGACCATTTGGGAAATAAATGTATGTCATGACTGTTATTTCCTAAAAACCCTACACTGATGCTATGATGGTTTGAATATGAAATTTTTTTCCACTATCTCATCTTTTGAGTGTTTTTTCACCAACTTCTGGTACTATTTTGATAATGTTGGGGACTTTAGTGGGTGGTGCTGGGTGACAGAAGATGGGCTTTAAGTCTTTAAAGGTTATATAGCCTAATCTTTGATTTTGGTGCTATCTCAATTTCCTGGTCAGCCATGTGAACAGCTGCCATCTTATTTATATGCCACCATGCACTGAGCAATGCTACCTTTTCCAATATAATTTATTGAAATTACTTGAACCTACAAACCCAAAACAAATCCTTCCTCCTGTAAGTTATTTCTTACAGGCATTTGCTCACAGTATGCCCAGAAAACCAATAGCAGAGAAGTGAGGTAAGTGCTATTGTAGTCCTGACATTGTTGTTAATTTTTTTTCAGCAGGAATGTGGAAGTTTGGACTTGTGGGCTAAAAAAACATTCAAATGTTTTAGGCAGAGATTATTGGGCCATTTTGGTAGAAGAATGGGAGCTATTAGAAATAAGTATAGTAAATATTATGCATTTGAGGCTTCAGAAATGGAAAAGTCTCTATAGAGAATTGCTACATTCTGGCAAAGAATTTTTCCCATGTCTGCTTATATCCTAAACATTTGATTAATGCTGAATTCTAAAATAATGGAATAATTTGTTTGTGGAGAAACTTTCAAAACAGAATAGCAGGGAGGGTTTACTGTGGTTGTTACTGGCTACATTTAGCTAGGTTTATGGTGAAGAGTAGGAGCAAAAAGTGGTATCGCAATATTTGGAAAAGGTTCACTTTGACAGTAACAAGAAACACAGGTAATGTTAGAGAGTAACTAGTTATAGCTGTTAAAGTTTAGTGACATTAAAGAAAATTCTCATAATTATGAATACAAGGGGAAATGCACCTTTAGCATGTCAACTCATTCATTGAAGATCTCAGGATTTAAAACCAAAAACACAACTGAAAGTTTTTCCTTTAAGTATAGAGTTGTAGGATACCTCACTAGAAAAGAGACTTCTGAGGGAGATTTTTAATGGGTTCAGCCATCCAGGCACTTGAAGCTGCTGTGGTTGTGGTCCAAGGGGCTTGGTAATTATGTTTTGAGCAGAATGCAATATATGGATGATTTTGGTATCATCCACATACTTCTGGATTTGTGGGTATACACATTCTAGAGTAAAGGCTTATCATCATTGTTACAGAAAACAATGGAGGGTACACAATGTGATGAGTTTGACATCAATCTTAGATAGAGCCATGTAAAATGTATGACAGCTAGACTCTCTAGAGAGGAGCCTTGAGAAGACAGTGGGTGAAGGCATAGTGATAAAGCCTACCTTCCAATGGAGACCTCCCAATACTGGATGTGACAGGAACATCTAGAATCTGCCAGAATCAGGAAGGACATGTGAACTAAAATCAGTGAGGCAATAGGGTTGCTTCCATCCGTGCACATTGGAGTTTACATCATAATACCATGTGCTCCAGATGCCAGACTTGGAGCTTCAGTATTTGGTGTTTTCCCTGCTCATTTTCTAACATTAATTAGTCCAATATTTTCTTAGTGTTGTCCAACAAAATTGGAATACTTATAATGTATTACTGTGTGTTATAAGGTTGTAACTTCCTACCGTGATTACAAACTGTTGCAGTCCGGTTCGCATTGCTGGTAGAAATCACCCAACCAAGAGCAGCTTCTGGGAAAAAGAGGTTTATGTGGCTTGCAGGCTTGAGGGGAAGCTCCACGATGGCAGGGGAAAACAATGGCATGAGCAGAGGCTGGACATCACCCCCTGGCCAACAGAAGATGGACCACAGCAACAGGAGGGTGTGCCAAACACTGGCATGGGGAAACTGGCTATAAAGCCCATAAGCCTGCCCCTAGCAATACACTCCCTCCAGGAGGCATTAATTCCCAAATATCCATCAGCTGGGAACCTAGCATTCAGAACACCTAGGTTTATGGCGGACACCTGAATCAAACCACCACACAAACCAAAGCAAAGCTCAAAAGAAATGTTATACTCAAGAGTTTTTGGATTGTTAAAACTCTTAATTATATTGGGATTTTAAGGATGTAGCAAGCACATGATCATGATCTTTGGGGGTCAGGGTAGAATTGTGTGGCCTTAAGGTGAAATTTTCCTCATAGGTTCGTGGTTTGAACATTTATTTTCCACTTACTGGCATTATTTTGGAAGACTGTGGAATCTGTAGAAGGCAGAGGTTAGAAGGCAGATATAGGTCACTATGAGGAATGACTCTGAGGTTATAATTGATCTCTTGTTCTGGCCTTCTCTCTGTGCTCAATGATGCAGACATCCACAGCCACAGAATGAGCCTCACTGCCATGCCTCTCTTCTGTGATGGCCTGAAATCCCATAGGATGGTGAGCCAAAATGCATCTTTCAGTGTTGTCTGTTGCCCCGACCAGCGGGACCTAGTTATTCATGAGGGCACCAGGAGGACCTTAGCCTGCAAAGAAAATGGGCGAGAGAGGGGAATGGACTCAGGCAAACCAACGCTTGTTGAGAGTCATTTATTCAGCCAGAAGGCTCATCTTTTAAAGTCAGTTTTAGGTAGGGGAGGGGTAAGGGGAGTAGAGGGTGAGACAGTACAGAATCTTCTTGCACAAAGCATGAATCATATGGGAGGGGGTCAGGGCGACCTAGGTGGTGGAAGGTTACAAACTCTTCTTGGCCTCAGGCCAGAGACATTGTGGTTGTTCTGGGACGTCATAACTCAGGGGCCTTGATAGTGCAGGTGCAGAGCAGAATGTTTGTTCTTTAGCCAGAATGCAGCGGGGGTGGAGGAGGGGGTAAGGAAAAGATGAAGGATTTCTTTAAGGGTGGTCCCCAAAAGTCTGTCCAGTGTTTTTTTTTTATTATTATGCTGCAATTAAAGTAACTTTATATATCTTTTCCAATAGATAGTAGGAAATTTTAAGCAACAACACTAGATGAATAAATGTCAAAAGCGTGCAAGAGCCAGGCATAGTGGTGCATGCCTTTAATCCCAGCACTCAGGAGGCAGAGGTAGGAGAATCACCATGAGTTCAAGGCCATGCTGAGACTACATAGTTAATTCCAGGTCAGCCTGAGCCAGAGTGAGACCTTACCTCAAAAAACTAAAAAGAAAAAAAAAAAAAAGAGTTCGAAAAAATGCAGGGATGATGGGAATAGCACATGCTGTGAAGAAATCATGGGCATTGAACATTCAAAGTGAAAAAAGTCGTAATTTAGAATCATTAAATTCTGAACTTAGAGATAGTATAACATTAAACACCATGTTTTTCTTTTGTTTTACTTTGTTATTGTCATGTGAATAATATTAACGTGACTGTTTTTAGAAGATCTTGTAGTAAACATAATTGTTTTACAATGTAATTTGTAAGTTAGAATTTTTTGTCGTAAATATTTTGTCTACTTTTATTTATTTATTTGAGAGCAAACAACAGAGAGAGAAAGAGGCAGATAGAGACAGAATGGGCATGCCAGGGCCTCTGCCACTGCAAACGAACTCCAGACACATGGGCCCCTTGTGCATCCGGCTAAAGTGAATCCTGGGGATTGAGCCTCGAACTGGGGTCCTTAGGTTCCACAGGCAAGCACTTCACTGCTATCCATCTCTCCAGCCGGTAAGTTAGAAATTTTAAAATGGCATTTTGGGCTAGATCCCTTGCAGATTGTGAACTTTTCTGATTTATTTTCACTTTTTTCTCAAATAAGCCCTTTCTCAACTTAAAAAACGTCATATTAATTGAATAGTTAATAATGAAATTATCGAACAAAAATAAATGTTATAATCTTTGGAAATATCCTGCAGAATAAGATATTAAAAGAAAGCATTTATGTTTCCCTGATATTTATATAATACAGTAGAAGATAGGTAACAAATGTAATAAAATTTGTAGAACTCTGCTCTTAGAACACTGTTAATATCCCTCCATAGAAGGAGGAGTAAGATGGGCCATCAAACCCTCACCTGATATCTCAATCACTCCCTCCTACAGATTTACCCAAGTTGTGCGTGGTCTCATGTTTTTGGGAAGTGCTAGGATAAGACATCAGTGATGTGGCTGTTTTGGTTTCATCCATGTTCCTGTAAGTACCCTAAGCTCATGCTTCTGTAGCCAAACACACTTATTAGTTCCTGTGGTGATTTGATTCACGTTTCCCACATAAACTTAGGTGTTCTGAATGCTAGGTTCCCAGAAAATGGAGATTTGGGAATTAACCCCTCCTGGAGGCAATGTATTGTAGGGGGCAGACTTATGGAGATTATAACCAGGTACCCCTTGGCAGTGTTTGGCATACTCTTCTGTTCCTGTTGTCCACCCAGTGTTGGTGAGGAGGTGATGTCTACCCTCTGCTAATGCCATGGTTTTTCCCTGCTGTCATGGAGCTTCTCCTCGAGCCTTAAGGCATAATAAACCTTTTTTTTTTTTTTTTCTTCTCACACGAGCTGCTCTTGGTCAGGTGATTTCTGCCAGCAATACAAACCAGACTACAATAGTTCACAAAGCTAGACTTTGGTGGAATCAGTACTTTGATCTATTGTTGGTGTCCTGTGTGGGATAAGGAGACATTTGTTCATATCTCCCAGGGAAAAGTTCACAGAACAAAATTAAAGCAGAGCCTGTAGATAGATACTGATGGAGATAGATTTTTCAAACAGCTGTCTTCAAAGGCCTCTCTGAGGCAATGTTTATAACAAGAAGTTAAATGAAGATGCATACTGAGATAAATGTCACAATTCAGATTTTTGTGACTTTTAAAGGCAGAGGATCTCTTGAAACTTCTCACTTGCTAAGTGCACAAATTTAATAATACCACTTGTATATTTTCTAAAATTTTTCACTCACTTTTATAAGTACTGAGTTCTAGACTAAAAAAAAAAGTTAGGATTGAAGAAAAAAAAACTCTCCCAAATTTATTTTATGCCTGTTTTATAAGATAAAAGATAATTGAATATTAAAGCAACACCCACATTAAATTTCTGATTATTTTGGTCCACTACTCAAAAGTGTTGTTAATTCAGGTACTATCATCCATAATAATGGAATATTTTTTTTTTTATTTGTGAGGCATGTGTGTTGTGATGTGTATGGTGGGTGAAATGTATGCAAGCATATGTGCTAATGAGAAGCCCTCTGGGATCATCTGATGTTGGAGAAGAACACACGGCTCCCTCTGTCACTGGCCTGATGGTGGTGTCCCCTTACTGATGCTGAAGCTTGTGCTTCACGAGATTCAGAGATGCTCTTGTCTGTACTCCCCACAGGACGGGGGTTACAGGCTTGTTTGTCCACACCACTATTAGTCAGAGAGCAGTGTCAGGTACCCCCAGGCAATCACGCTTGCACAGGAAGTATACTTAACCTCTTAGCCATCTCTCCAGACCTAATAAGAAGGTATATGTTTATTAAATATATTCTCTTCTTTTTTTTTTTTTTTTTTTTTTTTGGTTTTTCGAGGTAGAGTCTCACTCTGGTCCAGGCTGACCTGGAGTTAACTCTGTCATCTCAGGTTGGCCTTGAACTCATGGCAATCCTCCTACCTCTGCCTCCCGAGTGCTGGGATTAAAGGCATGCGCCACCACGCCCGGCTTAATATATTCTCTTCTTAAATGGACAATGTAAGGATGACATTTATGTGTTTATGTGTTTAGTTTCAGTGTATGAATGCACATATAAGCTTATTCAACAGTTTAATCTATTGTACAGCATTAGAAATATTTGTATGATTAAGAATGGGGCATGGTGTAAGGTTATATACATGCCATAATATTTCTTGTGACATTTATTATACCATCCTAATCATTTATGATGTTAATAACTGATTTACAATTATTTATTTTATTATTATATTTATTTGCAAGCAGAGAGATATTGAAAAAAACACATGGAGAGAATGAGCACAACAGGTTCTCCTGCTGCTGAAAATGGACTCCAGATACATGTGATATTATGTTCATCTGGCTTTATGTGTGTACTGAGGAATTGAACTTGGTTTGTTAGGCTTTACAGGCAAGCACCTTAACTACTGAGAAATCACTCCAGCCCACATTTATTTTATTTTGTTATTTAATTTTATCATGGGATCTTTTATTGTTTGTTTGAGTAATAAGAATTCTCTCTCTCTCTCTCTCTCTCTCTCTCTCTCTCTCTCTCTCTCTCTTATTGAGTAGAAAGTCTGTATGGACACATCATATGTTAGTACCATCATTTTCATCCTTCTTGTCCCCATACCACTGAAGGCCCTCCTCAGTGATCCCACTGGTATTCCCCATGGAGTTATGGGTTGTGAGTTGTGAAAACAGCAGTCAGTCATTGTTTGAATATTGTTGGATATTCTCTGCTACCCTGTGGCTATTATAATCTTTCTGTTTCCTCTTCAACAAAATCCCCTGAGCCATAGCAGGTATGTTTTAAGTCTACTTTAATGTTGAGCTCTCAGCAGTTTCTGAATTTCCGCAGCCCACATTTATTTTAAGATGGTTAAAAGCTTTACTGTAAAGTATAGTAAGGGGTTCTGGGTAAGATGACCAACTAGTGTTGGGGGAAGAAAGATCCAAAGTAGCACATAATGTGTGCTTCTTCCCAAAAATGAAGGCATGGAAGGAATTATTTGCTTTGGGGTAATAATCCCCTTTCCCTGAAGCTGGAATGAGCAAAGATTGTTGAGAAATCATACTTAAGTGAGATCTGTGCCACAGATTCTGCAGAGAGGAGCCCAAACAGGGGAGCCCACAGTACCTATGTACCACAGCTGGGATTCTCAAGGCCCTGTTTGGGTATGGCTCTCACCAGCCTGGCCAGTCCTTGCCTCCATCAGCTTCAACAGACCTACTGAGAAAGGAGCCCCACATGCAAAAGAAGAAAAGAAAAGGTCCAGAAGAAGTGTGCATGTGGAAACTAAGCACTAGCCTCCAGGAGAGTCCCCCAATGGACCTCACACTCAAGTACCAGTCTTGGCTATAGACCACAGGAGGGATGCCTGGAGAATCCCACTCCTAGACACCAGGTAGTGAATATAGGTTGGCATCCAAGCCCATGTGTGTTTACCACCCTCCATCCTCTGTGTGTACAGGGTCCTGAAAGAGTTTGGAGTGGGGATCATTGAGCTATCACCCTACCTGCATCTGGAATTCAATTCATACCCAGTCAGATAGTAGTAGCCCATCAAGATCCCTCGCTGATTAAACACCAAAGGGCAGGTAATGGTGGGCCCTATGTGCAGGGGAAAGCTTCTAACCTCTTCCCTGTAAGTACCTATTCCTTATAGTGCTATGAGAAAGGAGTAACCTCCCTAGAGCAGAATTCCTGGCATAGAATGTTACACCCTTTCTGGCAGCATCAGCACTGTGAACCACAGGGTTCTGGGGCTGATTACACACCAAAAACTAGGCAATGGGAATGCTGGGCATTGCCCCTCAGGAACGCTTTCTTGTTGACCCCATATATACAGAATCTGCACCTGAACCAAGGAGTGAGTTGTCACACTAGCAGGGAATTACATTTCCACAGTGGAACTCCTTATCTGCCATCTGTCCTGTGGTACTACCACTGTGGCCCCTAGGGTCATGGGGCCTGGCACACATAGAATGTTGGAGGAGGTAGGAAAAATCTTGACCAAATCAAAGGTGAACTCCACACTGTCCAGAAGTATCTGACCTTATAATCCCTATGAGCAGTTAGCCACTATGCTGGCAAGGAACTCTCATCCTACAATCTGGCACTCCCAGAACTTTTGACCTACCCATTGGCTAATACTAGCCCTGAGACACACAGAGACTCAGTGCTGACGTAACTTCAAAGTTCTAGGCAATGATCAGCATTGGAGAAACAGGGTCCTACTCTGACACTAACCAGGCCCAGGGCCATTCTCAGACACACCAGGAGACTATAACCACATGGCTGGCCCTGCTCAGAGTCAAATTAACCTAGCCCAAGCAGGTAGATAGACTGACCTCCGACTCCCACCTTGACCAAAGCTACTCAGGCCACACAACAGATACTATAAGAGTTACATTTCCTATACTGTTATCAACACAAGGGGCTATTTTGAGATGTGCAAACTCCAACCTAAAATAAATAACACAAGACATTAAGCCAAGATATTCCCACCAAGAATGACTGATACTATAAGGAAAATCTCCAACAAAGTTAGAGAGGAAACTTCAGACATCCTCCCATAATGAAACAATGGTAAACATATTAAACAAACTCAAGGAGGGTAGGAACAAGAGGCTGCATGAATTTACAAAAAGATTCTCAAAAAAAAGAACATAAAGTAGAATTTCAAGAGTGACTGTATAAAGAAAAACAACAAAAGTAGCTGAAAGCAGGGATGAAGGAAATGCAAGAAAATCAATGAGAATAAGTCAATAGATATTACAATAAATTGGAAGAGAATTGGCAAAATATTCTCAATAGATACCTTGATATAACTGAAGGGAATAATAATGAACATAGCAAATAGAGTGAAATGGAGGAGAATCAACAAAACAAGAACTCAATGGTCAGTGGAACAAGATCTAAGAAGAAATGCAGGAATGAATTCCAAGAAACAAAATGAAAGTCAAGCCAGGGAATAAGAATGGCACTCAATAAAGTGATGAAGAAAAACATAATGGATAATAACAATGAAATACCTCTTTTAAAAGGATCCCAAGAAAGTCTCACCAACAGAATAGAACTTGCAGAGTACAGAATATCAAACTTGGAAACAAGATAGCAATTATAAAGTTATATGCACCAAACATAGGTGTACCCAGATTTTGTAAACCAAAATCTATTAGACAAATAACTAGAGCTAAATCCTAATACAATAATAGTAGGAGACTTTATTTCTCTGCTCCTGTCAATAGAAGGCAATCCAAGCAGAAAATGAACAGAGATATTATGGAGGTAAATGGTAACACAGATCAATTGGACTTAAAAGATATTTGCAGAACATTCCACCTAACTCAACAGAATGTGAATTCTTCTCAGAAGCACATGGCATTGTCTTCAAAATAGACCATATATTAAGGCATAAACTATGTCTTCACAAATTTAGGAAAATTGTCACAACTTTTACATTCTAACTGACCACAATGCAATAAAACTAGAAATCAACAACAAGAGAAACAACAACAAAAAATACACCAACCACTGGAGACTAAATAACTCCATATTAAGCAATTAATGGGTCATTGTAGAAATCAAAAGGGGAATATCTAAATTTAAGGAACTGAATGATGATGAGAAGAGAGAAACCAAAGCTCGTAGAATACAATGAAGGCAGTACTAAGAGGGAATGGTATTAATACAAGCTGCCTATATTACAAAGTCAGAGAGAGCTCAAGTCAAGACTACGAGAACACCAGAACAATCAAATCCCAAAGTACTAGACCTAAAGAAATAATATAAGAGCAGAAGGCAATGAATTATAAGTTACAAAAACAATTTGAAAAATGGATGAGATGAACAGCTGTTTCTTCAAAACATAAACATAAAAACAAATAAACAAGACTGATAAAACATCTGGACAAAATGCTCAAAAGAAAAGGTGAACACCATTAGAAATCAAAATAAAGATGCTATAGAGAATACCAATGAAACTAGGAGTATCATCAGGATATATTTTAAAAACCTATGTTCTACAAAACTAGACATTGTGAAAGAAATGGATGATTCCCTTGAATCTTACCACTTAAAAAAATTAATCCCACAAGTTATCAATTACCTGAACGAAGGTATAACATCAAATGAGATGGAAAATGTATTTAAGAGCCTCTCAACACCACCAACAAAAAAGTCTAGGTCTGAATTTTACCAAAACTTCATTGAAGATCTGTATAGCAGACAGCTTCAGGTTTGCTGAGATGAACTTCCAGACCAGGCACAGTTATGGAGCAAGGGATATTTATTGAAGCTTACAGATCCAAGTGAAGTTCCATAATGTCAGAAAAACTGGCCTGCCTTTACAGGTCCAAGCAGAGAGAGGGAGAGAGAAGTACAAGCCAAAAAGCCAAAATCCACACAGCATACTTCAGGAGCTCCAGCTAGGCACACTTTGCATTTCTTTAGATTGAAATCTGAAACCCATCAGCACACCTTAAGATCCACCCAGTGACACTGCCTCCACCCAGGTGGCTGCAGATGCAAACTACAAACAAATAAAAAAACTGAATAAATTGGGGGCCATCTATTCAAACCACCACATTCTGCCCTCTGGCCACCAATAGATTCATAACCTTCACACATTGTAAATCATACTCAGTTCAGTTTCAAAGTTCCCTACAGTCTTGACCAATTTGAGATACTAAGACCTGTAATATCAAACAAGTTAAACATTTCTAACATACAAAGGCACAGAGTAAACATTTTCAACTGGTATAATGCATAGCAAGAAGAGACAAAAACAATACAAACTCAACCTACATCAAACTTCTGCAGTTTAAGTTCAATATAACCAGAGACTTACAGTCTCCAGATTTCAGAGTATCCAGGGAATACTTCCATCCTAGGCCAACAATGTGCTCTGTGGTAGCCCTTGCATAGTCCCGGTATATCCAAAAATGTCTTCAGGTCTTCATGCAAACCATGGTCCATCTTCCAAAGGCTCTTTCAGCCTATTAGGGCATCATGCCTTGCCTCATGCCACATCTCAGCAGCCTCTCCTAGAACCGTGTTTAATTCATGACCACTTCATGCATTTTTCATGTTTCTAAAACCACTACCAGTTGTGAAGGACACAGCCATATTCTTATTCAGGGTCAAAACAAATCATAGCCTTGAAAAGCAGGTTCCTTCTCCAGTCAACTCTTTCCAAGACTTTGCATTTCTATGATAGACTTTCCTCAGGCATCCTTTTCATTGTTTTAATGTAAAGCAATTGGACCATCTTCCTTAAGATTGCTAATGTGTTCACAAAAGAAGCTTTAGTAACCTAAAACCGGTCTCTGTGCCAGTAAATTTAACTTGTTTAAAGTTTTCCGGCTTAAAAATCTTAAATCTCTCTTACTATCTCTAGCCAAGAACATCAGTCCTTAACAAAAGTAATCTTGATCAAACTCTCGGGGACTCAGAAGCAGAATGCAGCCAGCCTTTATGTCAGTAGTCCAGTTCCAACAAAATCCTCTGTAGTCTTTTCTTCCTCTTAGAAAGCTCAATACTGTCTGAACTTAGCATTCTCAAATTCTCATCAGAATAGTCCATAAAACTTGTCTTACCACTCCAGAAGTCATCTTCAGTTGCAAGCACAAAGTCCATGCCTATTCCTCCAAAGCAAAGGTTCCAAAATCCAACATTCACATGGTCAGGTTCAACTAACCCCACTTCTGGTACCAAGTTCTGTTGCAGACAGCTTCAGGTTTCCTGATATGAACTTCCAGACCAGGCAGGGTTTTGGAGGAAGGGATATTTATTGAAGCTTACAGATCCAGGGGAAGTTCCATAATGGCAGAAAAAGTTGGCCTGCCTTTACAGGTCCAAGAGGAGAGAGGGAAGGAGAAGTACAAGCCAAAAAGCCAAAATCCACACAGCACACTTCAGGAACTCAAGCTAGGCACACTTTGAATAACTTTAAATTGAAATCTGAAACCTATCACCACACCTTAAGATCCATCCAGGATACTGTCTCCAGCCAGGTGGCTGCAGATGCAAACTACAAACAAACAAACAAACAAAAAACTGAATATATTGGGGGCCATCTATTCAAACTACCACAATCTGAAACCATTGTTTCTCAAATTATTCCACAGAAGTAAAAAAGCAGAAAGTTCTCGCTGATTCCTTCTATGAAGCCAGTGTTTCACTTAACAAAACCAGTTAGAGACTGAACAAGAAAAGAAAATTATTGATAGATATTCTTGATGAACATGGACACAAAAATCCTTATAAACTTAGTGCAAGATCATATCAAAAGTATAGTCTACCTTGATCAAATAGCTTTTATCCCAGGAACACAGGATGGTTCAACATGCAGATATTAATAAAAGTAATATAACACATAAACAGAATTAACAAAAAGATAAACAGGAATCACATGATCATTTCAATTGATACAAAAAAGGCCTTCAACAAAATTCAACATCCATTTACCATTAAAACACTAGAGAATCTAAGAATAGAATGCCCATATCTCAACATAATAAGGGCCTTATATACCAGACCTAAGGCACACAGGGATAATCTCAATGCTTTCCCACTAACATTGGGAACAAAACGAGATTGCTCACTCCCACCATTGCTTTTCAACATAGTACTTGAAGTCTTGGCTCAAGCAATAAGGCAATAGAAATCACTCATCTGTGGCTCCTAACCTGAATGTACCCAAGATGCTGACATACCTAATAAGTATCACAAGGACCAGACAATAAGGAGGGTGGGGCAGGAGGGGAGGGTAAGGATTAGGGTGGGAGACACAAAACTGGACCCAAATGGCAAAGGTACCATAAAATTCTTCATCGTAAAAGACAGGCTAAATGGTTGAACCTCCATCAGGTCCTGAGAGGGAACACCTGAATCATAGGGTCCTGGAAAGTGTATGATGAAGTCTAACCTTGATCTTCTGTTTTTTTTTTTTCTCTCTCTCCCCTTCTCTCTCTTCTCTCTATCTCTTCTATATTACCTATATTTTTTTCCTTCTTTTCTCTGGCGCTGACTTGTAATTCCCAGTACCAGCATGTGGTCAACATCTATAATGAGCTGTTGGTCAAAGAAACCTACAAGGTTTTCCCAAAAGACAGATTTCTGTCAGAGTACTTGATGACCCACCAAAGGTTAGTGGTAAGACCCTACTGCCAAAGATATCATATGCTGTTGGTATGCAACATGGAGTGACCTGGCTGGAATCTGGAAGAGAGTCAGTCCCCAGTTAGCTTGTCTAGTGTCTGAAGGTGCTACATGAGCAACTGGGGGAAAATGACCAGCATCTCATGATTTAAGCAGCAAACAGCCTGATGTGATGCTCACCCAAGTACAGTAGTGGCAAACAGCCATGGTGGGTAAAAAACTGCTTGATTTAGCTAACTGATTCACTCAGTGGAATGGAACCCATAATGAGAGCTGTGTAACGAGTCTGAACCATATCCAAAAAATGAGCCCACTCTCCATTATCAAGCTCCCACCAATCATAGGCTATAAAAGGGCCTACACCTATTGAATTCTCTCTAAAATAATAATGATTATCCTATTTATCTGGTATTGACATTACTCTCTGTTAGATAATTTGTTTCTCTTTTTCAGATGGATACAGATTGTGAGGAGAGCATCCACCCATCACACTTCACCATATTCCCAACTAAAACCAAGAGTAAAACTGAGCAAGAGTTCTGCTTTCTTGGTGAACCTAGTATCAGCACAAGGATGAAGGAGATAGACACAAAGAACCCTCAACTGACAAGCATATAAAGAAATCAGCAAAGTAGTCCCATGGTGGCTATTGTCAGTGGTATACACAAAGACTACTGATTTTCGTATGTTGGTTTTATATCCTCTCACTTTGCTGAACATGTTTATTTTTATTTTATTGTATATTATTATATATTTATTATGTTTATCCACAAATTTTTTGTGGTGGAGTCTTTCTCATCACTTAAGTAAAAGGTCATAGCATCTTCAGTTAGGCTTAGTTTGGCTTCTTCCTTTTGAATTTCTATCCCTTTTCCCTAAAGTGTTCTGAGCCTTTGTTGGTGTGTTATAATTTTCCCTTAAAGTTACATTCTCAGAATCTACTGGATGTCTGGATTTATCCCTTGTGTCTATTATTCTTTTCGTGGTGCAGAAGGTTTTCAGGGTCCCAGTGAGAATAGCACTCATGTTTCACTTGCCAACTTCTCTGCTTTCCCTTGGGTCCTGGCTGATATGTAAGAGGTGGTTCATCTCATGATAGGAGGTCAGTATATGTATGTACTAAGAGCACTTTGGGAAGAAGGGGTAGAAAGATGGAAGAGACACAAGGTTGCCAAGGAGTATCTAGAGGCATTGTGCCCCTTGCCCCTGCAGGATGACTGACTGCTGTTCTCATAACTCATAATCCATAATCCCAGGCTAAAGTAAACCCACTGAGGAGGGCCTTCATTAGAATGGGGACAGGGAGGAAGTGATTAGGATCAACATATGATTTGTATATACAAAAGACTTACTAATTAATAGAAAAGCATGGTAATAATGACAATGAATATATTAAAAGGGGAAAATAGATGAAAAATACATACTAAGTAGTATAAAAATTGCATCCTATCATGGTAACCCAAAATACCAGGGATCTTGACTTTCTTTACCTAAGAGCATAATTGGTTTAATATATAGGATTTGGTTTTTTTGTCTTAACATACTGATTTTTATTCACTGAAATAAAATTTCAAATTGTATTATCTTAATTTATAATATACCTGACTGAAAATAAACCAAATACATTTAAGGAAAACATAATCTCAAAATAAGTGAAATAAAATTGTATACTAAACAAAGTATCTGAATGCTTCTTCCTTTCCTTTGTATAATAAGTGAAAAGAATAAAATGCTTCAGTGCAAATTTAAAACAGAATTTATGTCATTTATTTCTTGTCATTTTGCTTATTAGTCAATCAACATATTTGTAACATGTAGTCTAAATCATTCACTGTGTGATTTTTTAAATTTTTTGTTTGTTTTTATTTATTTATTTGAGAGCAACAGAGAGAGGGAGAGAGAGAGAGAGAATGGGCACACCAGGGCTTCCAGCCACTGCAAACAAACTCCAGAAGCATTTGCCCCCTTGTGGATCTGGCTAACCTGGGTCCTGGGGAATCGAGCCTCAAACCAGGGTCCTTAGTATTCACAGGCAAGCGCTTAACTCCTAAGACATCTCTCCAGCCCACTGTGAGAGTTTTTATATTTATTTTAACATAAAATGACCAAATATTACAAACTAGTCCTTTTTAATTCTGCTCTGTTTTAAATGAAAACAATGGAAAACATATAGTTATTTAATTATATCTTTATCTATACTTTTGGACTCATAAACTAGATGATATTTCAGTTTGCATTTCACTAGCTTTCTTGTCACTTGGAGAGAATGTCTGACATAAACAATTTCAGGGATGATGGATGCATTTTTAAGCATAGCAGTTTTGAGTTTTCAGTTCTTGGATGCTTGGTCATAGGTGCTTCTGGAATATATGGTTTTGCTTGAGGCATGTGGACAAGGGTAGTCACCTTATAGCAGTCAAGAAGCAGAGAGGCAGGAAGGAATGAGGGGAAAATATGACCCTTAAAGTCATACTGCCAATGATCCAGTCAACCAACCAGGACCCACCTCTTAAAATTTCCTTCAACAACCCAAAATAGTGTCACCAGCTGATGATGTACCATTAAACACATGAAATTTTATGGGATATTTCACATTCAAATCATACCAGTGTCTTTAATGAAGCTATGTAATCTGGGTACATTTTCAAATAAAATGATAGTGATAATGGAACCTTTTTTTTTCATGATCATAAAGTTGAAAATTGTTGCATGCACTTGTATATTGTATTTGTTGTGTGGTAGATATTTGGTGAATAAACATACAGATGTGGAGATATGTGTGTCCTGTGTATATTTATGTGAAATTCAGGAGAGAACTTTAGCTGTCCCTCCTCCATTGTTCATCTACATGTTTTCTTGAGATGGAGGGTCTCGTGTTCAGTAGCTTGTGGTTTTCATAAGCCTCCATGATAGTCTACTGCCCACATTTGTGGCCATGACCAGTTGTTAATGTTAATGTTGGTGCTAAGGAACTGAAACTGTCATGCTTGTGTGGGAAGCTCTATAATTACTGAACCAACTCTCTAGCCCCAGAAGTTTGAAGTTTTCTTGTTTGAAAAGCAATATCTAGTTAACATTTTCTAAATTAAATCGAAAGAGTGCCAATTAAGTGAAAGGTTGTCTTATTGTTATTTTTTTTTTCTCACATAAGAACAACATTTGTTCTAACAGCTGTCAGTGACAGCTATGTTACTATTACTGAAAATGCTACAAATAATTCCCAATACATAGAAATTTATATGAAGCTGATTCATGTTATTCAGGGCAGAAAAATCGTTATGTCTGTCCTTTAAGTTTATGTGCTCTGATAATTTTCAAAGAAAAAAAGAAAACAGGAAAATGCATTATCCTTGATGAATATGCCAGTGATTTCATACATGACAATTTCTTTTGGGCTATTTATCTGCAATATTGTGACTGAATCTATCATATGTAATATACATGATATATATATTTATATAGTTATAGATATATATAACTATATAAATATAAAAATATAAATTACATATAAATTGTATATAATAAATAAATAATATAATATAATAAATTATACATAATATATAAATATATGTAGTAAATAAATTATATATATAATATATAAATAAATTATATATAAATATATTTTTATATAAATATATATTTATTTATATATAATATGTAATATATATGATATATTATATATACCATATATATATAAATATGTATGTGTGTATATATTTATATATGTATACACACACACACACACACACACACACACACATATAGTATATTTTGGTCATTTTGTTATTTCTCTTGGTTGTAGATGTGTGGCTATCAAGAGATCCCTCTGGAATCTGGAAGGAAATCAGTTTCCATATGGTTAGCCTATATAGTGCTGTAAAGTGCTACATGAGCTACTCGGGGAGAAATGCCCAATGTTTTGTTCAAGTGGGGGTCACAGCTGGACAAACGCAAACAGCCTGACTAGAGGTATACAGCTGTGCAATGGTGGCACCCAGCATAGGTGGGTAATCAGTGGCTTTGTGATCGTGTAAGAGATCTGCTCAGTGGAAAGGAACCCATAGCTGGAACTGGGGACTGAGTCGGAATCCTATGGAGAGTAAGAATATGGTCCCCAGGGACAAGCTCCCACTAGGTTTTGGAGTAAAGAGAGACCACACCTGTCAGCATCTTTCTGAACTGATCATGGATATCACCTTTAATTTGTGCTGATCTCACTCTCCTTTGGGTAATCTTTTTTTTTTTTTTTTTTCAGAAGGCAGTGAGAACCACACACATTCAAAATCTATTAACAAGACAAGAAAAGATAGATGAGTCCCTGGTAGGAGATGAACCACCCTTCATACTTTAGCAAAGGATCAGTTGAAACCACAAAGGAATTGATGTGATGATCAAGAGTGCTGCACCCATGGCAAACCTGACAACCTATGTCAGGGCAATAGAAATGGACACTGAGAACACTAACATCATACCAAAGCAAAAATCCAGAAGCTTTTTTTTTTTTTTTTTTTTTTTTTTTTTTTTACAAGTGCAATAGTGGTACACAGCCATGGTGAGGAATCAATTGCTCTTGATTTGGCTAACTGATCCACTCAGTGGTACTAGACCCTTAGCTGGAGCTGGGAAACAAGTCAGAACCATACCCAAACACAAGCCCACTCTACAATATCAAGCTACCATCAATCACGGGGTATAAGAGGGCCTACACCTATCAAACTGTCTATCAAAAAAGTAAGTGTTATCTCAATTTTCTGGGTGCTAACTCACTCTCCGTTGGAGAATCTGCTTCTCTTTTCCAGATAGATGCAGATCCTAAGAAGAGAGCTGCCCCAACATACCTCAGAAGGGGCCCAACTGAAACTAAGGACAACTGGCGAAATAAGCAAGGGTGATGTTTTCCTGCGAACTGGATACCAGCACAAAGGGGAAGGAGATCAATTCAGAGAAAAATCAACTCCTACCAAATCAGAGAGCCAGAGCCTCAGAGGCCCCCAACACCTCAGCACTGAAGCAGACCAAAAATGAACCCAACATGGCTCAGGGAAATCTTGCGGAAGAGGGGGCGGAAAGAATGTCAGAGTTACATGTTGGGTCATGATTTTCAGAGACATTTATCATACTAATAACTGGGGGCTAACTCCACAATGCACGACCCATTTTCAATAATAAGGAGGGTCTAATGGGAGGGGGTAGATCACAGATGAGCCTAAATAATGGTACCAAACTGCCTGTATTTACTGAAAAGAAAACTAATAAATTAAATTAAAAAAAAAAAAAAAAATCCAGAAGCTGCAGAGAGCTCAACACTAGACGAAAAACACAACCACCAGGGCTCAGGGAATTTTATAGAAACAGGAGTGGAAAGCTTCTAAGAGTCACACTGATAGGGAATATCCAGAGGTATTGCCCCCCCTCCCCAACGACTAATTAATGACTTACAACTCATAACCCACCACCCCCACCCCATGGTGAAAACCAGTGATTTCACTGGAAAGACCACTCTGTGGAATGGGGCAGGGAGGAGGGAAATGATGGTATCAATACATGATTTGTTCATGCAAAGTTTCTACTTAATTAAAAAAAAGTTTTTATAGTTAAGAGTGACCCTGAAATACATTTAGTGAAGCCTTTTATTTTGTGATACCTATATCTATCTATACATACATATGTATATACTAAAACATATTTCAAGGACACTCACCCTATAATCTTTTCCCCATGTATAGGAAGGAAAGATACTTATTGTTTACCTTCACCTTTACCATAGAGGGCTATTTTAGACTGTGTAATATAAATACAACCTACACTATGCTGAGAGACCACAGACATATATATTCAGTACTAAATATTCCCTGCTTTCTGGTCAACTCTGCAGATAATTGTTATTTGCAGATAACAATGATAAGATATGATAAGATATGATAAGAGATTTTAAAAGTCTGTAAAAAAAAGTTAAATGAGATGAGAATTAGAGATATATTTTAAAATTAAGATGTAAAAAATGTAGGATGGGTGTTTGTATTACAATATATAAGGTGTATACTATCATCATGTGAATTATTTATTTGCAAACAGAGAGAGAAAGAGAGAGAGAGAAAGAGAGAGAGAAGAGAGAGATAAGACAGAAAGAAAGGGTGTGCCAGGGACTCCAGCTACTGCAAAAAGACTCCAGATGCACCATTTTGTGCATCTGGCCTACATGGGTACTGGGGAGTGAAACTCAGGTTATTAGGCTTTGCATATTAGTACCTTAACCATTGAGCAATCTCTTTAACCTACTCACCATGTAATTAAAAGGACTTTTCAGTCCCATTTCTTTCCCAGTTTGTTGGAACCACAAATCAATAACACCACCAGAAATCAGTACTCCCTGTTTTTCCTCTCTAAAAATTCATTCAAACAACTCTTAGGTTCTACAGATTGATTTTTAATCATAGGTTCTACAGATTCATTTTTAAGTTGTACCAGTTAATATATGGAAACTCAATCACTGTCCTAAATATACTGGGTTATATATTAATCTTATTAATCTGTTAAGTAAGGAACATAGACACAGTCACAGATACACACACACACACACAAAGCAAATATAATTCAGATGAGGAATGTACTTGCAACAGTGTGTCAGAGACCATGACCTGGCTGCCCTGAGGACAAAAGAGAACTAGCAGCCCTCATGCAGCCCCTCCCCCGAGAACAAACAGCTGCTCTGGGAGACGTCACAAGAGAGATTCTGAGAAGATGCTCCAGAAGATTACGGACAGGTGGCCCTACTTCCTCCTTCCTTGTACCCCCTCCCCCTTTTTACCCCCTTTTTGCCCTACCTGCTGGTTGATTATAAAAGAGCTAAAAAATCCAACATTAAATGAGACCTTGACAAAACCTCTGCTTGGTCTCCTTCTTCTTTCCCGCTCGTTCTTTCAGGTTGCAGCCCTCCTCAACCACCCTGCATAACATTGGCCCCACAGGTCGTGGGTAAGTGGCGCCCAACGTGGGGCTTGAGGCACAGGTCTCGACCAGATGACTAACTGCTCTGGACATCTCCTCAGGATGCCTAGAGACCTTTGGAAGACTGCCCTGCCATTTCGTCACTCACGATTTCGGCTACGGGACACGGTAAGTCAGGGCCCTTATTTTTCATTCTCGTCCAATTTTCAGAATGGGCCAAAAGCTTAGTAAAGAGGCTCTTTTTCTTAAGGATTTAAAAAGCTCACTCAGGGAAAGAGGAATTAGAGTTAAGAAAAGGACCTCGTTAATTTTTTTGTTTTCATTGACAAAATATGTCCCTGGTTCATTATTTCTGGTCCTGATATTCATCCTGAAAAATGGCAAAAGGTCGGTAAAGACCTAAATCGATGTATTCTGGAGGAGGGACCTGATACCATTCCCTCCACGATTTTCTCCTACTGGGGACTCATAAGAGACATAGTGGAGGAAGGGCATTCAGATTCAGATAAACAACAACTCCTTTCTGTCGCAGAATACTGCCTCCGTCCTCTTTCATGTAGCACTTCTTTAGTTTTACTTTACTCTCCTCCTGAAAAATCCCCTTGCCTGTCGGTCATTATCGATATAGGTTCTAACTCCAATAACTCTGGTGCTCCCCAAGCAGTAGAAAGGTTGTACCCACCCTTGCCCAAGCCCGCTCCCCCTGAGACTGCTTCTCAATGTACACCCCTCATTAACCCGGTTTTTTCAAAAAACTGTGATCCCGAGCCACTCGATCTGGGTGATGCTGCTTCTCTTGAAGATGAGGCTGCTAAATACCACAATCCCGACTGGCCTCCAACTGTATCAGCACTCCCTTTTAGATCCCCTCCTTATCCCTCTCCAATTTGCCCTCCCACCTTGTTATCCTCGTGGTTTTTTCCCTCTGCCCTCACTGGCGCTAAAGAACATCTCACTAAACAAATAACTGAATTACAGGATGTTCTTAAACTACAAAAGGATTTTGCCTGACTCTCTTCAGATTTACACTTACTGCAAAATTCAATTAATGAGGCTATATTAAAGCCCCCTAAACAGTCTTCAACCAAAAACGTTAAAAAATGTCTTGCCCCATGCCGTCCCTTGGCTTTCCCAGTGATTACGCGCTCCACCGCCACACCCCAGATTTCCTCCTTGGATGCCCCATTAGAAGATTCTCCTCCAGTCTCAGATAATGAGGAAACTTCAGAGACAGAGGAAGGGCCCGAGGAACTCTTAGTGCCCCCTGTTAGAATTCCCGCTGCTGCTCTGGGTGCCCAACCCCCAGAGACTCACTATCGCCCCCCCCGCGCTTTAAAAAGATTAAAGAATTCCACTCTGCAGTACAGACTTATGGCCCAACAACCCCCTTTACTCTCTCCCTTCTCGAGGATCTCTCTGGGGGAGGTCATTTAACCCCGGGAGAGTGGACCCGAGTTGTTCAGTCAGTTCTAACCCGAGGACAATTTTTGTCATGGAAGGCGGATTTATGGATAGATGCCAATCAATTGCTTCAGTTAATCTAAGGGACCCCAACTCACCCACAGCAACTTGGACCCTTGATAAACTAACTGGTCAAGGCAGGTATGCCACTGAGGTTTGCCAACGGGGCTTTCCCCCTGGCCTCCTGGCGCAAACCACTAATGTGGCTCTTGCTGCCTGGCGCATGATCCCTACATGGGGCTCGGTTACCTCCCCCTTGTCAAAGATTACTCAAGGTGCCCAAGAGGATTATACTGATTTTGTGGGCAGACTCCCTGAAGCAGCAGAACATATTCTCAGCCCAGGAGGCGCCGAATCCAAATTCCTCAAACAATTAGCTTATGAAAATGCAAACTCAGCTTGCAGGTCAGTCCTGCTCGGCAAAGTTAGAACAGCCTCTCTTGAGGACATGATTCAACTTTGCAAAGATGTTGATACCTTCACCCACAAAATTTCCCAAGCTGTCAATCTTGTGATTGGGGTCAGTATTAAGCAACCATTTTCCAACAAAGCTTGCTTTAAATGCGGCCAAATTGTGCATTTTTCCAGACAATGCCCCAATAATTCTAACATGACAGCCATGACCCCTTGCAGTCCACAGGGCCACAAACATGCCCCCTCCAACCTGCTACTCTTTGCCCTCATTGTAAAAAGGGCAAACACTGGGCCAATACCTGCCGTTCTAAGACAGATATCTCAGGAAACCCCCTACCTCCTCTCCAGGGAAACAGGGCAGCCCTGAGCCCCTCAGCCCACCATTCATCCTTCTATAGTGGACAATGATTATACAGGGGAAATAAAAATCCTGGCCAGTGCCACCCTGGGACCCTTAGTTATATCCAGGGGCCAAAGAGTGGCACAAGCCCTCCCCCTACTGTTACAGACCAATGGCCCTCCCCTTCACGGTCCTCGTGGAAACACCAACCCGGGCTCCTCTGATATCTACTGGGTCCATGCTATCACCCGCGACTGGCCCACCCTTCGCCTCCAACTAGATAAAAAATGGTTTCTAGGCATCATTGATACAGGAGCCGATGCCACTGTAATTTCAAAAGATCATTGGCCCTCGGCTTGGCCTCTTCAGTCCTCTGTTACCCACTTACAAGGAATTGGTCAATCTCAGAACACTTTACAGAGCTCTAAATTTCTAACATGGGAGGATCAAGAAGGAAACTCAGGGACAGTCAAACCATTTGTGGTTCATGACTTGCCTATAAATTTGTGGGGGTGTGATATACTAGACCAAATGAAGGTCATCATTTACAGCCCAAATAAGACAATCACTCATCAAATGCTATCTCAGGGCTTTATACCAGGGACAGGACTAGGAAAAAATAATCAAGGCATTACGCAGCCTATTATTCAGCAACAAAGACCTACTCACTCAGGCTTGGGGTATCACCATTTTTCTTAAGGGCCATTGCACCTCCTGCACAGCAGGCAGATAAAATCACTTGGAAGAAGGACTCTCCTCAGTCAAGTTGGCTGTGGCTACACAGTTAGTGCAGGAACAGTTAGCCGCTGGTCATATCGAGCCATCTACTTCCCCATGGAATACTCCCATTTTTGTTATACATAAAAAAGACAGGAAAATGGAGACTACTCCAAGATCTCAGGGAAATTAATAAAACTATGGTCCCCATGGGGGCTCTACAGCCAGGCTTGCCCTCCCCTGTGGCTATTCCTAAAGGGTACCAAAAAATAGTCATTGATCTCAAGGATTGCTTTTTCTCCATTCCCCTACACCCAGAAGACTGTAAATGCTTTGCCTTCAGCCTTCCTGTTACTAACTTTGTTGGACCTATGCCTAGATTTCAATGGAGGGTCCTACCTCAAGTTATGGCTAATAGCCCTATGCTCTGTCAAAAATATGTCACCCAAACCATTGATCCATTTTGCCTCTGTTGGCCTTCTCTCTATATTATTCATTATATGGATGATATTTTACTAGCAGGACCTGATGCCTCCCAACTTCATGCTGTTTCACAACAGCTTATAAAAGCTTTACAACAGAGAGACCTCCAAATTTCTCCCGATAAGGTTCAGATAAATTCCCCCCATTTGTTTTTAGGCTATGAATTATTTCCACATAAGATTGTCTCTCAAAAGATACAGCTAAGAAGAGACTCCTTTCATACCTTAAATGACTTCCAGCGACTCCTAGGGGAAATCAACTGGCTACGCCCTTATTTACACCTAACCACTGGCGAATTAAAACCTCTGTTTGATCTCCTTAAAGGAGAAGCTGATCCCTCCTCCCCTCGACATTTTACCCCAGAAGCCATTAATGCCTTGGGTTTGGTGGAGCAAGCTATCTCTGCCCAGTTCATTACCTATTTTTCTCCTGACAAGCCTTTACATTTCA
The DNA here is from genome assembly GCF_020740685.1 of Jaculus jaculus. Classification (NCBI taxonomy): domain Eukaryota; kingdom Metazoa; phylum Chordata; class Mammalia; order Rodentia; family Dipodidae; genus Jaculus; species Jaculus jaculus. The sequence goes on from NC_059112.1 coordinate 34,439,001, forward strand.
TAATCCTCCCTGCCCCCTTTTCTCCTTCTGCACTCTTCTGGCAAGGCAATCCCCTTTTATGGGTTCATTTACTCGCCACCCCACCAAGGTCCTCCCCACCTATACGCCCTTAGTAGCACAACTGATTTTCTTGGGGAGGGAACAATCTCGAAAACTATTTGGGAAGGATCCAGAAGTTATAATAACCCCATACAATACATCCCAAGTATCCTGGTTACTTCAGAATGATGATCAATGGGCAATAAGTTGTGTGTCCTTCCAGGGAAGGATGGATAATCATTACCCACCAGATAAATTAATCCAATTTCTACATAAAACACCTATTATTTTTCCAAATATTACCAAACATCTTCCAATCCCAGGTGTTGATCTGGTCTTTACTGATGGCTCTTCCAATGGCAGGGCCGCTTATTCTATTAATGGTAAAGTAACTCCACTGATTACACCATATTCCTCAGCTCAAATGGTCGAGTTACAAGCCATTATTGAAGTCTTTAGGGTCTTACCACATTCGCCTTTTAATCTGTACACTGACAGCTCATATCTAGCCTACTCTGTTCCCCTCTTAGAAACAGCCCCCTCTATTAAGCCCACAACCAATGCCACCCCCCTGTTTTCCACTCTTCAGTCTCTCATTCATAACTGTATCCCCCCCTTTTTTATAGGACACATAAGGGCACACACTGGGTTGCCAGGACCCCTGACTCAAGGCAATAGACAGGTGGACCAAGCTACACAACTTATAGTTCTCATGCAGAATCCTGATCTTAAGTCACCAGACCCCCTACAACAAGCACAGGCCACCCATAATTTACACCATCTCAATTCTCAGACACTTAGGCAAAAATTCCACATCACTAGGGAACAAGCCAGACAAATAGTCCGTCAATGCAAAGGATGCTTAACCTTCTTACCTGAGGCACATTTAGGCATAAACCCCTGCGGGCTTATTCCTGGGGAACTATGGCAAATGGATGTTACCCACATGTCAACTTTTGGAAAACTAAAGTTTATCCATGTCACCACTGATACATATAGTGGATTTATCTTTGCCTCCCTCCAATCTGGGGAAGCCACAAAAAATGTAATTAATCATGTTCTCACTTGTCTAAAGTCCTCCCTCAACCTAAAACAATAAAGACAGATAATGGGCCTGGGTACACAAGTAACACATTTAAACAATTTTGCTCACAGCTTGGCATCAGACACATCACAGGCATTCCCTATAATCCACAGGGACAAGGAATTGTTGAAAGAGCTCACCAAACTCTCAAAAATACCATTACCAAACTACAGTCAAGTGGGGGAATACTATACCCACTTACAGGAAACTATAAAAATCTGCTTAATCATGTATTATTTGTAATAAACTTCCTTACATTAGATCAAGAAGGGAGATCTGCTGCAGACTGTCTATGGCACCCCTCCACTATTGATAACTATGCACAAGCCCTTTGGAAGGACCCCTTGACCCTCAAATGGCAGGGACCTGACCCTGTGCTTATCGGGGGCAAGGGACACGCATGTGTCTATGATACACAAAGCAGCAACGCCAGGTGGCTACCTAAGAGATTAATAAAGTTATATAACCCACCCAGGGAAAACCCTGAGAAATTCCTTAATTGTGCTCTGTTACAGGAAAGTCAGAACAATGGAGACCACCAAGATACTGGTCCTACTATTGACAACCTTACATTCACTGACTAATGCCACAAGAACAATATATCAGGTATTTAACTACACGTGGCAAATAATAAATGAGGCCAATGACATTGTTAATGCCACCTCTCAGGTAAGTCATCAACCCCCTGGCCCACTCTAGAAGTGGACCTATATGCCCTTGCCTTAGGAGCCAACCCACTGTGGGGCACCCCAAACCATTTCTGGCCACAAAGCAAACCCATAAATACTGGAGGTCAATACCTTCCCCAGTATGGGTGTGGCAGTACGGTTGATAGAACCCTTCTCACCGTGGCCCCAATTTATGTCTGCCCCAGACCTTCCCATAGGCAAGAACATCAAATTATTGTGGCTATAATAAAGATTATTTTTGTCCTTCCTGGGGATGTGAGACTACTGGAGATGGGTACTGGTATCCCTCCTCTCCATGGGACTATATTACAGTAAAAAGAAAATACCCAACAGAGAAAAAAGACTTACCCAAGACCTTCCTTGGGAGGCAAGGAGGAAATAGGATACTTCCCCTGAAAAAATGTAACAATTGGTGCAACCCCGTACTGATATCCTTCACGGAAAAGGGAAAGGAAGCACAATGGGAAAGCCATAGAGGATTTGAGTGGGGCCTTAGGTTATATGTCTCTGGGACAGACCCCGGCCTCACTTATAAATTAAACTTCTTTAAAAAAACCCTCAATTCTCTAAAGTTGCTATAGGACCAAATCCCATTCTTCATCAGCCCCCTCCCAGCCAGGCTAAAAACATACACCCCCCTCCTCTCTCAACACCACAAGCTGTTACTGATGTCACTCTATTTCGACCTACCCTACCATTAGGATTGACTTCATCTGCAGACCTTATTCTGACCATGGTTAATGCCTCTATAGAGGCCATACATCAGACCAATATATCTGAATTTCAGGAATGCTGGGTATGTTATTCACCTCGACCCCCTTTTTATGAAGGGATAGCCTTATATGCAGAATTAACGGTGACCAATGACACCATGGCTTTACGGTGGCAATGGCAAGATGGGGTTGGCCTCACAGTCGCCCAGGTATCTGGGTGTGGAGTGTGCCTTCTGGGTCCAACCATGCTTCTCCCTATAGACCTTCAAACAACCTGCAATCTCACTCATGTTGTTAACTCTAGCTTTCTCTATATTGTTGCCCCTGCTGGCACTTATTTTGCATGCTCTACTGGTCTCACTCCTTATGTTGTAACTTCCACCTTCTTAGCTCACAAAGATTTTTGTGTCCTTGTGCAACTCTTCCCCAAGCTAACAATGCATTCCAAAGATGAGTTCCTCCATTTTTGGGAGGGAGGAACATCTCCGTCACGTGCCAAACGGGAGCCTATCACTGCCATCACTCTTGCTGTTATCCTGGGGTTGGGTGCCGCTGGAGCAGGCACAGGCATCGCTTCATTAGTCACCTCCCAACAACAATATAATCAACTCTATTTGGCAGTAGATAAGGACTTACAGGAATTACAAAAGGGTCTTCAAGACTTAAAGGCCTCTATGGTATCCTTGTCTGAGGTGGTCCTCCAAAACAGATGTGGGCTAGACCTAGTCTTTCTACAAGAGGGGGGACTCTGTGCTGCACTTAAGGAAGAATGTTGTGTTTATGCGGACAAGACTGGCCTAGTTCAAAATAGTATTGACAAGGTCCGTTCCAGTTTGGAGGAACGAAAGTGGAACTGGGAAAAGCAGGAGTCATGGTACCAAAACTGGTTCTCCACTTCTCCTCTGTTTTCCACATTGCTCCCCTCTATTCTTGGTCCCTTCGTAGGACTCCTCCTTCTTCTTTCTTTTGGACCTTGGGCATTTAAATGACTAACTTCTTTTGTCAAAGAACAGGTTGATTCTGCCACCAGAAATTCGGTGTCTGTCCATTACCACAGGTTACAGCTACAAGAAGAAGAGGGCCAAACAGATGAGACACCCCTCGGCTCTCCTTCAGCCAGACTTGATTTTTCTCCCTTGGCTGACAACAGGTCATGGTTTCGATTCCCTAAATGGCTGTGAAGGCTCCCAATGACCGGATTATTATGGTACCAAGCCCAGGGGCACACTGCTAAGCTATGGCCACAGCCAGAGATGAGAATATTGTAGGGCCCATTCCCTGGAGGCCATCCACATAGCCTGAGACAGGCGGATCACCATCCATGAGCTGTGATCACGGCCAATGACGGGATTATTGTGGATCCAGGGGTGGAGGCAGCCCTCATAGCTTAAGACAGGTGGGCCATCTTCAGTAACTGGTGCTGGGACTGGAAGCATACCATATAGCCTAAGACAGGGTACCTTGCCCATTTCAATTATACAAAGAGGGAGGAAATGTCAGAGACCATGACCTGGCTGCCCTGAGGACAAAAGAGAACTAGCAGCCCTCATGCAGCCCCTCCCCCGAGAACAAACAGCTGCTCTGGGAGATGTCACAAGAGAGATTCTGAGAAGATGCTCCAGAAGATTACGGCCAGGTGGCCCTACTTCCTCCTTCCTTGTACCCCCTCCCCCTTTTTACCCCCCTTTTGCCCCACCTACTGGTTGATTATAAAAGAGCTAAAAAATCCAACATTAAACGTGACGTTGACAAAACCTCCGCTTGGTCTCCTTCTTCTTTCCCGCCCGTTCTTTCAGGTTGCAGCCCTCCTCGACCATCCCGCGTAACATTGGCCCCGCAGGTCGGGGGCAACAGTGCATGAAAATAAAAGAAAAGAAGACTTCATGGAAGGAAAATCTCAAAAGAAGAAAAGACATAAATGGAGGATGTATAAATAGTTCATTTATTTAATGTAAACTAGCTATACAGACAGAATTTGTATAAAGCAGATGAGTTAAGAGCAGGAAAAGTTTGGGGTAAGTAATTGAATGAGGGTAAATTGAAGAGACAATCCTGATTCAGGGAGAAATTATAAAAAAGAATGTACCTATTCTTTTCTTCAGATTTTTAAACATATATATATGTGTGTGTGTGTGTGTGTGTGTGTGTGTGTGTGTGTATGTATACATATACATACATATGTATACAAATAAAATATATAATATATTAACATATACAATACCCATATACGTAACACAGACTGACACACTATAATGTTTGTGCTAACATCAGTATGAGATGCTGTGCAAACCACTGAGTGCTATAGACCCTTAAGAAATGCATAATGGTTAGAGCTGTCAATCACTATCTTAGATGGCCATGAAAATCTACAAAAGGAAAAGCAGAAAGCATGGCAAAGGAGTTAACATCTGTAATAGAGACTTAAAGTATACTTACTAGTTTACTACTTGAAGATTATGAAAAAAATTTAAAAATATTTAGAAAGAAACGAGTAACAGAGTCTATCAAAGCATATGTACCAAGGACCTAAGTGTTCAAAACCCATTAAAAGTGATGGGAAATAGCACAGAATTATGAAATCAAGTTTTATGTCTCAGTTTGGAATTGGGCAGAAGTCAGCCTTGAGATAAATCCCCATAGAAAATATTGACTTGGAAGAAAAGATAGATAGGTGTCACTGAATAAGCAAAAATTGCTGGACTTGGTGTCATATGCCTTAAATCCCAGAACTAGGTAGGCAGAGGTAGGAAGATCGCTGTGAGTTTGAGGCCATGATAAGATGGCATAAGGAATTCCAGATCATTCTGGGCCACAGCGATACCCTACCTCAAAAACTAAAATAAAAAAATAATAAAATTAATTAATTAATTAAAAAATTAATTAAGTGAAGAAAAACTAAACTGACACTGTGCTTTAACTATCAGAAATGGTGCAAAAGTTATTGCATCATTTTCCTTTATTAGTAAAAATGAACCCATGGTATTCAGAGGTAAGGGCTTCATTTCTCAGGAACATAAATACCACATAAGACTAAGAATTTGGTCAAAAGATAATGAAAATTCTAAATGCTATAATTAAGTTACTGACTATATATCCTTTATATCATAAAATGATAACTCTACAAAGAAAAATATTAGATTATATATGACATTAAATTATGAAAATTAAAATAGGAAGAGATTCAAACAATGGTTTTTTTTTGTGTGTATATTGGTAATTTGTGTGAACTTCCTGTCTCCATTTTCAACTTTCAATTCTGTTATGGTCATGTTTATAGAATGAGTATTTTAGTTTATGTAAGAAATATGAATCCAGGCTGGAGGGATGGCTTAGAGGTTAGGACATTTGCCTGCAAAGCCAATGGACCCAGCTTCAATTCCCAGGACCCATGTTACCCAGATGCACAAGGTGTGTATGCGTCTGAAGTTCATTTGTAGTGGCTGGAGGCCCTGTCATGCCCATTCTCTCCTCCCCTCTCTTTCTCTCTGTCAAATAAATAAATAAAAATAAAATATTTTTTAAAAAGTAGTTTGAATCCAATGATAAGAATTAGTAATTATTTTCTGATACCTTATCTCACTGTTCAGTGATCAAATATGTGTTGATCTCACATTATGCACCAGGTATTGGTGCAGACATGGGCATGGGTTTCTACCTTAAATATTGCAAGATAAAACAAAAGTAATGCTGTTGTCTATGAAGAAAACTACACAACTAAATTGACAGAAAATGAAACAAATGATTGTAGACAGCACTTTGGAAAACATGTGACTTGAATTAGAAGAAGTAAAACAAGCCAGGTTGCAGTGAATTGTTTTCTGGAGGTCATATTACAGCAAGGTGTCACAAGATAAGGCCACTTAGAGGTGCTCACTGAAGATATGTAAATGTCTACAAAGCTCCCTAGAGCTACTGAATTAAAATATATGGACCTGAAGCCAGAGTGTTCACATTTAAAAACAAATTTCAATGTAATTATCACCTACAGTGAGGTTTATTATTTCCTGTATTTTTTTTTCAGAAATTACTTCCTAGAAACATTGGTATTCCACACAATAGAATCTAATTACAACGTTTTGAAAATAAATGCCACACTTTGAAAATTAGCATATTAATGAGTTGATCAAAAATTTAAAGTACAATTTTATGGAAGTCATTAAGGCTGTACAAGAGGATTTTATTGAAATCAAATTTTGATGCTATTTCAGGTTTACATATTATGTAAAAGTATAATATTTTTTGGAAAGTACAATTTATTTGCTCATATTTGTTTTCTGGTTCGTGGGATAAATATTTTTATCACAAGAAGAGTGGACCAAAATTTAATGTGTCTATAACTTTGTTTAATGTGAAAAACATATCACCAAAGCAAGCAGACCTAGAAATCACAACATCTAATCTTGAGTGTCAGAAATGCTATAATGCATGAAGACTGACAGCTGCAGAGGCAACAACTTCGGTTTGCCTACAAGAAGCTAAACATCCTTCTTCATAAAAAGTTTAAAGCAATGGTCAGATGAGCATGAAAAATGACCTTATGTTTCTTCTGTTACCTCCTGGGTTCCTATTCTCCTCCAAGAAAAATGAACACATCTCATAGATACGTTAGTTTGTAAAGCTTAGGGAATAAAGCACACACAACTTCAATAATTGTGGTTGAAAGGCCTGGGCAACATACATAACATGATGAAGAGGAGCCCTCATTGATGAAGCTTTGTAAGTACTATCACCTGTGCTTTCTTGTGGACCATGTGGTTACAAGTCTGCTCTCTGTCCTCAACCAGGCAGATAGCTCAGAAATGAAAGGCCTGTTATCTTTACACCAGGAAGCTTTAGTTGCTTGGCTGAGGTTATCCTCTGTGTACTTTTAAAACATTCCTGTGCTGGCTTGTGGCTGGCCCTTAATTTGAGAAGACTAAAGAGACCACCCAAGGAGATTATCGAAGTCTTAAGGTTTGGTTACATGAAAAATCTTAGAATACATTAATTTGGTAGGATTTGTGCAGTGTCTGGTGTCTGTTGTTTCAAGCTTTATGCAGAGACACTAGTCTGTACTGGATCTTGTTTATCTATGCCTCTAAATTTGTTAGAGTCCATTATCATGTCTGTAATTGGAGAATAGGACCTGGATGTGCATTTTCAGACCATTTCCTTCCCTTCTTTGAGCTCTGGCTGCTTGCAGAATGTGTACATTTCTTGAGCATAGTGATGAAGAATTATTGTGCTTAGGCGTACCTCATAGTCCCTATGATCAGCTGTGTCGGGAGCCATAGAGCAAAAGCCTCTCCATTTTACCTGGGCCTGCTCATAAGCTGACTCATTACTCAGAAAGCTGGTCCATCCAGCTTTCTGTTAGGTACTTCTGGAACTGGTCAGCAGACTACTTACAGAATCTTATCTTTTGCAAAAGGCCAGTTTATGGTTAGGATGTGAAACCTAGTGCAGTCAGGATGCTAAGCCAGCTGGGCAAGATTAGATGAACACCTAATTACATCCCCTCTAGGTTTCCTGACAAGTCCTTGCCCTGGCCACGTCCCCTTCCCCCTACAACTCCTTGGCCTGACCACGTCCCTTTCCCCCTACAACCCTATATAAACCTACATGTAAGAATAAACTCTCGAGGCCGTGACAAATGTCTAGCATGGTTTCCTTCTTGTGTCTGTTTGCCTACTTTCATTCAGGTTGATTTTCACCTCGCTTCTTTGTTCGACTCCCCGCTGGCCAGGGCACAACTGCAGATTGTGTTAGCCTCTGGTGAAGGAGTACATTGACAAAGTAATAACCTTGTCTCCCTCCCCCTCCATATTACTACAGATACACTGACTTTCCTCTGATTCCTGAATGTTTATCATTTGTTTCCTGATCTGATAGATTGAACAGTACCAACTTCCTCCTGGAGATATCAAAAATAACTTTAGAGTTTCAGGGTGGACATGAAAGACTTTTAGCTTAGATGGCCTGAACTGACAGTGTATTATAAAGTTTTTTTGCATTAGCATAAGGTGAAGAGGGGGAAAAGAGAAACATTGTTTGATCTTCTGGTCTATACAATTGGATTAAAAGTCATATTTAAGTGTGCCAGCCTGCAGCACGAAGGTGGAAACAAACCCTGGAGGAGGGAGTGGGAATGAATCTGAGACAAGAACACAAGGAATGGAGCCAAGACAAGTTCTGATCAAGGGTCGGGTTTGTTCAGGCAGACACAAGCTTATATGCAGAGGATAAAAATGTCTCGATGATGCCTATGTGCCTAGGGTCAGCTATGCCAGGGCCATGTGGTAACGCCCCTGTGTCCGGTGCCTACGTCTTATGTTAAATAATGCCTGTGTGACTGGTGCCACCTCACCTGGGCTGTCTTCTCACCTAGGCTGCAGGATAAGGCCTTTGTGTTAAGAGATTAAAGACCACCCGTAGCTTGCAGTTCCTCTGCAGCTCCCAAGATTTAAGTAATAAACAGATGGTCTATTCATTAAGTCAACTAGTTTCAGTCAGTGTAAGACTTAATACTCTTAGTACACTACATTGACTATGCTTGCTCTAAACCATGACGTGGACTAAGACATATCAATAATTTACTTATCAGACATGCACTGAAATGTTTATTTTTCCAATTTAGATATGTTATTAATGAACTGTCTATCTCATTCATTTTGGGTGTTTTCTTCTCTTTTCCACACCTCACAAACCTTTTAATATGAGACTTTGGATAGGTGGACATACAGCCAAGGGCTTTTCCTATGTCAGTTCTAGGTTCTATTTTCCAAGCAAAAGCATTCTATGGAAAATAAGAAAGAGCAATTTTAACATTTCTTTTTTTGAATCCTATCTGTGCTTATTCATGGACAAGCTACATAGGGAATGTGGAGGTAATTAGCTACAAATGAAAGAAAATGGGTTTATAAATTGTTGAAATAAAAAGAAAATATAACTCTAACGTCGAAGAAAATAAGAGATCATTTATTCTGGAGCCAAATTTGAATGAACATGTCTTTGGAACATACATTCAGGTTTTCTCAAATACTAGTTTGAAATGTGGTACAGTTTCTTGAAGTTTGTTATAGTTACATAACAAAGGAAAGTCATAAATCAAGACACTTTTGAAATCTACTGGATGAAATATCAGTAGACAGGTTACAGCAAGGCAGGGAAATCTACTACAGATCTCAGATGCTGTCTACTGATAGCATTCTTAGCCTTGGGCTTGGTGGAGGCTAACATTTTGGTCAACTAAGACATACCAAACCATTGCACTTGGTAGTCACAGGGATGTTAGGTCAGACACATAGATGAGCAATATATAACTATTGAAAGTGCTAAGGTAGCCCAAGACAATTTGGCTCTGGTCTTGCAGCATTCCAACACTCCAAAATCACAAACTTTCTATCAACCATCCTTATAGAGTTTAACATAAATATCTTTTTATTGTAAATTTAAATTCACAATCTCTTTAAGTGTTTTTGTTTTCCCAACATTTCCTTTTGATATTTGAACTGCTAAAAGTGATCATAAGTTAAGGAAGACATGGCTTATTTTTTCCCAATTTTGCAAATTAGAAAATAAGGCCTGGGATCTGGAAACAGACACAGTATTAGGTCAAATTCTGGCTTGATAATGCTCTAGCAATATGAGCTTGTATAAATCATTTAGCATTCTATTTAAAGCATGGCTTGAATGGCTAAATTGAACTTGAGCATGAGATATGTTACCATTGCTTCTGCTATATAATTACTGTTCAAGAAATGGTAGTTATATCATTTTAAATTTAAAGCCACCTTTTCTTACTCCATAAAGTTTGACACTAAATCTCAGTCACTCAAAACTTTTAGAATATCTGTACAACAGACATTGTATTCATAAATATTCATGTAATTTAGCTTTTAAACTTTGAGTCATACATTTAGGCATAGACCCGATTCCTTATGTCATGAAAAGGATATGCCATCCTCATTCATCACTTGCAGCTCAGGAAGTTAGAAAGGGGATATGGCACCAATAAATAATTCCACATAATTTCTGTGAACCACACAGGCTGGAGTTGACCAGTGTTAATAATTTCATAATTCATAATAGATTAATTTATTACAGGTTAACACCTCCAGCTGTTTTATAAATTAAAGTTCAAGAACTGTACTTAATAAATCTTTTTTATTCCCTAAGAATATCTAAAAATTCAATTGTCATATCAACATATATTTCACATATACGTAAAGGCTTTTATGAAACCTAACAGCTCTAATAGTCTAAAGAATTCCAGATATTGAAAGAAAGATTCTAAAACCCTTATGTTTAAGATAAATTTCATCATTTTCATTTTGTCATTGTCACCAAAGTGTTAAGGTATTGGACAAAAGAAGAACAAGAATTTATCATCCCATGAGGATTTTCTCTTTAGACCAAAATTTTACTTTATTTTCTTTTTTTAATTATATTACATGTTAAATATGCTTAAATATTTTTAAAAATATTTTATTTTTATTTGTTTATTAGAGAAAGGGAGAGAGAATGGGGATGCCAGAGATTACTGCCACTGTAAATGAACTCCAGGCACATGCATCACTGTGCATCTGGCTTAGATGGGTCTTTCAGTCATGCACACATATTTGAATGTGTGTACATGTGTAGGCCAGAGGGTGATACTGGGTGTCATTATCTTTAAGGTAGGGTCTTTCACTAAAAATGGAATTCATTGATCCAGCTACCCTGGCTAATCAGTGACCCCAGGGATTCCCTGTCTCTGTCTCCCTAGGAATAGGAATGGGATTAAAGGCATGTGCCACTGTACCTAGCTTTTTTTTTTTTTTTTTTTAAATGAGTTGTTGGTATCTGAATGCAAGTTAGCATGGTAAGCCCTTTACTGACTGAGTCATCTCTTGACCCCTACATGTATTCTCATCTGAGATTTTAGTAGCATTATTTCTTTTAATTGTTAAATGTCTTGAGCAGATTATTCAGGGTGAATTTGCAACCTAGCTAATGCCTTAAATTTGGTCATGTCTAGAAGTAAGTAGAAAACTGCAAGTATTGGTGAACAGGTGAGTTTTTGCTTTGTTATAATGACATATTAAATTATGATTGCTAAATGCAGTGAGAGGTTCAGTTTTTTTCTCTATTTAAGCACTATGCAGTTAATTCATAACTTTGTTTTATTTTACGTATTTTCTTGAAATAAAGCCTCTCTCTGTAGCCCAGACTCACCTTGAATTCACTTTATAGACCTTAAACTTTCAGAAATCCTCCTTTCTCTGCCTCCAAGGTGTTGTGGTTACAGGTATGAGTCACTATGCCCAGCTCCTAAGAATTTTTCAAGTATTATCTAAACATCCAAACTTTAGGAGCTGGGCAGATGCCTCACTGGGTAAAGTGCTTGCCACACAAACATGAGGTCCCTAGTTTGTGTCTCTGAAAATCTGTAAAAAACTAGGCATAGCATTCTATGCCTGAATTTTAGTGCTGGAGAGGTAGAAAGAAGGGATCCTAGGGGCTTGTTGGTAAGCTAGTCTAGTTGAATCTGTGAGTTCCAGGTTCACTACAAGAGCCTGTCTCAAAATGCCAAGTGGTGTGTGATGGAGGACAATAATACCTCATGTTAATTCCAGGACTCCACAAGTTAAACACATATCAGACATACTCCTATTCATATGTGCCCACACATTTAAAGATGAGTGCACTCTGTACATAAAACACACATGTACCAAAACTGATTTAAAAATATGCTAATTAGTGATGAGCAATACAACTCTTTTCTTTTATTAACAACTTCCATGATCTTAATCAATAGCCCATGGCAATACCCTTCCCCCCCACCTTCCCCTTTGAAACTCCATTCTCCATCATATCCCCTCCCCTTCTCAATCAGTCTCTCTTTTATTTTGATGTCATGATCTTTCCTCCTATTATGATGGTCTAGTGTAGGTAGTGTCAGGCACTGTGAGGTCGTGGATATCCAGGCCATTTTCCAGGAGCACATTCTAAGGAATCCTACCCTTCATTTGGCTCTTACATTCTTTCCTTCACCTCTTCCACAGTGGACTCAGGGCCTTGAAAGGTATGATAGAGATCTATTGCAGTGCTGAGCATTCCTCTGTCATTTATTCCCAGTACCATGATGCCTTCTCAGTCATCCTAACGTCACTGCCATCTGAAAAGAGAAGGTTTTCTAGCCCAAAGTGAGAGTAGCATTAATATATAGGTATGAACATTAAGAGAAGTACTTACTCGAAAGTTTGGTGAGCATAGTATATAAATTTAGCTAGACAGCAGCAGACATTGCACCCATAGGTCTCATGTCTACCCCTGTTGTAGGTTTTCAGTATCAGGGATGTATTCTCTCCCATGGAGAAGGCATCCAGTCCAATTAGAGGACAGTTGGTTTCCACCATGACAGATGTACCACTATTGTACCTGTTGGCTCATTTGGCCTAGCTGGCAAAATTTAAGTAGTGTCCACTGTTGAGTATCTTCACTGGTAATTTCTCTCTCTCCCATTGAGCTGCATGCAGAATAGTTTCTTCCAGGTTTCTGTCAGCTGGTCTACAAGGAGAAGGTTAGGTCAGTTCCAGCAGGATTTCTCAGTGACCTTGCAGCCCAAGTATGTAGAGTGCTCAGCAATAGGGTCTTATCATCCATTCCTGGTAAGAAACCAAGGGCCTCGGCAATGGCCTGTAATGTTTTAGGGTTATCAGGGACATCCATGGCCAACAACTCACTGGAAGGTATCCCATTGCTGGAACTGAAAATTTTCTAGTTACAATCTATGGCTTGTGAGTGTTCCATTGTCCAAAAAAGTAATTTTCTATATAATTTATTAACATCCTCTTAGATTTTGATTAGAACTCTTTTGAATAACATTCATAATGCAGATTCAATTACAAAACCAAAAATCTGGAGAAACTCAATGGTTTAATTTAATGGAAAAAATATATAGTTTTGGACTTTTGTTATTAGTGTCTAGAGGATTTTAATTTTCTTATTTTTAATTTTCTCCTAATGTTTTACAACATGTGTTTAAATCCACATTTCAGGAGTTATCTTTTCATGTATAAGTAAATCAAACAATATTTTGTTCAAGATTAATATCCTTAAATTATTGGTTAGACAAATTTGCATTTTTACAAAATAATTTTAATATTTTTCTTTAAGTTTGTTCTTTCGTAATCAGATTTTATTAAAATGTGCATTTATATAATATATATTATATACACACTTACATGTACATCCATACATACATACATACATATGTGTGCTCAAAAAGTACTGAGAGTGTGAGTTCAAAGTGGAGTCTTGTTTATCAAAAGAAAGAAAGCTTCACGCAGAGAGGAGGAATATGTTTTGAATTATATTATACAGCAAAGTGTCTAGGATCAATAATAATGTACTATACAGTCAATAACATAGTGTGCTCTACTTCAAAATAACTGAAAGTAAAGTGGAAATGTCTCACTATAAAATGAGGTGATAGATACATTAATTAGTTGTGATTTAATCTTGCCATTCTGTGCACAGGTATCAAAGTGTCACATTGTATTTGTTAATCTTACCCATTATGATCTGTTAATACAAAACTTTGAAATAAAAGTGGTTTGCCTATGCCAGTGGGTTTAGCTTCTATGCTTCTAATTCTGTATAGCTAGACTTCTAGTATACATGTCTGTCCTATTCTTATACCATATTCCATCCTAAAACAGATTTAAAATATTGTATTTTTGAATTGGGCTTGAGTGGGTACTGGGGAATCGAACCCGGGTCCTCGGGCTTCGCTGGCAGGCGCACTAACCACTGCGCCATCCCTCCCAGAAAACATTGTATTTTTAAACTCAAAATAAGTTAGGAAATCTGAAAAATGATGGAAAATATTCATATCGCAACCATGTTTTGGTCATTATTCTCTGAATCTTCCCATATACCTTTATATATAGACACTTGTAATCATAGTTTCTGCACACATCAATGTCCTGCCTTTTCAGTGTACATTTTATTATAATTTGTCACATGATCTTCAATTCATAGTCACTATAATTAAGAGACTGTAATTTTAATATTTAAGTTACAAACAGGAAGATCAATTCTACTTCCTAAAAGGCAGACCAAATGGCTGAACCTTCACTAGACCCTTACAGGAAACACCTGAACCACAAGACACTGGAGAGGGTAGGATCAAGACTAACCTAAATCTTCTACATCTTCCCTCCCTCCCTCTCCCCCTCTCCCTGCTCTCTCTCTCTCCTCTCTAACTCTTGTATATTAGTTATGTTTTTCCTCAATTTCTTAGTGGGCACTGACCTGTAACCTCCACTACCAGCTTGGGACTACCATCCACAATGAGCTTTTGATCAGAAACCTACAAGGTTTCCCAAAACAAGGACAGACTTCTGTCAGAGTACTTATTGACCCACCAAAGGCCAGTGGTAAGACCCTATTGCTGAAGACTCCATACGCAGCTGACATGTAAAATGGAATGGCATGGCTGGAAGCCAGGAGAGTCAGTCCCCAGACAGTCAGCGTGTCTAGTGTCAGAAGGTGCTACATGGGTGACTGGGGAAAATGACCAATATCTGTCCAAGCAACTCATGGTCTAACCTAATTAGCAACAAATAACCTGATGTGATGCCCACACAAGTGCAATAGTGGCACACAGCCATGGTGGGGAACCAACTGCTCTTGATTTGGCTAACGGATCCCCTCAGTTGTATGAGACCCATAGCTGGAGCTAGGAAACAAGTCAGAACCATACCCAAACATAAGCCCACTCTCCAATATCAAGCTACCATCAATCATGGGGTACAAGAGGGCCTACACCTATCAAACTCTCTATCAAAAAAGTAAGTGTTATCTCAATTTCCTGGATGCTAACTTACTCTCCGTTGGAGAATCTGCTTCTCTTTTTCAGATAGATGCAGATCCTAAGGAGAGAGTTGCCCCAACAAACCTCAAAAGGGGCCCGACTGAAACTAAGGATAATTGGCAAAACAAACAAGGGTGATGTTTTCATGATGAACCGGATACCAGCACAAAGGGGAAGGAGACCAACACAGAGAAAAATCAATTCCTACCAAATCAGAGAGCCAGAGCCTCAGAGGCCCCCAGCACCTCAGTGCTAAAGCAGACCAAAAATGGACCCAACGTGGCTCAGGGAAATTTTGTGGAAGAGGGGGCTAAAAGAATGTCAGAGTCACATGTTGGATCATGATATGCAGAGACATTTATCGTACCAATAACTGTGGGCTAACTCCACAATGCACGACCCATTTACATCAACGAGGGTCTATTGGGAGTGGTTAGATCATGGATGAGCCTAAACAATGGTACCAAACTGCCTGTATTTGCTGAAAAGAAAACTAATAAATTAAATTTTTTATAAAAGGAAGATCATTATATAATTACCACTTTCACTAATGGATATTTTTATTCCTTTGGATAAAAAATACTCAATTACTTTATTCCATTCAAAGGTAGGTGGGAATTTCAATAAAATTAAAATATAGAATTTTTAAATATCTTTATAAAAACTATTCTTCCATGTACTGTAATCTGTCTGTAAAAATTTACCCTAGAAATATTTTATAAACCTTGCCATTTTGTAAATTACTGGGATACATCAAAAAGGTGTCAAATTGGCAAAAAAAAAAAAACTATTAAATTTAAGAAGTTACTGATCGCAGTTGTGAGTGTGTGTGTGTGACAGCAATCTAAAATAAAGTGTCCTTTGAGAACAAGTAAGACTACATTATTCGATAGAGTACCTAATTCATTAATGTTGGGCTACTTAAGATTTGGATAAAAGAGGAATTCAGACAAGTTAACATTCATATGGAGGAATGAAGACAGGCAAGCCTGTGTGTTAGAGATGAGAAGATAGGCAAAAGTTTTTCCTTTCTCTGCCTCTCTCTATATATCCTTCCCAGTTCTCAATACAATAGTTTTGACCCAATACTATATTATTTTTGATCGTACATATTCTATCATTCTGCTATGCAGTATATCTCAAAAGGTAGTCCTCCTGTCTTCATGAACCTCTCTACTTTTAGACTGACAGATCTGCAATCCCTTTCTTACTCTCATCACACCGCTCAGCACATGCATCACACTCTTGAACTTCCTGATTGAAATTCTCTATGTAATTTATTTCCTCGTTATGATTTTCCTGTGATAAGGTAACTATATTTAGCATAGTTTCCTGCCAACTCCTCATCATACCAAATAGCAGAATTCCCTCCCTTTCTAAATGCTGAACAGTGTTACAGCATATATGTGTGTCGCAGTGTTTTATCCATGAAGCTGCCAATGGGTTATTAAGTTACTTCCATATCTTGGCTACAATGGATATTGCTGTCAAAAAATACACACCTTTAACATTTTGATTTCATATGATTTCAATTTAATTTTCAGCGGTACAATACTGACTTACATGAATCTGTCTTTAAAACCCAAAAGTAATAGTAATGCCCATCTCACAGGCCAGCCACTAAGAATACATGGAATTTGAGTGTTCCTTAAACCTAGCTAATGATTCCATATGGAAAGTAACCTTTGTGGGGCTAGAAATTAATTTAATCCACCAGTGCAAATGAATGCTTGCTATTTAGCAATTTTAAAACAAACATCTGTTGAATGAATAAATGGATGCAAGGGAGACTATGATAAAGCAGATACAAAGGTTTCACAAAAACCTTGGGAGTTTGAAGAAAAATAATGCAGCCCAGTGTATAATGAAAGTTTTTTTTTTTTTTAAATAAATCTCGTTAATTGGACAATGTCAGTGCAGGTAACTAAAATAACACTTTATATTTCCTGAAGGAATTTAATTCAATTCTTGTGTTGTATAGTGTCTTCTGGGTAAGGTAGTTTTTTTTCAGAATCTACTCTGGCATATACCATATTGTAATTTACTGTGTTCTCAATTTTCAAAATCATTTCTTATAGTTGGTTAGCTCAAACTCTAGAAGCATGGGAAACAAGTAAATTAAAATTACTACATAAGCAAGAAACCTTTAGTTAGATCCGTCAATACTGTTGAAAGAGAACAGACAGATATCACTTCAAGATAAGCACACTCCCTCTGTTCAGATTTTGCTCAGTGAGTACATTGTAGCACACAGAAATACCTGTACACATGTGCATATGCTTGTGTGCACACCAATGCGCACACACACACACACACACACACACAAAAAAAAAAAAAAACACGGATATTTTAGCTATTGTTGCTTATTTCCAATGTCATGTTATGTTATATTTTTAATTTACAGCTGTCACATCACACTTGGAATAGATCCTATTTATTGATTATTTATAGTTTTAAAATAAAAAATATGTATGACTTGGAATTTTGTAAATAAAGTGGTGAGAAGTTTTTCTATGATGATCACAGCTGCTAAGTAAGGGTCTTCAAAATAAAAGACTTGAGTCAGTCTTTATTTATTTAGTGAAGTTGCTAAATATCTGCTGGATAAGTCAAAGAGTATAATGTATTATCAATAGTGTTGATTAGTATTTTATATGTTGTTTTAGTTGGAAGAAGATTACATAAACTATTACTCAGAAATATACATATTAGTTAGGTTGCAATTGAAATTAACATTATTATCTTGGTGATTTTGAATAATGAAGACATATTTGCTCAAACATATTCAATTAGTTAACTTTTCTTTTAGTGGGCAATGTTTTATTCACAACAAATATAAAATCATTCATGTGTACTTGAGAAGGAATAAAGAGTGATTTTCCAATTCATAGAACATAGTAGTTTACATTATTAAAGAATCTACCATTTAGTGGAAAATTATATTACTCAATAAATTTTTAATTCTTCAAGAAAATCAAATATTTTATAGACACTGTCAGGCAAACATCATTATATTCAAGTTATTATTGCAAAAAAAAAAACCCTAAGAAATAGCAAGGTTTATTCTTCTCCATTTGTAAATGTGGATTAGGATGGAATTTAAGCTGAAATGAATTTAAATTCATGATTCTCTTCTTAAATCATTGGTAGTTTAAAGTACATTTGTGGTTTCAGGAAGATAATATAGTTTAATTTGACTAAGCATCTTATTTCAGAAAGAATGAAAGCAAACAAAATTGTGAAAATATTGAGAGAGAATCCATAAATTCCTTTTTTAAAGCTTTTGCTTTTTTGTGTGATCTTCCTTCTCCTTTTATGAGAGTGCCAGTGAATGGAGGTCAAAGGTTACTGCTGCCTCTCTAAAACTGTGATTACAAGCATGCCCTGCCAAGCCTACCTGTTTTTTGTCTTCTCCTGCTTTCTTCTTCCTTCTTCCTTACCACTTCCCTTTTCTTCCTCTTCCTCCTCTTCTTCCTCTCTCTTTTTAACTTGGATTTTGGGGTTTACTCAGATCCTCATGCATATAACTTACAAATTGAGTAATCTCCAACTTCCTTCCTCTTGATTCATTAATTACCATCCCTTTTCTCCTTGCCATGAATTTTTAATTCTTTGATTCATAGCTTTCCATAATCATCAAAGCCTGTGTGTATCTCTCTGAGAGTAAAAAATCTGATATATGCTCATAGAATACTAACCAATAGGACTCCTAAATGTAAGAAAAAAAAATGCTACAAACATTTTGGTTACTTTTAAGTTTCTAAGTTAAGTATTTCATAGGATTTAAACATTATGTTTTGATCTAGTTCAGTCCTTAGACGCTCTCTGTGAAGGGTATGTTTTAAAATATGCAAATTTATCAGGTATTATGGCATATTTCTGATGTTTATTCTCTAAGACTGTATGTGAATAAAGCAGATGTAAAGCACTTCTGTTGATGATATTGCAAAAGATTTATAGCTTATGATGTCTCAGAGCATTTGTGATATGAATATAGCCCAAAGTATTTTTAAGGGTCAGGTGAATTGTGATTCCTTATAAAGGGAAATTAATCTAGAAATAACTATTGCAAAATCTTTGTATGAGTGAATTGAAAATATCAAAAAAAAAAAACATGTTATTTGCTCTATGTCATCAGAAGACATTCAGGTACCAATAATTAGGTACTTCTTTGCTTGCCTTCATTTAGTTTGGTTCTTCCTGTATTGTTTTATTTGTCCATAGTATAAATAAGGGTGGGGGAAATAAGTAAAAGTATGGTATTTAATTATCCAAGATAATTTTCCCTTACCCAAAGTCTGCCAATTTTCAAAATAAATTCTCCTTTGATTACTTTTATAAAAAGAATAATTTATGAAATTACATAGTCCCTTATCCTAAATTCCATAGCTACAGGGATGTAAGAACCTGGTGAGATTATGGATTTTGTATTCCCTGAAAGCACTTAATTTAATTATTTTTGATTTGAAAATAAATGATATTCAGAACATCTGTGATAAATTAGAAACACTGATAAAACAGTTTACTCTAATGAAAGCACCCTCTATCAACAGGTGCAACCCTTCAATTACCCCAGGGCAGTACTCTTGACTGACTTGACACCCATGAAAACTGAAAGAAGCATTATTGCAGCTTCGTATTTAAGGAATCTGAAGGCTTCTGTTGTATCTTAGACAAGAGCATACAAGCTTGCTGGCTGATGAGACACACGTGGTCCCCTTACCTCTCCTGAGCCTGTTCTTGTAAACAGCCTTGCATACAACCAAGCCTCTCAAGGGACAAGCTTACCTTAAAACCACAGAATCACGAGGGAGTTAAATAGAGGGAGAAGAAAAAACACTCAGCTAAATTCACCCCAAAAGTCATGCCACAGGACATTGAGCTAAGAACACAATTGTTATGTGAAATTGCTATATATCCAGATGGAGCATTTACACAGCTCAAACAAGCAGTTCAACATTGCCATTCAACTGGAATTCAGAATCCAGGAATTTGGCATGCCTATGTTAAAGAGTTTTCCCAGAGTATTGAACTACAAATCAATATCAGATATCAATTACCTTGTTCACTTGTCTGCCTGAAAGTACATTCTATTCTTTTTTTAAAATTGTTTTATTTATTTATTTGAAAGAGAGAGAGAGAGAGAGAGAGAGAGAGAGAGAGAGAGAGTGAGCAAGCTCACACTAGGGCCTCTAGCCACTGAAAACGAACTTCAAATGCATGTGCCACCTTGTGCATCTGGCTTGAGTGGGTACTGGGGAATCAAACCTGAATACTTGTGCTTTCCAGGCAACTTCTCAGCCATTTCTCTAGCCCATACATTCTATTCTTATTTAGATCAGTTACCTGGCTTATGTGGCTGAGAGAAAATAGTTTTTCAGTGCACCAAAAGAGAGGAAATAGGCCGTTTTGAGTGACTGGGCTTCTGAAAGTAAAGTAGACAGGAAAGTCTGTACTTGGTAGAAATCAAAGATGATCTGCCTTCTTATCCCTTGCCTAGTTCCCTAGTCTTGTTGTTCCACAAACAACCTGGACCCCTCCTGGGAGGGAAGTCTTTCATAGTATTTAAACATTATGTTTGATCTAGTTCAGTCCTTAGAACTTAATGTCAGGGCTTGCTTCTTCCTGAGACAGCCCCCAGCCCTAATCAAACAGCTGTCACTCTGGTTCACCTGAGCTGGAAGACAGAGGCCACCTCTATAAGGTTATAACTGTCTTTGCAAGAGGAAAGCATACTCTCTGAGCTGCCTGACCACTTGAGAACTTTGAGCTGTGGGTGAGTTTTTCCAGGCCTGTTTAGTGGAGGCCCCTTACCCCTCTAGCCCTTACTCTTTCATGACTTCTTTAGCCCTCCAACACCCCACATGACTGGAGCTCTTGGAACTTCCTTTCTTCTTTTTCTTTGTTTTCTCCACAGTTTTCCAAGGTCCTCCAGGTGGGATCTCTAGCTATGTGAGTGCCTTTCCTTGGCTCTGAACTTACCCCCAATAAATACAATAATTTAATAATTATCCTTTGCAATCTTTTGTATTCAGTTCTTTTATTAAAATTAGATATGAACCTAGGGTTTGGGGTTCAAGGACTTTCCTGAATCCTAAGTACCCTGTTATATATTTTTCTCATTTAGCAATTGTGTGGAACCAAACTATAAGTGCTTTCTTAGCATGGAATATGGAGAGTAAATGGGAGTGGCTGGTCTTCCAAGAAACCACTGATAAACCAAGTGCCATGACTCATTTGAAGGTGAGAATATATGCTGTTAAATTGATTTTTTTCTCTGGGGAAAAAAGTGTATATCTCTGGTAACATCTTTTACAATGATCACACACATTTTGGGAAATGAAAGGATTCATCACAGTTGTGCTTTATTTATTCATTTGAGTAAAAATTACAGGTTTTCTTATGACATTTTCATACACATGTCATTGCAATCTGCTCAGGTTTGCCCTCTACTTTATGTACTCTCTGTCATCCTTCTCGCCCTCTCCTCTCCATCCTTTTGCCTTCCTCTAAGAATAACAACTCCAGAAATCTATAGAACATGAAGAATGTAGGTAACCACAATGTATAGCACTTTTGAACATACAAGCATATTTTATGTGTTGTTAGTATGTACACACACACACACACAGGCATGCACGCATCTGCATAGGTTCATTTACTTGTTCTGCCTTTGTTAGCCACAGCCAATCTCTGCTGCACCTGTCTGGGTTGAGTTTAGTAGGACTCACTGAAAGGGCAGGGCACTGCCCATCAGCTCATAGGACTAGAAATATCTGCCCATCCATCAAAAATCCTTTTAAACAGCAATGGCCAGCTTCCTGGCCATACATTCTTGTAGGGAATTTGCTGACCACCTGATTCTTCAGGCAATTGAAAACCTGTTTCCATAAGAAGAGGAAGCCAGCATGTCACCAGTGCTGCTGTTATCACCATGGTCTTCTTCACCCTGCTCTTGGTCATGCCCTTTGTCTCCTTGTATGTGTACAATAACAAGCCCAGCACCATCCTCCAAAAACAAGTAACTCAACCATGAGCAGAAATGATGATTATTTCTGGTAATGGTACCCAGGCCCTAATGAACTATCCCTGGCTCCAGTGGTAGCATACTTACTCTATTAGGTGAAAGTTTTATCTTAATTTTAAGAAAATTTCCTTTGTGCCTACTCCATGAATGTGTTTATATGTATATTATATGTATATGTTTATATACATACATATATATGTGTGTGTGTATAACATAACACCATTTGTATAACACTAATATATGTTTTAGATTTTTGTTGAAATTTTTGCATTTTCTTATTGTTTACTTCTAAAACTTATTTTAAAGATCAGTGTAAAATGCAAGAGCTTTAAATTTTTTTCTCCTCTATGAAAGTCAGTGCGATGTTGGCTAAATTCATTGCAGTTATTATTTTTTTTTTGTAGTTATTTCAGGCTTCATTACCTTGATTGCATTATCCTACACAGTGACCCAAAACAGACTGTTGTATTCTTTTAATTATTTGACTTCTAAGATAGTGCATAAATTTAGCAGAATTTTTTACAAAATAATTTTTACCCATAATGTATACAGAAGAGATAAGTATAAATTTCCTTACATTGAAATATGACCGTAACATTTATGCTGTCATTCAAAACTACTTTAGGCATTGACCTTCAACTCATTCCTCTTGTTTCCCAAATATTTACTGGAAATGTTCAATATCAAAATGACCTTAAAACATAAGATATGAGAAAAAAATATACCTGCCTTTGTGGAGTTGTTATGGCATACTTATTCTGGTTTATTCCATATATACTATTTTATTACAGTATTTATCTATTATGAAATTTGCAGACACCTTCTAAACAAAAATGTGAGACCCCATTGGTTGAACTTTATGATAACTAAATAATGGGAAGAAGATTATTGTCTTCATGTCTTTCAAGGAATGAGAATAAATATTAACCCCAATGGCAGATATGAGGAGGTTACATTTAACATTCTATGTAAAAAACAAAACCTGCATGGCAAATGTTTTAGCATCGACTGAATGGCTCCATAATTTTCTTAGGAAAGTTAAAAAGGTGGGAGTTAAGTGAAGAGGGAAATTAGATGTACCCATTGATTTAATCTTGAGGTTTCCAATAAAATGTTCCGAATACTGAGAAGTGCTGGAATTAAAGTAATGCACCACCACACCTGGCTTATGAAGTAAAGTTCATGTTAATTTTACCTGCTTATTTGTTAACAAATTTCATTAATTTTGATCTTTTCAGTTTTCTTTAATTTTTTATAAAGTTTTTCTTTGAAGATTTCACAGAAGAAGTAAATGTATTTTTTATCATATTAACACCTTCTGTCCTTTTATCTCCTTCCTATTCACAGTTAGCCTCTTTTTCTCCCCAACTGTTCACTGTCTTAATTTCATGTCTTTATTTATTTTTTTTTTGAGACCCACTGTGTGTAATAAGGTTGCTTTATGAGCATGGGTGGAGAGGTATTGAATTTGATCATGGACAATTTACCAGTGGCTACACTACTAAAGAAATTGTCTCCCAGCACCACAGTAACTAGTAAATACTAATAGCTCATCAGGGAGGAACAGGGCTTCATGAGCCCTTCCATCATGCATGATGCAATGATGATCGGTTGCATCTTGCACAGGAAACCATAGCTGGTCTGAGTTCATGAATGGATCAACCATGTCATATCAAAAGATCATATTTGAAGGAAAATCGCCATGAGTTCAAGGCCACCCTGAGACTACAGAGTGAATTCTAGGTCAGCCTGGGCCAGAATGAAGCCCTACCTCAAACAAAGAAACAAACAAATAAATGAACAAACAATCTAACAACAAAAAAGATCACTTTTTAAAACACTCCTCCCCAACCTCCCACAGTAAAATCCTGAATTACCCCAAATCTACAGAAGGAAAGCAAGAGCCTTAGTCTTAAATCAACTCAGGACACAATTCTTTGCAGGCAGGAGTAGATCAACAACAAACGTATCATTCCAGAAAGACCCAGCTTGGGTCCCTCTGTCATTGGCTGACATAAAGATGAATAAAATATGTACCTAGTGAGAAAATACAGCTAAAAATACTCATTATGTTACAACCCATCCTCAAGTTGTGCTAATGTTTTGATAAAAGCAAAGCAATCCATGACCTCAAGTGAGCCTCTAATTAGAACTCTGAGATAATTATCTATACTGATTTATGCTTCAATAACTTCAAACATGTTCAAATTTGAGGTAGTTTATTAAACTTTATGTTTAAGGATTCCTCAATACATGAAATATGGCCAATATGCAACAACTTCAGACATAGAGGTTTTGTTATTGTCCTTATTGAAGTGAGAGCAGTAGTTTCAAGATAAGATAGCATACACTCTAAATGCAAATTAAAAATAAAAGAAGACACTCCTGAGCTAAGAACTGTTTCCAACAGTTGGTTAGAAAGTCTTGAAGTATTCTTGTTGATTTCTATTCAAAATATAGGGAATACACTGTTAAAAATAAAAATATAGAGTTCAATCTAAAACTTCTATCTGATCCCAACTGTCTCTCCATTCAGTATAATTTTAAAAGGAATAAAGCCTATTGATCAGGAAATCAGCAGTGAAACATGAAGTTGGAAGCAAAACAACAACAAAAACATCCTGTTTGTAATAGCTGGCATGGTTTTGAAAAAGAAAAGTACCCAAAAGTGATATCCCTTCCTTTTCAACTTTTTTTTTTTTATTTTGCTGTTCATTTTTATTTATTTATTTGAGACAGAGAGAAAGAGGCAGATAGAGGGAGGGAATGGGTGCGCCAGGGCCTCCAGCCACTGCAAACGAACTCCAGACACGTGCGCCCCCTTGTGCATCTGGCTAAGGTGGGTCCTGGGTAATCAAGCCTCGAACCAGGGTCCTTAGGCTTCACAGGCAAGCACTTAACTGCTAAACCATCTCTCCAGCCCCTTTTCAACTTTTAAAGAAATATATTTATATCATTTATTTATGAGAGAGAGAGAGAGTGGGTGCACCAGGGCCTCTAACCCAGCAACTGAATTCCAGATGCATGTACCACCTTGTCCATTTGGCTTACATGGGTCCTGGGGAATCAACCCTGGTTCCTTTGGCTTTGTAGGCAAGTACTTTAATTTCTAAGCCATCTTTCCAGCCCCCTTTTCAACTTTTTATAACACATTTTATCATTTAGACTTGCAGTGATGTCAGAATCATTAATTTTGGAGAGTATATAAAGGTGTCAGTGTCCAAGAGTCTGTATTTTCTCAATATTCTCAAGATAGCATTTAAGTAAATGCAACGAGTGTGCAAGTTAAAAGAGCCTGCCAAGTCAGCCATTTCACTAGAGCTGAAATGGTAATATTGAATTTTTGTAATCAACCATATTGGATTATGTTATGTGATAATACTGATAACCTAGCATGTATTTGCTAACACCAACACTTAAACAATATAGTGTGTTAGATTTTCTGGTGAACCTAGAACTGTAAAACAGATTTAACATTCTCTTATAAAAATAAAGTGACCATCAGAATTTAATTCACAATGAATTAAAGATCTTTTTTCAAGAACCTATAGGTAAGTATGACCTATGAAAAATTTTGTTTAGTACCCCATATGGCAATGATCTTGAAACATTTTATAAATAAAAAATCTGCAAAACTTTTGCAACTCACTTCTAAATTTAATAATAAACTCAAAACATAAAATTGGTTTTGTATTTAATTTAGCACAAATTAGAATGAATAACTGAGTGATAAAATATATAGAAAATTAGAATTAACTCCCAAAATGATTTAAAATCAAAAATACTTATGAAGAACCTATTTTATATAAAATAAGCAGTTCAAATATGTGATTATATTACTATAATATAAAATGACATCTTCAAAATTGTGGCTATTAGGGCCTAATGACCTGATAATGTGGTCTTATTAACGAACAGTCTGTTTAACTCTGATGGAGTATAAAGGAAGGGATGGAGGAAGGAAGGGAGGAAGAGATAAAAAGAGTAAGGATATATCCTAATAGTCAGAAAAGATTCTGGATATAATGTTTCTGAACCCCTTCATTTGTAATAGGAGAAGCAGAAATAAAAAATGGAAAAACAAATCAAAGTAATTGTATTTAGCTATGTTTTCTATACAGCATGTCAAATAAACCCTAAATGAATAGTAGCTAAAATCAATGAAAAATAAATTAAATGGGTAAAAAGTCCTAATTGTTCTATAAATGCTTCTTTCATGTCCTGTTCTAGTGGTCATTTTTTCCTCATTTCTTAATGTAGTATCTCTTAATGTAAAGATAGTCACTTTTTCAGTTTTCTTTGTGAGACCAGAGGTAATAAAATGCAAATAAGATTATGCTTTTACTGAATTGTCTACATGCAAATTCTGTAACATGAACAACAGGGCAGCTTTCTTTCCCAATACAAAATTAAACTGAGTTAAAGAAACTGCTTGGGTAAGGCGGTTTGGCCATTTCAATAAATGTCTACCATTTATTTGTTCATTTCCCTGAAAAGCTTTGTGTGTTCAATGAAAATTGATACGAGTGAAAGGATATAAAGTCTCCACGCACAAAGTAGGAAAAAAAAAGCACACTAATTTAAACATACTTTTTATCTCCTGCCATAAGCATAATTTTAGAAAGAAGGGCAGCTCTTGGCTGGACCTGTTTATTTCTCCAGATGACTCTGCTTGTGCTGGTCGTAGAAAAGATTCCATGTCCTTCTGCCTTCTTATCTGAGAACAATGGTGTTTCTTAATGAATAAGCTGAATTGTTTTAGCTCAACAAGTCCATAAGTAAACAATAAATTCTTCCCGTACTTAATTTTATCTACTGGTATTTAAAATCGCATCTTTTGTCACAGGCTGACTTTGTAGTTTGCTTAGGATTTTCTTGCCATGAAGTTACTCATCACTTGCATTTGTAGAGGTGTGTGTGTGTGTGTGTGTGTGTGTGTGTGTGTGATTACAGTACCTTAAAGACAACCATTATATTTGAAGTTTGGAGGCTGAGACAGGGAGGGGGCTGGAAATTCTTCTATCACAGATTGTTCTGTAAGGTTGACTTCACTTCAGTCGCTTACCTATACATGATATCTATCCCTAAGGCGACAATGTTAGATTTCCACATTTCCAAGTTTGTTTGTTAAGCTTCATTAAATCCATGGAATGATCTTATACAATTTTAAAGTTTTCTACATTGCTTGGTTATTAATTACAGGGGTGTTTTTGGAAACTTGAGACTAAATTCCAAAATCATGTCCCTTTGGGTGATTCCTTCATATTATCCATGCTCCTTTATACAAACTCAACAATGAATAGGCATGTATCTACTTTTTGCATTTGAACTTTTTAATGTTACATAATGTTTTAAGTTGTACTTGTATTTTGAAATGAAATGGTACTTTCTTTCTTTTTTTTATTTTTATTCATTTATTTATTTATTTATTTGAGAGCGACAGACACAGAAAGAAAGACAGATAGAGGGAGAGAGAGAGAATGGGCACGCCAGGGCCTCCAGCCTCTGCAAACGAACTCCAGACACATGCGCCCCCTTGTGCATCTGGCTAACGTGGGACCTGGGGAACCGAGCCTCGAACCTGGGTCTTTAGGCTTCACAGGCAAGCACTTAACCACTAAACCATCTCTCCAGCCCAGGTACTTTGTTTCTTGTTATAGTTTAATGTTATTTCATTTTATGATTATATTTCACTCTTAATTCATTAGTTAAGTGGTAAAATATTGCTTTATTTTATTTGAGAGATATTGAGATTAATTATGCTTTATGTTTGGGGAAATGTTAAAAATTCTTGAGTATGCATTTAAGTGAGGGTTTCATGGTTCATAGCTGTGGTAGTTTGATTCAGGTGTCCCCCATAAACTTAGATGTTCTAGATGCTAGGTTCCCAGCTGATGGAGACTTGGAAATTAATGACTCCTGGAGGCTGTGTATTCTTGGGGGTGGGCTTATGGGTGTTATATCCAGTCTTCCCTTGCCAGTGTTTGGCACACTCTCCTATGGATGTTGTCCACCTGATGTTGTTGAGGAGGTGATATCCACCCTCTTTGTTCATTCCATCATTTTCCCCAGCCACCATGGAGCTTCCTCCTCTCTAGTCTGTAAGGTAAAATAAACCTTTCCCCTTTAAGCTGCTCTTGGTTGGGTGTTTTATTTTTATTTTTGCTAGCAATGCAAACCTGACTGCAATAGCAAGGTAATTTAGTACTTTAGTTTTGAAGATCTTCATCCTATAAGACCCTGCAGTTGTTTGCAGTACAATCCCACCATTAAAATTTCTAGACCTCCTTGCCAATGTTTGTTTTACTTTTTCTTGTAGCATACATAAATTGGTATTTCTGTGAGATTTAATTTTCTTAGCATTTAATGCCTATGCTATATGTAAAAAATATAAAAATAGATGGATATAGATATAATTATATAAATGGTAAATAAAATGAAGGTATATATAAAAATGTCCAAATATCTCATGCTAGCAAAAAGCTGTAATTTTTATGAGACACAATATATATTTAGGGTCAGATACTCTTTTATATGGGAAGAAATGATCCATTGATTGACTCCTGAAAGATGAATATATTGACAAGAGGTAACAAATCATTGTAAAGCACTAACTAAATTAATTTATCTTGGGCAGAGTTTTTATTAAGAATTTAAATGTATTAACATAATGTAGGTTGATCTTAATCCCATCCTGTTGCATTCTGGTCTTCCGTCTCTCATCTCTATTTTACTGAATGCTCTCCTCTTTCTAAGTAATCCTTCCTCTGTTTTGGTATCAGATTCACTTTGTCTTCCTTGATTATCTATACTAAAATCTTATGAAAGTATCAATATTCACTAGCACCAGTCAGAATGATTTAAAGACTTGTAAGATTGGGCAAGCATAATCATTACATCTGAAAAATAAACACTGAAGTGAATGCAGTAATTATATACTTTTACTATTTTGTAATAATGCAAGAGGAGAATGTTTTTAAACATCACAATTAGCAGAACATGATAAAATTGTGACTTTTCCATAAAATTTTCATTAATAATTTTAGAAGGATATTCTGTGGGTAGTCAACTACATTTGTGTCATATTGTTCAAATACTAGAAGAAAGGGAAAGATGGAGAAAACAGCTATGATAACTTCAAATCCCTATTTCATTCCTATCTTTATGCTGTGGTATCTCCTTGGATCCTAACTTCCTCAGTACCCTAGGAATTATGGATATTTCTTATCTCTATTGTTAGAAACGTTGGATTTAGCTAGATTATCAAGTAAATTGCATTTTTATTTCATGTGTATATGTGTATGCATGTTTATATGTATGTGGACATGTGTGTGCACATGCTTGTGACAGTCAGAGATTGGTTTGATGTCTATCTTGATCACTTTCTACTTTATTGACTGAAATAAGGTATTTCACTTGAACTCAGATTTCACCCACTAAGCTAATCACCTAGCATTGCTGGTCATTTTGCCCCATAGTGTTTCTGCCTCCTGAGTGTTGGGATTAATTGTGCTCACCAAACCCAACAATATTTACATGGATACTTGAGATCCTAAGTCCAGTTCTCATACTTGTGTAGTTGGTTCTTTTTTAAATTTTTTAATTAATTAATTAATTTATTTATTTATTTATTTTTGGGTTTCCAAGGTAGAGTCTCATTCTAGCCCAGGCTGGCATGGAATTCACTATTCACACCTGGCTTGTAGTTTGTTCTTTATTCACTGAGCTATCTATGGTCCCTGAATCCAGGTTCATTGTTTATAAAATAGGGGTCTTAGCCAGGTGTGGCGGTGCAGGCCTTTAATCCCTGCACTTGGGAGACAGAGGTAGGAGGATCTCTGTGAGTTCAAGGTCACCCTCCCTGAGACTACATAGTGAATTCCAGAGTGAGACCCTACCTCAAAAAAAAAAAAAAAAAAAGAAAAAGAAAAAAGAAAAGAAAATTGGGGACTTATATTATATGCTTTGTTATTTTATTGCATAGCTCATAATTTTTTTATGATTTTATATTTGATTTACATTATTTGTAAAAGATTGTATCACAGAAACAGAATCTTATCATTATTATTATTTTTACCAATTGAAACTTAACAAAAATGTTAAAAATTGATTTCACTGTGAGAGCAGACAGCCTTTTTTCCAACAAAATTCCTTTGGCATTTGCAAGTTGTCTGTGCATATTGTATTTTAACAAAATTTCATGTAGAAAGAATAATGTTTTATATGAAGCAGGAAGAGCTAGAAACCAAGCTAATAATTTGTGTTACAAAATGTAAAACATCAGGTAAAATGATAGATAGGGAATAGTAAGTATGAATTCCTGGAATGAGACATGAAATGAGGGAGATAGAATTAGTCAAATATGAACGCTGCTATCATAATATTCCGAGGTACATATTTGTTTTGAGTAGCAGATTATATTGGAAAGGGACACAGAAGTTAGCTTGCCAGGCAACATGAATACTAGCATTTTTAGTAGTCTTAACTAGAGAAGTGAATTTTTGTTACCTTGTGGATTGATTTTGCCTTCCACTAATGCTCTGCATTAGTCAAGTTTCCCAAGTTCAGTAGAACTAATAGGTTGACTAGATACCATATAAAGGGACTTATTATCTTGGCCCATGTGATATGGGAAGAATAGTCCGGCAATATTCATCGTTGTACTTGAAAGGCTGAGAAACCAGCAGTTGCTCAGCCTTTGTGGCTGTCTGCTTAGGTCATCCCAATCTGGTGCAGACAGTCTCCAAGATGCCTGGCAATCTCCTGGTTTTTCATCCACATTGCAAGGGCAAAGAAGTTCAGGTCCCATGTCAAAAAGTATAATAGGATAAAAGGATAGACACAGTTACTAGAAAAAAAAAGTCAATGTTTTCATGTAAAACCAGTTCTGATTTGACCTCAGACCTCCTTATTTCTGAGCTGCTAACCAAATGTGCCACCAAATCTAGTGCTGTGTCTTCTCCCCTCAGTCAATTCTGGAAATGCCCTTCACAGATACATGCAGAGGTATGTTTCTTACTTGATTCTAGATCCAATTAAATTGGCCATCAAGATTCGTCATTATATAGTGTATTGTTGAAGTAAGAAGGTCAAGTTTAATGTAAACGGATAGTGATAAACATTCACAATGGTGATTTTACTCCCTGTGGCCAATGGAAGTGATACCTGTTCCTTCGGTGTGCTTTTCTAGGGGAGCATAGCAGGGCGGTGACCATGACTAGCCCACGCTGGAGCCACCATGGCCTCATCAGATATGGTTTGTTGCTCTACCAGGAAATGACAACAAACACCAGTGCTATACAATGCAAAACATACCCTCTGTGTATTAATTAATAGGCTCTTGGATAAATTATACAGCACATTTATCTGTCACTCTGTCAATGTATATGAAAAGTGTACAAACTTGATACATTTCATTGTGCTTCATTGAAACAAATTTTTATTTTAAGACGAGACATTATCTGACTTCAGCAACATAATATTTGATATAAATTATGAAGTTTTAATATTTAATTCAATTTTAGGTTTGGAAACTAAAGACAAGATTTGTGTGATTGAAATATAATCATGATGCTTTTATTTATTAAAGTTCATAGCTAATCAATAGTTCTTGTTTGAGTTTTCTATAAAAAGAATATTGCACTTTATTGAATTATATGGAATATATATACAAGTAGAAAGACTATTACATAAAAATTATATATTTACAGAGTGTTCTAAGAAAAGGATAATGCGGGCTGGAGAGATGGCTTAGCGGTTAAGCACTTGCCTGTGAAGCCTAAGGACACCGGTTCGAGGCTCAATTCCCCAGGACCTACGTTAGCCAGATGCACAAGGGGGCGCACGTATCTGGAGTTCATTTGCAGTGGCTGGCAGCCCTGGCACGCCCATTCTCTCTGTCTCTCTCTTTCTCTGTTGCTCTCAAATAAGTAAATAGATAAAAATAAACAATTAAAAAAAAAAGAAAAGAAAAGGATAATGCACTTTGTTATATTCCAAATGTGAGTACAATAGTTGCTAATATTTTTCTCTCTATAAACCAGAATGAGATTCTACTATTTTATCAAATTTAAATGAATTATGGTTGCTGTTTTGTGCATATCATATTTTCAGTATTGCTGATAAAATTTCTGAAGATTCTTCATTATTACTTCTACTACACAACAAACTTTGTACAATGATATATTCTTTAATATTTTAGGAAAAATTCAGTATGTGAGAGAGATGATTGTGTTTCTGAGAGTTCTCACTATGTGCTCCAGAAATCAGATGTTGAATTTGTCATTTTGTGCATATTAACAATTGCCCTCTTGTTACCAGAAATAATTTTCATACAGTGGAAGTAGAAGAATTTCAATAGTGTAGCTAAGACATTAAACATATAACATGCAATATCTTATCACACTTTTAACAATTAAAATTATATTTGATTTTTCTAAATTTTCTGCTATAACAATATGATTGCCTACATTTTACAGAAAAGAAGTGTGAGTCCAAGTGAGGTCATTTAACTTGTTGTAATTGTAGTTTTCAGGTTTTAAAAAACAGGAAACTCTTCCTTCTAACAATATATACGTTTCTCATTCTATCACACCACATTGCAACCAGATATAGGATTCTTTGACCTAGGCCAGCCGTACATACACAAGGTTTTGCCTCAAGTAAAATAGCCCTTTTGGGTAATGACACTGATCCTGTTTATGTATGACAATTGCCGAGGGCCTAAGTATCCCCCAATGATCTCATCTCAGAATAGCATGATCTTGATATTGAATAGTAGAAGATATGACATTTAAGGGGGCATAACCAGTAACAATACAGCAAACCCTTTTTTTAGGCATTAACTTAGACATAGTGCATTCTTTTCTCACTGGTCCTTATTTCCTTCACTTCATATCCTCCTTCCCTCCATTCCTCTTCTCTTGGTTCTCCCTCTGAATAGTTTCAACAATATGCCATTGATTTTGCAAATGCATTTCTTGACATACATTGCCACAGAATTCTTTTTTAATATATATTCTATTTTGATATATCTTAATCATTATATACAATACCTTAGACTCTCTTATTTCCCTTGTTCTCTCTGCACTCCTTCTTTTCATCTCTCACTACTGTCTATGCCATGGAAGAGAATGCCCCCGCCCCAACAATATTTAACTATCATTACTTCATAGAGGTGTCAATTCATGAGGGGAGTGATCTCCCAAATATCTCCCCTGTCTATAACAGCATTTTGACTGGACCCCATTATGTGCAGATCTTATCGGTGCCTGAGATGAGTTCATTCTCACAATAATCTAGTTATGTTTAGATGTCACAGTTCCACTGCAGTAGTGGGCACTTCTCTGGGGACTATATTCTCTCAGGTGTGGGCTCTTGACCTGGTTTTCAGTTGCAGGTATGTATTGGATCAGTGTGGGCCACCAGTGAAATCATAAAACAGCTATTTACCCCTGTTACCTTCATGCCACTATTGTACCAGAGGGTACCTTTTGCTCTAGATAATTCTTTCTCTTTTCTTTCCTTTTATTGTGGTAGTATCTCGCTCTAGCCCAAGCTCACCTAAAATTTCCTGTACCCTGGCTGGCCTTGAACTCCTCACAGTGATCCTACAACTTCTGCCTCCCAGGTAATGAGATTAAAGGTATGTGTGCCACCACACCCGGCTTGCACTAGATAATTCCAGTAGCATTTAGAAAATTATTTTCAGGTGTTAGTAGACATTGAGAATAAAATCATCACTTATATCTTTATGTGAGACATTTCATTCCATGCAACAATCTAATAGGCTAGATCATTCAACCTGATGTGACATGGCATATTATAAATAACAATATTGAACTGAGTTATGTAATATCCAAACTTTCTTCAAGCTCTCATATTCTATGGTTTGATGCATATTAAGTACAACTCTTAAATTAGATCTTAAATTAAATCAGTTCTGATAGATAGCATACTGTCATGTGTTAATGATATATAGAATATGATTGATGATAATGATGATGGTAATTATATTTAAGGTGACTACTTTTCTGTACCATACTCCTGAAGTGGTCCTCCTTGGACTCAGTAGTTCTACTACTAGATATATATATATATATATATATATATATAGATCGATAGATAGATAGATAGATAGATAGATAGATAGATAGATAGATATAGATATATAGTTGCTCCTATTTTTTTCAAATGAGAAAACTAAAGTTTGGATCATTTAATTAGTATTCCCAGTGTCCTAATTTATATTCCCAAAGTTAGTGACTTCATTCACATGGTTATCTGTAAGGAGCTTTACTTATGCTGTCTAGTATCTCAATTTCTTTCTTTGTGTGTAAAAAGTGGGTATGCATTTTTCAACAAACTGAAGTTCACTAAACTACACAAGAAGCTTTGCATAATGACTATGAAGCAAATATACATGAATAAGTTTTCACTAAAGCATAAAATCAGCAAAGATTTCAAAGATGACTCTGTCTCTTTGGTGTCCAATATAGTGACAGAATATTGCATTCTGAATTGCTACAGGGATTCTGATGGACAGTGTCTTTACTTAGATACACTGTATGAGTGAGTGAGTGTGTGTGTATGTGTGTGTGTATGTTCCATAATATCACTTAAAAGCATTTTTAAAATAATTAACTACTTTAAAGACAACACTGGGTACAATGTAAACAATTAACTGTGACTCATGCTATTTTGCTATTCTTTCATTTTTGTGTCTCTTGAAATGATTTATTCCTCATTTAATTTTTGTTAAACACATACCTATACTTGTTCAAAAAAATTACCCCCCTTTGCAATTGACCAATGATGAGAACATTGCACTTGATTTATGATACTGACATTTAATACACGTGTGACCTTATAAAAAACATGCCTCAGTCAGGTTAAATCACAAGTTGAGAACAAATTTTTAATCTTAAATATAATTACCATCATCATTATCATGAAATACACAAGGTTGTTTTTGGTTAATTAAGTATCACTGAGAGGAAGAAACTGACATAAAAACAAGAAGATAAATAAAAACTCAGGAATAAGATGAGACATATTTGTTTATCATGGTCTCTAATAGAACTTCTAGGGCGTAAATGCATCACTTCCACTTTCCAAAATTTGCAAATGTTACTTCTTTGAGTCAACTAGCAAGGTCACATTGAGTGTGGAACTCCAGGTAACCATTGTAGTTTAATCAAGCTGCCAATACTAAAAAGTGAAATCAATAATTCTGCCTATGGGTTATTTATTATTATTAAAATGTGTGACTTTGATGAGAATTTTATCTTTACATAATTGTGGAAATAATATGCAAACATGCATTGAAATTCATGCTACAGATAAAATGTTTGTTTAGGAAATAACAGTTACAATTTATTTTTTGAATGATTTTTTTCCAAATAAATCACTATAAATAAATGTGTTCTACTACTTAAAAATATAGGCTTTTAAAATTTTATTTAACTTGTCATGTTTTTATCTCTCTTTTCTGTATTATATTAGGGGAGATTTTTGGTTGACTTAACTTATTTCACACTTTTAAAATGAAAAAGAGTGTTTCATGTACTTTTTGTATTTCATTTTTTTCCTAGTGAATTCCAAAATAATCTAATTTTACATAAATGGTAGAGAAGAGAGAGAGATGATTCAGAAATATAAAATATTTGTTTTCAATCCTGCCCTCCTCATTTCAATTCCCCAGGAATACCACATGCACAGGGTACAAAAAGTAGCATGGGTCTGTGGTGCAAAAGCAATGACAGGCAAAACTAGAATAATCTGGAAGCCTTCAGGCCAGATAAAATGGTGCACATATAGTAGCAAAAACACCAAGAGACCCAGTCTTATAAAGAAAGGAAATGTGGAGGACAAACACCACAAGGTTGTCATCTTACCTCCACATATGTGCCTGCACACACACACACACACACACACACACACACACACACACATCATATCTTAAAGATCAAACATGATAAATCATTTAGTCAAGGAAACTATTGTTTTGAATTTCTTCAGTAGTTTTAAAAATATCTATGTACTCCAAATTTAACTAATAAACAAGTAAGATATATTTTATCCTATAATCTCTACACTTGGCTAAGATACATAGAAAGTGACTATTAGAAACTACAATATAAGGGTTTATTGACTTGAGATGCATTATATTTCACTCAGAAATGGAAAATACTTTCAAAATTATATTTTCTAATATACATATAAAACATTACCCAGATAAAATAAGGAAATTATATCAAACATAGACAATCTCAAGAAATTATTGATGTATCCATTTACTTCCTGTATTTATTATCATTTTCATAACAGAGATGATTACTAATATCAAACCATTATAGTACATATTTAAGAGATCATACAACTATTTTGTTGACTCAAATTGTACTAATGTTGAGTTATAGTGTGTCATAATCATGATGAGAAACTACTTGCAAAGCCTAATTATAACTAACAGTATACTGATAAACTCAAAATCCATTGCATCTATAAATGAAAAGATGCTTGAAGAGATATTATATTTATTTTATTTCAGAAATCTTTTGAGCAAATTTGATATAAGTCACATGATGCATATTTAAAATAGACCAGGACTGAAAATCAGTTTACTGACAGGGTATGTAGTTATTTGTGATATTAGAACATAAATCATTATCACAAAGCATTAAGAACTTCTGACCATGACTATTCCAAAAGCAGCACAGTGAGGAAAGCATTCTTGTGGATTTGTCATAAAACAACAAAACAATTAACTTGTTCCTGAATTTAGGTAGACATGTAAAGTATAATGAAAGCTGCAGAGGAGTGTATAGATGCAGCATGGATATGTTTACCAATGTGTACACATGATCACATGTATGTGATGTGAAAAAAAAAGTGTCACAAGAGAGTTAAAATATTTGCAGCTGTAAAAAGAGGACACGTATGTATCACTTGAGTATTTCACTAATAACTGATCAATCATGGAAAAAAATCCTGGAGTAATAAATTTACAGAACACTTCTGTACTAAAATAAAAAATCCACCTTATATTTCAAATATGTTACATTATTTATGGAGATTATCAAACATCCTATCTTTCATTCTAAGGAAGGCATTAAAAGGATTCATAATGTGACCTTTGATAAAATCATGAAATTTACTATCCTAAATTTCACCAAAATGAGTTGTATTTCCCTGCTCTGAAGTAGCCTTCTAGAAATTTACTCCTATGGACTAATTTAATGATAGAATTTCACATTTAAATTTTTTTCCTATATTTTCAACCAATAATACCAAAATCATTATTAAAAATGGCAATGCTTTCTTCTGGTCAAGATGGCATCCACCTAATCATGCTTCACCTTGCAGAGAAGGAAAGGCAAGATCTTTGGGATTCTTTGGGGTTTGCTGATCCTAGTAGACCTCCAGTGGGAGGGTATGAAGGAGTGAAGTAGGAAATCTACTGATTCCTATGTTCTTGGCTAGCCCACAAGTCCAAGACCACTAATCCCCTCAAGCAGCCATCCAAGCAAGTCTCAGCCATTACCTCTCTGTGCTCAGACACAGACCAGAAGACTAGCATCCCATTCCCTTGGTTCTACTTTTCCCATAAGACCTCAATCCCATCTGCTGCCCAACCTGCACTTCCTGAAGTTTACTTAGACCCAAGCCAGCAAGCTCTTCTTCAGTCCTCCTTTCCCCTTTCTGCCACCCAACCTGACTGCCACCCATCTCATCCCAAGCAACACCTGACCCACGGCAGTCCATATTCCTTTCCCACCTTGTCACAGGACCCAGCAGTTCCATCTAGTCTCTGTTATACAAAGCCAAAACTGCAGAGAGTAGTCCATGGAATATTCCACACAGAAGAGTCAAATAACCACCCTCAAGTGCCTACAAGAAGCATATCATAATAACCACACTAGAGTAGGCACAAGAAAACTATAAAGTCAAAGGAAAAAACAAACCACATAAACCACCACAATATGGTAGAGATTAAATCAAACCTCACAGTTATTACCCTAAACATTAATGACCTTAATTCACCTATTAATAAATATAACAGGGTATATCAGAAAATTAGACCACTCAATCTTCTGTCTTCAAGAAACCCACCTCACCACTAAAGACAGACACCCTCTCAGGGTGAAAGGGTGGAAA
This sequence comes from Jaculus jaculus, assembly GCF_020740685.1. Taxonomy (NCBI): domain Eukaryota; kingdom Metazoa; phylum Chordata; class Mammalia; order Rodentia; family Dipodidae; genus Jaculus; species Jaculus jaculus. The sequence continues at coordinate 34,477,552 of NC_059112.1, forward strand.
ATGATATTCTAAGCAAATTAAACAAAGAAAAAAAAAACAGCTGTAGCTATACTAATATCAGATAAAATAGACTCCAAACGACAAGTAATCAAACAAGACAAAGAAGTCCACTTCTTACTTACAAGGAAATGATCCAACAAGAGGATAACACAATCATCTAACTTTATGCACCAAACACAGGTGCACCACAATTTATAAAACAAAACCTACTTGACAACAAAACAGAAATAACCACTGACACCATCATAATTGGGGACTTCAATACTCCATTATAAGCAATAGATAGATAATCTAAGCAGAAAATTAACAGGGAAGTAAAAGAGCTCAAAAAACCATATATCAATTAGACCTAATGGACATCTGCAGAACATTTCACCACAGATACACATATTATACATTCTTCTCAGCAGCCCATGGACCGTCTCTAAAATAAATCATATACTGGGCCATAAAGCCTGCCTCTATATGTTTAGCAAGATCAACATACTTTCCTGTATGATATCAGATCACAATGCCATATGGCTAAAAATTAACAACAAAAGATGCATGAAGAATACTACCAGCTCTTGGAAACAACACACTTTTAAGCAATAAATGGGTAGTGAATGAAATGAAAAAAAAAAAAGAAACTGTAAAATTTCTTGAATTGAATGACAATAAGAATACAATGTACCAAATCATATCAGATACAATGAAGCCAGTCCTTAGGGGACTTCATAACAGACAGAGATTCCAAATCAATAGCCTAACCATTCACCTAAAAGCATTGGAAAAACAAGAAGAATCCAATCCAAAACATTACAGGCAGAAAGAAATAATTAAGATCAGAGCAGAAATTAATAATTGGAAACTCAGAAAACAATTAAGAAGATTTATGAAACAAAGAGCTTGTTCTTTGAAAAAATAAATAAGATTAATAAACCCTTGGCCAATCTGATCAAGCAAAAAAAAAAAAATAGAGGCACTTCAAATTAACAAAATTAGAAATGAAAAAGGAGCAATCACAAGAGACATAAGTGAAATTGGGAGAATAATCAGGACTTATTTCAAAAACCTCTACTTCACAAAACTAGGTAAATTGGAGAAAAAGGATGAATTTCTAGATAAATATCACCTACCAAAGCTAAACTCTGAGCAGATTAATCTCCTAAACAAACCTATCACACCCATCGAGAATGAACAGGTCACCAAAAACCTCCCCAGAAAGAATAGTTCAGGACCAGATGGCTTCTCAGCTGAATTCTATCATACCTTCATGGAAAAGCTGAAACCAATTTTTTCTGAAACTGTGCCACAAAAATGGAGATCAGGGAAAGCTCCCAAACTCCTTCTATGAAGCTAGTATCACCCTAATACCAAAATCAGACAGACATTCCACAAAACAAGAAAACTATAGGCACATCTGCCTGATGATCTTAGATGCCGATATCCTGAACAAAATCTTTGAAAGCTGAATTAAACAACACATCAAATGCATTATCCACTTTGATCAAGTAGGCTTAATCCCAGGAATGCAGGGTTGGTTCAACATAGGGAAATCTGTCAATGTAATATACCACAAAAATAAGCTTAAACACAAAAGCCACATGATAATTTCAATAGATGCAGAAAAGGCCTTTGACAAAATACAACATCACTTCAAGATCAAAACATGGTAGAGAATAGGGATGGATGGTTTATTTCTCAACATAATAAAGGCTATGTAGAAAGCTCCTAACTCCCAAATAATACTTTGGGGAGAGAATACCTATTGATATCTGAAAAATACAGGGGTGTCCACTCTTACCTCTGCTCTTCAATGTAGTAGTGGAAGACCTAGCTCAAGCAAAAAGACAGGAGAAAGAAATAAAATGAATACAAATTGGAAAGGAAGAAGTTAAATTAGCCCTATTCACAGGTGACATGATTCTATATATAAGTGACAAAAGAATCTCTATCTCAAAACTCTTAAAAGTTATTAACTCCTTCAGAAAAGTAGCAGGATAGCAGATCAACACACAAAAATTAGTTGCCTTAATAAATTCAAAAGACAAGGTACAGAGGAGGAAATTAGTGAAATTGTCCCATTTTCAATAGCAAAACAATAAAAAAAAAAACCTTGGAATAACATTATAAAGACACTCAAGGAAGAAATTGAGGAGGACTTGAGAAAATGGAGAGACCTCCCATGTTCCTGCATAGGCAGAATTCACATTGGGAATATGGCAATCTTACCAAAAGCAATATACATATTTAATGCAATACCAATAAAAATCTCAACATTGTTCTTCACAGAAATAGAAAAAATGATCTCAAAATTCATATGGAATGGCAGAAGGCCTTGGATTTCCAAGCACATCCACAGCTAAAGAAACACCTCTGGAGGTATCACCATACCTGATCTCAAGCTATATTACAAACCCATAATAAGAAAAATAACATGGCACTGGCATAACAACAGAAGTATCTACCAATGGAATAGAATCACAGACCTGGATGTGGGTCAAGCTCCTATAGCTACTTGATATTTGACAAATGCCCTGATAATGTAAACTGGAAAAACGACAGCATCTTCAACAAATGGCGCTGGAAAACTGGATAACCATATGTAGGAAAATGAAACTAGATCCATGTATATTGCCATGCCCCCAAATCAAGTACAAATGGACCAAAGACTTCAATATAAGACCAGAAACTCAAGAGCCGGGCGTGGTGGTGCACGCCTTTAATCCCAGCACTCAAGAGGCAGAGGTAGGAGGATCACCAAGGGTTTGAGGCCACCCTGAGACTACATAGTGAATTCCAGGTCAGCCTGAGCCAGAGTGAGACCCTACCTCGAAAAAAAAAAAAAAAAAAAAAGATCAGAAACTCTGCCACTACTGGAAGAACAAAAAGTAGGGGGAACTTTCCATACTATAGGAGTGGGAAAAGACTTCCTGAAAAAACCCCAGTAGCCGAGGAAAGTAAGCAGTCACTCAACCATTGCAATCTGATGAAGCTGAAAAGTTTTTCTTCAGAGACAAATATATAATTAACAGAGCAAATAGATTTCCCACAGAATGGGAATTTTTTTTTTTTTTTTTTTTTTTGCTGTCTATATATTAGGCAGAGGCTTATTTTCTGGAATTTAAAAGGAAGTCAAAAAACCCAAACAATAAAAAGTCAAACAACCCAGTCACAAAATGGGGCAGGGAAGTGAACAGGGAGGTCTCAGAGGAAGAAATATAAATGGCAAACACTTAAGAAAATGTTCAACACCCATAATCATCAGGGAAAAGAAAATTAAAACAACTGTATGATTCTACCTTATCCCAGTAAGGATAGAAAACATTAAAAAATCAAATGAAAATAAATGCTAGTGAGGATGTGGAGAAATGGGAACCCTCATTCACTGTTGGTTGGAATGCAAGATGGTACAACCACTACGGAAAGCAATATGGAGACTCCTAAAAAGGTTGAATAGGGAGTTACCAACAGACCCACTTATTCCCTTACTGGGCACTTACCCTAAAAGCTCCATACCTCAGTTCAGAAATATTTGCTCAACCATGTTTATATCTGCTCAATTGATAATAACTAAGAGCTGGAATCAACCCAGATGTTCATCATTTGATGAATGGATAACCAAGATATGGTATATCTTCACAATGGAATTGTACACATCAGTAAGGTAAAATGAAACAATGAAATTTGAAGAAAAATGGTCAAACTTGGAAGAGATCATCCTTAGTAAACTCACCCAATCACAGAAAGAACTTCATTACATGGTCTCACTCATCTGTGTCACCTAACCTGAATCTACCATAGTTGCTGATTTATCTAATAGGCATCTCAAGGACCAGACAATAGGCAAGGTGGGGTGGGAGTGAAGACTAAGGGTGGGATGCGATACAAAACTGGACCCAAATGAAAATGGCACCATAAAATCCTATATCCTGAAAGACAGGCTACAAGGTGGAATTTTCATCAGGTCCTTAGAGGGAATACCTGAATCACAGGGTCCTGAAGAGGGTATGATGATGACTAGCCTTTACCTTCTCCTGTTTCTCTTCTTTATTTCTCTTTTATATTACCTATCTTCCTTATTTTCCCTTGGCATGGGCCTGTAACTCCCAGTACCAGGAAGCTGCAGTTAACATCCACAATGAGCTGTTGACCAGAGATACCTACAAGTTTCCCCCCGCAAAAATACAAATTTCTGTCAGAGCACTTGATGCCCCACTAAAGGTTAATGGTAAAACCCTACTGCAGAAGACACCATATGATGTCGGTAAAGAACATGGAGCACCCTGGCTGAAAATTGGAAGAGAGTCAATCCCCACATAGTTACCTTTTCTTGTGCCAGAAGGTGCTACATGAGCAACTGTTGGAAAATGAACAACATCTGACAAAGCAACTCGAGGTCTAAGCTACTCAGTAGCAAACAAACTGACATTATGCTCACCCAAGTGCAGCAGTAGCACACATCCATAGTGGTTAACCAAATGCTCTTGATTTGGCTAACTGATCTGCTCAGTGGAACATAACCCATAGCTGGAACTGGGAAACAAGTCTGAACCATTTTCAAAAAATGAGCTCGTTCTCCAATATCAGGCTGCCACCAATCTTGTGCTACAAGAGGGCCTACACCTATTAACTTACCTCTAAAATAATATTGGTTATCCCATTTATCTGGTGTTGACTTCACTTTTGGAGAATGTGCTTCTGTTTTTCACATGGACAGAGAACCCTAGCAGAGGTTCATCCCATTGTACCTCACCAGAGCCCCAGCTGAAACAATAGGGTAATTGGAGAAATGAGCAAGAGTGCCTCTTTCTTAGTGAACCTTGTACCAATACAAAGGTGAATGAGATAGAAGCAGAGAACACCTAACTCCTGCCAAACCAGATATCCAGAGACATAGAGGTTCCCAGGACTTCATCACTGAGGTGGACCTAAATTGAACCCAACATGGCTCAGGCAAGGGGAGAGGGCAGAAAGATTGTTAGAGCCACAAGTTGGTATATTATGCACAAAGACATTGCCTCTTCCCACAACTGATGACTGCCTCCACAATGCATGACCCACAATTCCCAAAGAGGTGGGTCTTTTAGGCCAGGGGAGGACAGGGAGGAGGCTAAGGATGGCTCCAACATGGCTGTTTACATACTGAATATGTACATAACTAATTTTAAAAAATGGAGGAATCCTTAGATTCTGATTAAGTGATTGGAAGGTCATTGGAATAAATTATATGCTGTGTAGGACATGCTCTACATGAAATTTCAGCAAAGGCAAAACTATGATGAAAGTAGAAAAAGCAGAGCACAGGGGGATTCCGAGGGCAATGAAACTATTCTGATATTTTAATGGCCAAGATATGTCATTATTAACTGTAACGTACTGTAGATTATGGATGATAGTGATGTATCATGTAGCTTGATCCATTGTAATTTTTCTATGGAAATTAAATGAACTCAGAAAATAAAGCCTATCTTTAAAATAAAAAATAAAAGACTACATATCCCAACCTTCTCGAGGTGCAGATGTGTGAGTGAGAAATGAACAGGAGTGAAATGTGTTGCTTCTGGATCAAATCCTTAAAAAAACCAAAACAAAACAAAATAAAACAAAAACAAACACAAACAAACAACAACAAAAAATAAATAGGGCTAAGCACAACGATCAGATAGGCAACTTGACAGAGCAAACCAACACCAGAGGGAGTGCCTCCCATAGCTTATGGGCTCTAGATCAGAAAAATGTAAACAACTCCAACCATCCAATCCCAGAGCAGGAAATTCTTGACTCAAACACATTTGAAACAATTTTATTAGAGGATTGTTCTAAAAGATAGCATCTAATTCTTAGTCTGCTCTCTGACAAACTCCAGTTATAACTATGTATGTTTATGCAGAACAATAAATTTTCACATTGAAGATAAAAGTGGTTGCAGTTGCTGTGAGCCAGAGTACGAACATGGTCTCATTGAGCCGGCTTTAATACCTATTAAAGGCAGCAACTGAGGTGGTGAAGAACAGCATGCCAGAAGGTGTATAAGGCCCTAGATGACCTCAGGGGATAGACTCTTTCTTGGCAGCTAAACATAACTCTAAACTGATAAATAAAAGAGATAAACTGGCTTGAAAAAAAAAATCCTCAAATCTCAATCATCTCTATGAATAATCATACATCTTTGTTGATTAGTGTTCCCAAAATGACAACACAAATCAAAGTGAATTTTCATATTATGTTTATATTTGTAATGAAAATATAGTTAAATCACTAATAATTATTGCACTTCCTTCCAGGGGAGTTAATACATTTGAGAATGCACATGAAACATGAAACAGTGGGAATCATCTTCATTACTGGTTTCAATTAGTATCAATTAATCATAAATCTCAGTTTGAAATATGTGTAAACAAAATCTTTGCTACAATAATATAACTACTTATTTTGTTCGTTTATGTTGCCATCTTTACATGTCTTACGTCATTTTAACCAGCCAGCCAAAAATAATTATAAAGTACCTAATATATGGCATGCCAGTAATTTTGCATAGTAATTCACACTTATAGTGCACACATCTATAAGTTAAAAGTATCATTGTATCATGGTTATTGCAATTGGTGTAACACTCTCATTTTAGTGGGACCTTTCAAGTGAAACTAACAGAAGTTAATTTTTATGTGTTATTATATGTATTCATCATTCTACCCATTTACATAAGAGTAATATATGTATCTTTATCCTTGAGCATGAATTTATGAATTGCTTTCAACTTGTGGCTATCAGATGTGACTCAAGAAAAAGATTAAAACGTGCTGTGCTCTGGGCCTTTTCTTTCATAGTCTAAGAGGAGGACATGATTAATACAGTAACAATCTCCAGCAAGGTGTGTGGAGTGCCCTTAGAATAGCCATTACTAGAATTTCATGGTGAATAACTAAGATGTTACTCAAAGCCAGTAGTTGTTTGCTAACCTGGATGCATAGTTGATCCCGTAGAAGTTGAGTAAGGTTCATGCTTATGGTCATATACTTCTGAGTTTGCTGTTGTTCATAAACAAATAGATTTTAAATTATGATGAATCTTGGGATTATATTGATTGTAATACCTTTTCTTTTTGAAGCTTTTTATATGAGATGGTTACTTATTTAGAGAAATAAATATAATATAGGATTATTGCAGATTTGTAACAATGTAATTTTAATTTCAGAGCCAGCCCAGCAACAAGAGTAAACAGTGAAGACATTGATAGCATAAATGTAATAAGATAAATAATTTTGCTCAGCAAAATTATAATTATGTGGTCATCAACATGATTGACAAATCATTCTTTCCATAAAACTCTATTAGAATTCCTGTGTGGCTTAATTAGATTCTGTAAACAGGGAAGACTTGGATGGAGTGGCTTCTTAGTTTTATTTGAAAAATGGCAGACTATGGGAATTTAGATTTGATTTAATAAGACTGATAAATAAGAAATATTCACATTGAAATTCAAGGATACTAATAGAGAGGAACATACTCTGCAGCTAAAATTATTAATTGCTACTTGCTTATTGCTTACAAGGAAAGGATACTCAAGGTATATTCTTGCACTTAGAGTAATGCCAGAAGTTTGCCTTACGTTTTTGTATCCTGCATGTGCAATGAATAGGGCTTTGTGATAAAAGAAATGTTGATATCATGAGGGTGATAGCTCTTCACCATGAAATTATAGAAATGGCTATTCTAAGGCCACTCCACACGCCTTGCTAGAGATTGTTACTGTATTCATCATGTCCTCCTCTTAGTCTATGAAAGAAAAGGCCCAGAGCACAGCACATTTCAAAAGGTTTTGAATAAGAGTCCATCTTATCTTAGCAAGCTCTTTGTTTAAACAAATTACATGTCCTTGGGCAACTATGGTCTTGATTTCCACATGTTGATGATGTCATGGGCCAATTTTAGTGTTACTATGATCTGATTGAGAATTCAGAAACTAAGTCAGCCTGAACAAGTCAAAAGACTGATCATGGGCTAGAAAAATAAGCTTACCAGCTAAGGGTCTTGCCTGCAAAGACTATGGATATAAGTTCAATTCCCCAATACCCACATAAAGACAGATACACAGGTGACACATGTGTCTGGATTTTGTCTGCACTGGCTATAGGGCCTTATGCATCCATTGCCTTCCTCTCTCTTTCTCTCAATAAATAAATAATATGTTTGTAAATGATAGCATAAGTGGACTTATGAACTAATGTGTTGGGGTACTGTTATAGGATGAATTTATTATTTATTTGTAACAAATATATATCACAGAAATCAGAATTTATGCTAAAATTGATAAAACAATTGTAAGTTCTACTGTCGTTCCAGGGTGAGACAAGTCATATAATCATTTTTTTAAATGAAGAACTAAAAATTTTCCAGAAATCGTGTTCTATGTTGCAGAATCTCAGTTCTATTGAAATTCCTTTTTTTTTTTTTTTTTAGGTTTTTCGAGGTAAGTTCTCACTCTGGCCCAGGCTGATCTGAAATTAACTATGTAGTCTCAGAGTGCCTCAAACTCACCGTGATCCTCCTACCTCTGCCTCCCAAGTGCTGGAATTAAAGGCATGCGCCACCACAGCCAGCTTGAAATTCCCTTCTTAACGACCATGTAAAGCCAAATAAAATCTAGCTTTATCTGGGAAATATCATTATGGTATAGACAGATGCTTCTAATTATCATAAGTGATTCTCCAGCTTTTATTACTGATGGGAAAACCAAGTAGTTTATACAAAGTTTACTCAATGAAACCATGGCAAAGAATTATAATATCAATATCTTATGATCAATAATCTGTTTTTGTCAGAGCAAAAATTTGCTATACTCACACTAATAATATAGAACTTACAATATTATTTTATTATATTTGTTATCCACAACTTGCATCTTCAAAGGTGTATTTCTAATAGATGAGTCCTAGTTCAACATAAAAATCATTAGCTTTAAGAACTAGGACAGACGATTATATTCCTATAATCAAAGTTCTTAATTTGCTCCTTTAATTGGATAACTAAGCCACTTAACATGTGTTTATTAAAGTTCAACCAGTGAAATGTAAGCTATAAGATATTTCGTGTCCAGATATCATAAAGTTCAGCTGTGAGTTGGAGGATTTCAGATGATAGTAAGGACAACAGGCCAGTCACTGGCAGGTGAAAGGCAGTCCCCTGAGTACAGATGTCATTATGCACACAGAGCATGGAAAAGTTGAAATATCAGGATGTAGCAGGAAGGTCAAGGATGTCTTTATGTAGAAGGGATCACTAAGGTGAACTTTGAGGGCTGAATAACAGTTAATTAGGTGTACAAGGGGGAGAGAATCCTTGACGGCAGCAAGAATTTAACATAAAATGATTAAGCAACTTTATCATATGAAGTATAGAATAGACAATTTCATTTCACATTCAGAGCTGTGCCATCTATGCTGCAGTTGTCCAATAAATTCATGTTCATAATCAATGTTATATGTCTCTTATTGTTAGATTACTTTTATTATAAATTTGTCATGCAGAGACCAGCAAAGAAAACAAATTTTGCTTCATTTCAAGCTGAATAAACTTGTTCATATAGATCATGAGAGTCATGAAATCAACAGGGCCCAAGAAGCAAAGATCCCATATCCTGATTGCTTTCTTACTACAGGTTATCCCAGGAAGCCTTCATAGCCAGAAGAGTCCAGCAAGAAAGCAATGTTTTTTGAACGGAATATCAGATTGCACTATCACACATATAACCCTGGGTCTCTCTGTGTGTTAAAGCAACAGTTGAAGTAACAGTGGAGTTGGTGTCTGAAGGCATGAAGAAGTGTGTTTCCCTGCATGAACATGTTGAATCCCTTGGGAAAATACACAGAACAAGAAAGGTTCAAGAAAAAAAAAAAAATACAGTAAAACTTGAGTAAATATTTTCAACTCTGCTTGTCTTTATTTACCATGAACTCCCCACCATTTGTAACAGTTATACCAGCTATAAAATGCCAATTGCACATTGTCTGATCTCTTTCCCCTTGCCTCCTCAAAACAGATTTGGTTAATTATATCACATTGAACTTTACACTTTATTCACTCCCTGATAATCCCTCACATTGGTTTTTCTCAGTAGCATTCACATTATCTATTGTCCTTCTGGCTCCATTTCACTTCTAACTCAGTGTATCATTGTCCCCTTACCATACTTTCTAAATTCCAATTCTGTCACATCACTCTTCTATGCTAAAAATTTATGCAAGTCTAGGTGCAATAACTGGGAGCAATATATTTATGAATGGATCCCTATATATTGTAGCCTTTTAGTTACAATCAATATGCATCATATACTACTTCCCAGAATACAAATTGTGCTTTAACCAAATGTTAGTGTGACTTATTTCTGTGCTTGAGTGTGTCTTAAAAATGGCAACATCTCCAATATTTATTGCTTAAAAAGTTACAACACATGGGCTGGAGAGATGACGTAGCGGTTAAGCGCTTGCCTGTGAAGCCTAAGGACCCCGGTTCGAGGCTCGGTTTCCCCAGGTCCCACGTTAGCCAGATGCACAAGGGGGCGCACACGTCTGGAGTTCGTTTGCAGAGGCTGGAAGCCCTGGCGCGCCCATTCAATCTCTCTGTGTCTGTCGCTCTCATATAAGTAAATAAATAAAAAATTAAAAAAAAAAAGTTACAACACAACTTCAAAATGTACCTTGTCCAAACCTCAATTTCAACCCACATTTATACCACTATTCTTAGCATCCATTTGAGTTTTTACTTTATGTATTTTCCCCTTAGACATGCACACATGCACACACACACACACACACACACACACACACACCCCACACCACACCATTAAATACCTGAAAGCCTCTTTTGGCTCCAGTTAGTGTTCTCTATGACACCTTTGCTCAGCTTGTCTCAGTTGGAGTTGGAGCCAACTTATGGAAGGTTTGCTCCAATACTATTATAGTCTGAATTAATTCTCTTGCAGTATTTAGCAAAAAAATCCAGCACATTTTTTGTTTGGCTTTAGACATGCCCCACACTCTAAAGCTCTTTGTACATAGCTACATAGCTTGCATTGCCGAATATTTTTACCCTTGTGGTTTTGTAGGTACAAATATGTACATTAAATTCAAATGCCCAAGTGCTGGCTCATGTTTCTCATTCAGGTCAAATGCACCTCTTTGTAGTTAACTCAACAGTTTTGTTATTCATTTGTAGGTGTTAATCCTGTTGTGCTGTACACATTTAAACATCAACTTTCTGTTTTGCCTCTGTTCGTGTTGGAAGGGCCCTTGTGATGGTAAAACAATGTCCGACAATCAGATTCATATCTGTCCATGCATTGATCAGTTAACACTAGTATAAGAATTACCAAGCATTTACAAATCCTTCTTCTATCATGACAGACTATCATGTTAAGAATGTCCATTTGAGGGCTGGAGAGATGGCTTAGTGCTTAAGTGCTTGCCTGTGAAGCCTAAAGGACCCCGGTTCGAGGCTGGATTCCCCAGCACCCACGTTAGCCAGATGCACAAGAGGGCACATGCATCTGGAGTTCATTTGCAATGGCTGGAAGCCCTGGTATACCCAATCCTTCTCTATCTGTCTCTTTCCCTCCCTCTCTCTCTGTCACTCTCAAATAAAGAAATAAAAATGAAAAATATATTTTAAAAAAAGAATGTCCATTTGATCATGTATTATACATATGATAAAGGATATCTAACTGGCCCACTAAAACCCAGAGGACTACTGTAGTTTTACATGAATAAGACTTCACATATTTAATGACCACAACCTAATTTATCATAATATACCTATATGCTTCACTATAAAACTTTTAGATTATTTCATAGTTTTTCAAATGAAATTCAATAATTTATGCATTTAATGTATCCCTTACAAGGTTTTAAACCTTATGTGATAATTATTTTAAGAATAGTTCACACAGACTTCAGACCAAGATGGCTATTGCCTAGCTGTACTGCAAATCCCGGGGAAAGAAAGGCAAGATATAAAGGGTTCACTGGGTATTTTAGGGGAGAGCAATCTCCAATAGATTGCCAGTGGGAGGGCACAGAGGGGGGAATAACGGGTAGTCACTGATCCCCTCGCAGGCGGTAGCCCATCCCTACCCCCAAGTAGCCGCTGTATCCACGGTGCTGCCGCACACTGATCAATCCCTGCGTGTGGAAGCTCAGACTGCTCCACCCACTTGCCCACTTACTGCTCCTGCTGCTGCACGTTCGGTGAGTCCAGGCCCACAGCAACAGCCACGCAAGCTCAGACTGTCTCTCGCTTGCCCCGGCTCAGGTGCCATCCCCTACCTGTCTGCTGCATTGGCCGGCAATCCTACCAAAGGCAATATATAGATTTAATGCAATTCCTGTTAAAATCCCTACAGTGTTCTTCACAGAGACAGAATAAATGATCTCAAATTTCATATGGAAAGGCAGAAGGCCTCGCATATCCAAACATACCCTCAGCAAAAGATACCTTGGAGGCATCACCAGACCTGATCTAAATCTATATTACAAAGCCATAGTAATAAAAACAGCATGGTATTGGCATAAAAACAGGAGTATAGACCAACGGAATAGACTTAAGGACCCGCACTTAGGGTCAAGCAACTATAGCTACTTGATATTCGACAAAGGCCTGAACAATATAAGCTGGAAAAAGACAGAATCTTCAACAAATGATGCTGGACAAACTGGATAACCATATGCAGGAAACTGAAACTTGATCCACACATTTCGCCATGCACTACACTCAAGTCCAAATGGATCAAAGGCCTCAGTATAAGACCAGAAACTCGACTACTACTGGAAGAAAATGTAGGAAGTACTTTCCATGATATAGGAATAGAAAAAGACTTTCTGAACAAAACCCCATTATCTCATGATCTTCAACAGTCACTCAACCAATGGGATCACATGAAGCTGAAGTTTCCTTACAGACAAGCATACAATGAGCAAAGCCAATAGATTACCCACAGAGTGGGAGAAAATCTTTGTGGGTTATCCAACTGAAAGTTTCCTAATATATAGAATCTATAAAGAACTCAAAAATCTAAACAGTAAAATGTCAAACACTCCACTCACAAAATGGGGCATAGAGCTGAACAGGCAATTCACAGAGGAAGAAATACAAATGGCAAACACACATTTAAGAAAATGTTCATCATAACTAATCATCAGGGAAATGCAAATTAAAACAACTATGAGATTCCACCTTACCTCAATAAGGTTAGCAAACATCAAAAAATCAAATGAAAATAAATGCTGGTGAGGATGTGGAGAAGTAACAACCCTCATTCACTGCTGGTGGGAATGTAAGATGGTACAACCACTTTGGAAAGCAATATGGAGACTCCTGTAAAAGCTGACTCTAGAGATACTAACATACCCAGTTATTCCCTTACTGGGCATCTACCCTAATACCTTCAAACCACAGGCCAGAGAGGTTGTTCAACCATGTTTGTAGTGGCTCAATTTGTAATAGCTAAGAGCTGGAATCAATGCAGATGCCCATCACTAGAAGAATGGATAACTAAGATGTGGTAAATCTACACATTTGAATTCTATACAGCAGTAAGAAAAAATGACACAAAGAAATTTGAGGAAAAATGGTTGAACCTGGAACCGATCATTCTCAGTGAAATTACCCAATCATACAAAAAAAAAAAAATGGCCACATAGTCTCACTCATCTACTGCTCCTAACCTGAATCTACCCAAGAAGCCTTACATACCCAGCAATCATCTCGTGGACTAGACAATAGGATGGGTAGGGAGGGAGGGAAGGGCAACAGAGGGGTAGGATACACACATCTAGACCCAAATGGCAATGGTAACATAAAATTCTATTTCCTAAAAGGCAGACCAAATAGCAGAACCTTCATCAGGCCCTTAGAGGGAACACCTGAACCACAAGACACTGGAGAGGGTATGATGAAGCCTAACCTTAGTCTTCTACAGCTTCCCCCCCCCCCTTCTCTCTTCTCTCTAACTCTTGTATATTAGTTATCTTTTTCCTCCTTTTCTTAGTGGTCACTGACATGTAACTCCCAGTACCAGCATGGGGCTATCATCCACAATAAACTTGTGATCAGATAAACCTACAAAGTTTCCAAAAGAAAGACAGATTTCTGTCTGAGTACTTGATAACCAACCAAAGGTTAGTGGTAAGACCCTCCTGCTGAAGACACTTTATGTGGTCGACACATAAAATGGAATGGCATGGCTGGAAGCTAGAAGAGAGTCAGTCCTCAGACAGTCAGTGTGTCTACTGCCAGAAGGTGCTACATGGGCGACGGGGAAAATGACCAATATCTATCCAAATAATTCATGGTCTACCCTATTTAGCATCAAATAACCTGATGTGATGCCCACACAAGTGCAATAGTGGCACACAGCCATGTTGGGGAACCAACTGCTTTTGATTTGGCTAACTGATCCCCTCAGTGGTACAGGACTCATAGCTGGAGCTGGGAAACAAGTCAGAACCATATCCAAACATAAGCCCACTCTCCCTTATCAAGCTACCATCAATTGTGGGCTACAAGAGGGCCTACACATATTAAATTCTCTATAAAAAATAAAGGTTATCTCATTTTTCTGTTGTTAACTTACTCTCCATGGGAGAATCTGTTTCTCTTCTTCAGATAGACGTAGATCCTAAGGAGAGAGCCATCTCATCATACCTCAAAAGGGCTCCTGTTGAAACTAAGAAAAGTTGGCAAAACAAGCAAGGGTGCTGTTTTTCTGGTGAACCGGGTACCAGCACAAGGGGGAAGGATATCAACACAAAGAAAAATCAACTCCTACCAAATCAGAGAGCAAGAGACCCAGAGGCCCACAACACCTCATCACTGAAGCAGATAAAAAATAAACCCAACATGGCTCAGGGAAATTTTGTGGAAGAGGGGGCGGAAAGAATGTCAGAGCCACATGTTGGGTCATGATATGCAGAGACATTTATCCTACCCATAACTGTGGGCTAACTCCACAATGCATGACCCATATACCTAAACAAGGAGGAGCTAAGGGGAGGGAGTAAGTCACGGATGAGCCTGAGATGGTACCAAACTGACTGTTTTTGCTGAATACAAAACTAATTAATTAAAAAAAGAATAGTTCACTCAGAATAATCACTTAATAGATGTCCTATCTATAGCCAATGATAATAAAATAAATAATAAATTATTTGTAAGTACAGGCCTACTCTACTTTATGTGCATTTTCAATACAAGGTTTTATTATTAAATGAATCCTTCATATGGAAAATCCCTAGCAAACCTAATCAAGTGACTCATCATTTTGCTTCCTAAGAGATTCTTGGTCCTGCAAAGTCCATGGGCAGATCATTATCAATAGATCCATAAGTTTTTGTACAACATTTCCGAGACATGTTGGGTGGTAAGAATTGGCCTTGATTAAACTTGGAATGAAAGCTCTGATACAGATTTAGAAAGTGCTGACACAGAATCACTGGCATATATATATCTGTAACCAGGCTGTTTCCAATTTTACAAGAAGGTCTAGCTGGCAGTGTTAGCATTTTTCAAAAGAGAAAAACATAACCTTAGGCTTAATAGAGTTGTTTTGCTAACAATGGGATATTTTTCCTATAAAACTTATTCATTCACATCAACATTTTACATCTACAGCATAGTCCAAATCGTTTGCTGTTTGAAAATATAACCTATGATAAATAAACAACATTTAAGTTTGCAATACTGACATAGACAATTCAAATAAAGAAAGAATACTGCACTAATTACCTATTATTTTAATATCTACATACAAACATAGATACACTGGCATATATTGGCACATATATACATACATACATAGATATACATATATTAGCTATTACTATAAAATATACATGTATGTATACATATACATGCATTTATTAAAACAATCCCTTTCCAACAACATTCCTAATTACAAGAAAAAGAAAAGTGGATGAACCTTGAATCAGGTTAAGGGAAATAATTTCTACCCAGAAAGTAAAGTTACATTTTTCTTTCATATGTGGAATAGAATGATGTAATATTTATGGAATCATACATGAAAATTTAAAAAGCAACTGTTAAGGATAAATAAAATGATTGTGGAAAAGGACATAAGGGTGTGTAGTCAGGGGCATTTATGATCAGGATATATTTTATATCACATTGAAAAATCAGTATGTATATAATCTACATTCAGTAGTAAAAATACAAAGAGAACATAAAGAAATTTAAGAAGAGACTAGAGATAATCGACACCATGGTGCATCACACAAATTTCCCTTGGTGATCTGGGTTACGTATATTAAGCTGGAATGTTAACTTCAGTTTATTTGTGTGTGGAAGTTTCAAATAGTATCTAACATAATTGGTGTAACAGATAGCTCTTAAGTAAAAATAATTACCTACATGCTAATTGCTAGAAAGTTAAAAATACAAAATTTAAAACTAAATTTTTTGGGGGTGGGGAGCTTCAAGGTAGGGTCTTGCTCTAGCCCAGGCTGACCTGGAATTGACTATGTAGTCTCAGGCTAGTATTTAATTCAAGTAAATTATCAATTAAAATAATATGACATAAAAATCCAAACACTTGTAGTAAGCTACTGTACCTTTGTTCACATAATGTATTTGTGAATAAAATTTAACTTTAATGAATCTATCAATTGATAAATGACCTTAATATTGAGTCCATAATAACTTTCTTATGACCTTCTTAACAGAATTGCTTTTGAATGTTTACCTTTAGATATTCAATGTATCAACATGGCAATAATATTATATAAAATTAAACATAAAGCATTAGTAGGTTGATAATGAGCAAAATATTTTGACAATTTATGATCTTCTTTTGAAATGCATTGGTCTCATATGTAAACTAAAAGTTCTGAAGTAGTTTATGGATATCCTTAAAATGCAATTATTTTGGTGTTTTCAAATTTTCTGAGAAAATGAGAATCTGAGTCATAACAGGAAGGTCTCTAGGGTCAGGGAAGGCAGGAAGACCATCCAGCAGCTGGATCATGTTTAGCGAGAGTCAGTCAGCAGTTTTCTGACATAAGCCCAAAGGGTCTAAAGTGATGCACATATTTTCAAGTGTACAAAGAAGGAAACTTCATACCATGCAGAGTAGCTTGAGGTGATGTCCTGATCTATATAATTAGTCAATGATGGTTTTGATCGAATAATAACTGTGTCAATTTGCTGGAAGTCTTGAAAGCAGTGCTCAGTGAGAAAGCTATTGAATTCCACTGCAACATGAACTCTATTCTCCTTGATAATGATATCTGAATTAAAACCTCATGAGGAAGTCAGTTATTTTTTTTTAAGTCTAAGCTTCTCTTGAATTGCAAATTATTACTTTTCTCAACATAACTATGATGGTCGTTTTCAATTTCTGCTGTGAAACAGCAGTTTCCAAAGCCAAATAGATGCTTAAGAGGATTGTGGGAATTTACCACAGGTCTTGAAGAAAATAGTATATCTTTGTTTTAAAGGAATTTAGAGAGTTACACTTCTTAGAGAATATTCAAAATTTTGGGCATATTTCCCCAGTATTAATCAGCATTGATTCATAACCCTGTTGAATGGCAGATAGGATGTTGTACTCATCTTTTTCTGCCTCTTCTTTCCTGTACACTGGAAATTTATAAGCATATTCTCTAGAATCAAAATATCTTTCTCTTATATTTAATAAAAACACTTTTACAGTGACTGTACTATTATTAAACCAAATGTTAATATTGATAGAAGTCATTATTTCACTCATTTAGATACAAAGAAGTTTTCACACCAATATCTTGAACTAATTTATGTAGCATAGCTCAATCAAAATCAGAAATTGTACCACACTGAATTTCACCCCAGGTTTTCCAGTGGAATGAACCTATTTTCCTTCGGCAAAACTAGTTTGTTGTGAATGTGCACTATATACTTTGAATTGGTAGTGATTTGAAGATCTTAGGGGCAAAAGTTCTGCCACTAAAAATGTAATAAATGGACAGCTAGATACATACTCATATTTATTGGCAAATTCCATAAATACTAACAGTTTGCTATGACCACATTTACTTGTTACTACTTTCCAATTTCCTGCCTCTCAAATCCTCCCTCCACTGAATCCTATCTTCTTTTCCTTTCAGTTTATATGTATATGTATAACTATTTTATATAGGTTATAGCTTTGTATCCAATCACACAAGTCCCAATTTTCCTGGGGACCCTCCTCATTAGGGTTCTTCATTTTCACTGCATGGTATTTAGAGTGCATATTAGTTTCTGTACCTCAGAATAGTTCTTTTCCAAAGCGATCCCTGAGCCTTGGGTATGTTAGCAGTTTGTTTTAGTATTGAGCCCTCTGTAGGCCTTTTGGTGCTGTATTTTATTCAACTCTGTGTTTGTTGCTATTTCCTTGGAGATGGTTATCAGGCTAGCATCAGGAGCAATACTGGATTGCATCGCTGCTTCCTCTGTGGTTTCACCTAGACCTGGGTAAATGGAGAGGTGACACTTCTTGTGGTGAGCAGTCAACTCTCTTTTCTTGCTGAATTGGTGTATCTTTGGTCTCCCCAATATTCTCTGACATCTAAAATAAAGCAGACTCTTCAACCAAGTTCATAACAGCTTTGATTAATGGGGGTTATGCATATAATTTTGAGACATTTTGTTAAGCACATGCACTCAACATGTTCAGAGCACAATGGGGGATTTCCTCTGGCCGTAAGTGAATTTCCTGTCTGTGGGTCACTGACATGGTTCTCTGTGACAGATACAAGCTCTCTCCTACTGAGTGGACATCATGTCAAATTGGAAGGCAGTTTGTTACCTCTAAGGGCTGTGTGCCACTATTGCACAACTGTGTGCTTCCTGTTTTTTGTTTTTTGTTTTCATAGCTTATGTAGCTTTTAGGATCTCCTGCTTATTATAGTGATGATTATCATTTAGTAGCTCCCATAGCGCTCTTCAGTGCTATTAGGGTTTATTAGGAGAGAATTGACTTTCCTATGGTTTCCCATGTGGTTTCTTAGTGTAAAAATTCCTAAACAAACTATATTTTCATTTTGTTGAACTGTGTATGCATGGATTTCCTAGAGTGGGCTAAGCTGAGATGGTTCATTTCTGCTTTCCAATGATTGGCATCTTCCAGCATGATTGACCAGGGTTGTCAAAGCAGCTTTTCAGGGTTTTAAGTCCCTGAGCATAAGCAAGTCCTTTGAGTCCTGGGAAAAAAACAATTACAGTGTTTTTTCCAAATTCTCTAGTCCAAAACACATGACAAGTATTGTCCAGGCTCAACCATAGGAAAAAGTGCATGTTCAGTTTGGGAAGGGATTTAAAGTTGTATCTCAAAGGATGTAGCTAACAATAACTAAGGAATTTGACTATCTATCTCTATCTATCTATCTATCTATCTATCTATCTATCTATCTATCTATCTATCTATCTAGTTTTCTACATATACCTAATGTCTTCAAAAGATACATTCACTATGGAAATTTATAAAGAACTTAAATGAAGGAAAACAATCAGAAAATACTGAACAGTGGGCTAAACATAATACTGTCAATTGTCATTTGCTTGAGTTTGTATATGTATTTGAAGAAGTAGCAAAAAAATAATGTTTGACAAAACATCCAATATTCAAGGGTTTGATTTTCCAAACATAAGAATTTATAAGTGAGAGAATATGTAGAAGGGAGCTACTGAGGAAGCTAATTTTTACAAGAAACCATATGAAATGCATGTTAGTTTTGTTTCCTTTAAATTCATATTAATTACAAGAAAGGTGGAAAAGTGAGTAACAAAAACATCTTTGATCTACCTCTGAGTCACTACCAGTACAAATTTTATGATCAAAATATCAAATTGGTACCGCCTATTATGAGATTTTGTTTTTAATCACTGTAAAATTTTAATATACTAATTTAAATAATTACATATTTTCTAATATTTTATCAACATAATCATTGTACATATTTATGTGGAACAATACATTATCTTCATATCATCACACTATATAGTGATTAGTCAGGACAATTAGTATATCAATAATCTTAACCACTTTCATTTCTTTGCAATGAGACCATTCAAATTCTTCTCATTTTTTTATAATTGTGCACATGTATATAATACATTTGAATATCTTCCTACCCTCCTACAAAAATTCCCTTATTCACAACTAATACCCTGTTTATTTTCATGCATTAACTTTTAAATCATTTCAATAGTTGATCAAGTTCTCCTTAATCTTCCACCTACCTTCTCAGATTGTGGCAAACATTACTTAACTCCTAACTTCTAGGAAATCACCTTTTCTAGATTCCACAAATGATTGAGATCATGCATACTTTTGGTTTTCTGTACCTGATTTACTTCACTGTAGAAGGTCTTCCAAGATTGTGGTGTGGATGGTCATACATCTTAAAGGAAAACTACCACTTTTATTTGGCTATATGGAGATATTATGATCATTAAAAAGTGAATGTTTAAGTGTATGTGCTTTGATTAGTGCTATTTTTATTTTGATTAGAGAAGGTTCCTTATAAGGATGAATCTGAACACTTGAAGACTCAAGATTCATCAAAATGCCAAGAAGAAGAGAAAGCCAGTGTTTATCACTGGAGGAGTCATCTCTATCATACCCACCAAGCGTCAGGAAACATGGCATAAGAAGTAGTGAAAAGAATATGAGTTCTGCATTCACTGCTAGCGAGAGAAGCTTCTCTATGGAGATGGTGTTAGACACGGAGGAGATTCAAACCTCATTAAAATTGAAAATAAGAGGCTGCTGAACGTTGAACACTAAATAAGACATGCCTATCATGTGCTTAAAGACTCAGGGAACATTGTGAAAGAGGATGTGCAAAGGATGTAAATTTCACAAAGTGAGAAAGAGTACTTTGGAACAATGTCCTACAAATATAAACAAACTGTTGCATTTATGACCAGATAGTGTTGTCTGTCCCATCCACAAGACCTATACTGTCCTGATATCACCAGCGTTTTGACATGGAGGATGGAGAAGGACAAAAAGAATAAGACATTTAAACAGAGGAAGGACTACTTGGAAAGACAGGAGTCTTCAGTGAAATAGGTGTGTGGGAAAAGGGACAAAATAGGGCAGTGGAATGGGAAATATGATCAAATTACTAAATATTCATATGTTAAAAGTTCTCATGAGCCTGAGTCTCTTCCTGATCCCAGAGCTTGCTAGTTTGTTTGGTTCTCTTGCTCTGCTGACTCCCAGGACTATGTTCCACTTCTGGACGTAGTTTACAGGCATGCGTGGCCAAGCACAGCTGTTTATATGGGTTTTGAAGATTTGGCCTTGGGTGGTCTCAGACCCCCTCAGACTCCCTGAGGCCCTCATGCCTGCAAGCTTAGCCAGGGAGCCATCTCTCTAGCACCCATATTTGAGGGTTTTGTCTGTTACTCTCCCATTACTTCCCATTGTTCAAGTTCAGTTTATGACCCTTTTGTGTGGGAACAGTCCTCTTTCATGTAGTGCAAGTGGCTTGTAATTTGATGAATTTCTAATTATCACTCGGTACATACCTCTAAAATCTCTCACATCCACTGTCATGGGACCATGTTATCTCTGCATGTTCCTATGGTGACCAAGCTGCTGCTGGTTCAGCTACAATAGCAGCAACGACCTTGCCTCTGTTGGCAATCTTCTTTCAGTCTCTTACTTAGCTCTAAGAAAAACCAGCCCTTCCATAAGATTAGATCATCGCTGGAGTGAAACCCAACCATGACACAGTGCAAATTCCTCCCCATTCTGTTTGAATTAGGCATTTTATTGATTTGTGCCCATCCTCCTTACTTTTATGTTTGGCTATGCCATTATTTTGGTGAAATGATCTAGGGGATTTGTCTGTTAGGATACTTGCAAATAAAATATGTTGAACATTGAAAAAAATAAAATATATAAAATATTTTCCAGGATGTACGGTAGAATTTTACCCTTTCCATGACTAAATAACATTATTACTATGTGCATTTCACATTTCATTCATCTAGTCATACCTGAATAGATATTTGACTCCACGTCTTCTTCATGAAAATCATTGATGGTGGTACAATAAACAAGGGAGCATATGTATTATAAATATGCTAATATCACTTATTTTGTACCTAATAGTTATACCACTACATCTGTGGATTTTGCAGTCACAAATTCAACATTCAACAAGCATCAAAAATATTCTAAAAAATGCATTTACATTGTGTTATGTATGGTAAATCATATTCACATGGAATAAAGTATGAAAGGAAGTGTGCAGGGTTATGGGAATTTGAATGAAATGTCCCCCATAGGCTCATGTATTTTGTAAATTTGGTCCTCAGCTGGTGACAGTTTTAGAGGTGGGGGCCACATTGGAGGAAGTGTGTCACTGGGGACCAATCTTGAGGATTTTAATCCAGCCTACTGAGTGTCCAGAGCTCACTCACTTATACCATACCTTTCTGTTGATGCAGAAATTTGACTCAGGCCTGTTTGCTTTCCTCAGTATGATGAAAACTTCCCCTCTATACTGGAAGTTGAAATAAATTCTTTCCTCCATAAACTGCTTTTGTTGAGTGTTTTATCCCAGCAACGTGAAGGTAACTGCTTCAGTATTGTACATAAACACTGCATCATGTTCAATGAAAGAACTGTCTACCAATTTAAATATTTACAGTGCTGTGAGCCCATTTCTTAAAATACCAAGAGACAATGGGCCACCCAGTACAGGAGCTATAAGATCACAAGTTCTTCATGCTTTTATGCTTGTGGAAAACTTCTATATTTTTTTTCCAAACATCCATACAACTTTACATTCATACCAACAGTGTCTATAGTTTCACTTTTATCTACTTCCTTCCCAATGATTGCTACCTTTTGCAATTTTGTTTACAGTCATTCCAGCAGATGTGAAAGAAAGTCTAATTGAGATTTTATTTGTCATTTCTTTGAGTGTCCAGTGATACTGGTATCTTTTTAATATAGTTGTTGGCCATTTTTATGTCTTCTTTAGAGAAATGTCTATTTATATCTTTTGCCAATTTTTTCAGAATAGTCCATTATTTTCTAACACACTGATGGAAATAACTGCCCTGTCTTCCAGCATAAATGGCTTTTATCAAACAAGTACTTCCACTGAGAAAAGTTATGGTTAGTACCTTAAAAGAGACATGTTTTTTCTTTTTTTTTTCTTTCCGATAATGCTAAGCCTCTACAAGTCCAA
The DNA here is from genome assembly GCF_020740685.1 of Jaculus jaculus. NCBI lineage: Eukaryota > Metazoa > Chordata > Mammalia > Rodentia > Dipodidae > Jaculus > Jaculus jaculus. The sequence goes on from NC_059112.1 coordinate 34,500,774, forward strand.
AGTTACATGCAATTATGTACTACAGAGAAGAATAATAGAAAGCTGTACTAGGATAAATTTTGTGCCCACTTAATTGAAACACTTGCCAAAGAGCTGAGGGAGAGCAATGTACTTCAATCACTGTAAACAATGGATAAATGAGACATATTCCTTCTAAATAACACATTTTACTTGTCTGCAAGCCTATTCACAGTTGTGAGTGGTAGCAGAAGTTTGCCGCTCCATTCCTTACAATTGGCCCATTTCAAGCTGTGTTTTGAAGTTGTTTATTCCAAGAGCTTTCTAAATATTAAACAACAAAAAATATTTTTAGATGTTAGTAGGCACAACTCCCTCTCTACAATACATATAAATGCATATTAATATTTATGTATTTTTTCACATGTATATGAAATATACAATATAAACATAATTTCATATTTCACTTTTTGTTCAGGTCAATTAGTTATATTTATATAGAGTGGCAAGCTTAATATTGATTTTTTTTCTAAATCTGGAATATAAAGATTGGTCTATTCAAGATTTCAAGGAGCAAAATCTAAATTTATTTCATTGTCAGTATAGTTAAAAATATTCTAATATTTTTGATGAAGAAACCTAGTAAAATATAATTAACTCCTAAAGAAGAATAAACCAAGAAAAATCAGAGAAAACAGAAGTAGATTGCACTTGGTTTAATGAAATACTTTCAATACAGTTTATCACCCCAAATACTATGTTGTAAGAATTATTACTGATTAATAATAAAGGACCACAAAAGTAAAATGAAAATATCCCAGAAAAAAAATCAGACAATATGGCTTTTACTATCATCATAGCTACATATTTTCTAACTGTCTGAATATTTTAATTATATGGTACATATAATGTGCATATTAAAATTGATCAAAGTAGTTTATAATTGTTCAAAGACAAAATATTGAACTTTCAGAATGATCTAAAGGCCAGCAAAAGTTCTGTCTTCATGCAAGATAACGTGTCTTTCCTTTATTAAAATCTTGTGCAAGAGCTCTGAGTTTTCAAATGTCCAGTGATTAAAGTAGATTAAGTTTAATTCTCCACATTTTTGTAAATATTATATAGGAAAAAAATGCTTATCCACAAGGAATGAGCACTGCTTCAAATAATAGTTTCTCTCTTTTTTAAAAACCTATTTTGCTTTCATTTAAAATAAAAAATTCTATTTGCTTATAGTTTTAATACAGTCTAAATTAAGTGATACCCACAATATAAAAATAATATAATAATATAAATAATAAATAAACAAATATTATAATATAAAGCATTCACTCACATTTGGGAAAATCTGCTTCTTAATGTTTGCAGAAATCTTTAAAGTTTAATCTCTAAATATGTTCTTGTCTCAAATGGGTTAAGGAAAAATTCTGTTTACTTACTTCACATACCTTATAACAACCCATTGTGTATTAAAAAATATTTAGAAATCATATTACACCTACTTGACATTTAAATGTTATTGAAATGAGTGCAAATAATGATTTTAGTTTTGTGTAGTTGTGATATTTTCTGTGGCTACATCTTGGTGATAATAAGTGATGAACAGAAAATGTCTTATCTATGCTGACTACTAGATAAAACACATCCAAATCAAAAATAGTGTAGAAATTTGGGGCTGGAAAAATGGCTTAGAAGTTAAGGTGCTAGCCTGCAAAGCCACAAGACCTTGGTTCGATTACCCAGGACCCACGTATGCCAGATGCACAAGGGGATGCATGCATCTGGAATTCGTTTGCAGTAGTTGAAAGCCCTGGCACGTCCATTTCTCTCTCTCTTTCTCTCTCTCTCTTTCTCTCTGCCTCTTTCCTTCTCTCAAATAAATAACAAAATAAATACAAAATATATTTTAAAATAGTGCAGAAATTAAATAGCAACATTTTATTGAGATGCCACTTCATTACTTATATCTACCCGTGTCACTACTTACTGAATTTTGAGCTGAGGTTGAGGCTGGAAAACTGTTTCTGGCAATAAGTCTATGAGAGGGAACCAAAAGGGTAGGAGAAGTATTGGAATAAAGGTAAAACACCTTGCTGGTGAATCTCAGTAGGTTGGAGAAACTAAGCTCAAACATCTACTTTATAAACATGGACCAACAGATGACACTTTAATAAGTGTATTAAAAAAATGAGTTCAGAAGAAATTTCAGAAGATCCACGGTTAGAGTGCACCCATGTAAGCCTGGAATGTTGGTAAATATTTAAAATCTGAGTGTTAGGAGATGGAGACAGAGGGCTCATAGAACATGATGGCCAACTAATCTAGCAGAACAGGTGAGTTCTAGGGTCATTGAGAGACTTTGAGTGAGGAAAGCATCTGGAGAATGTGGACAATAATGAAAAAGACACCAAACACTGATGATTGGACACAATGCATACAGATACATGCACCGGTACATAGATGATTGCATATACATATCAACATTCATTTACATGTATGCATGTACAGCTACACACATATGCATAAGAACATGCATGTGCAGTTGAATACATATGAGCATGCATGTACATAAAAGCATGTATACCTGAATGCATATGCACACAAATACATATGAACACACATGTATACAAGTGCATCTTATGAACACATATACATGGAAGAGAATTTTGACAGATCAGAAATTTTGAGAAAGGTTACTTTTCAAGTTTTTTTGTTTATTATTTATTTATTTGAGAGTGACAGACAGAGAAAGAGGGAGAGAGAGGGAGAGAGAAAGAGAGAGAGAGAGAAAATGGGTGTGCCAGGGCTTCCAGACACTACAAATGAACTCCAGATGCGTGCGCCCCCTTGTGCATCTGGCTAACATGGGTCCTAGGGAATAGAGCCTCGAACTGGGGTCCTTAGGCGTCACAGGCAAGCGCTTAAGTGCAAAGCCATCTCTCCAGCCCTCAAGTTGTTTTTTACTAGTGTTAAAATTATCTTCTTAATTTTGCTAAGATCAGCAAAACACTTCCTCAAAATAAACATCTAAACTTTATTTCTAGACTTTCTAAACTTCACAGAAATAATCAATTACTATTTCTGTCTTTCAGTATATAAATTAATACCTGAATATTTTATTTTTTTGTAAAACAGGTAATTTGGGGGATTAAAGTATAACATATGCAAGAAATCACAAAGTATTGAAAACTGCATAACGTTGATCACTTCTGTTTCTGGCTTAATCTGCAAGACTGAGAAACTTTCCAAGTGTGCATTTTTTCTGTATTGCCATATTTCTCTCCACTAATGTGACTGTAATGTTATTAAATTTACTTTTAAAAATATTTATTTACATTTATTTATTTGAGAGAGAGAAACTGACAGACAGAGAGAGAGAGAGAAAATGGGTGTGCCAGGTCCTCTAGCCACTGCAAATGAACACTGTATGTATGTACCTTGTGCACCTATCTTATGAGTCCTGGGGACCAAACCTGGGCCCGCTGTCTTTGCAAGCAAGTACCTTAACCACTAAGCCATCTCTCCAGTATTGCTAAATTTATTTTTGCATGTTTTAACTTATTGCCTATGTTATCTTACAACTTACATCAAATATTTAAATGAAATACTAGTATCTCTTATTTAATAAAATATTAATTTTGGGACTTATAATTTGTAAGTCAATAACATTAATAAGATTTAGTTTGCAACTTATTACTGATAATGAGAAATATTTTGATTTACAGGTATAAAAATGGGCTAAAGGTACAATGACAATTTCTCTAGAATATTTGAAGAAAACATGAAATATTGTATGTCAGAATTTTCATTGAAAATTGGGCTCAATGAATTCATATACTTAAAATTTCATACATATTTCTGTTTTGCCTCTTTAAAATTTATATTTAATATTAGAACATACACAATTGTATTTTAATACTAATTGTATTTATTTAAAAACTACTAGGTGTTTGAGTTTTTAATCATTGTGTAACATTTTGTTCAGAAGTTCATGTTTAACAAAGTTAATGACATAAACGTATTTTTCATCTCTTAAAAATATTATTGGGATAGTGATATGGGTCAGTGGTTAAAGACCCTCAGTTGCAATGCCTGCATGCCTGGGTTCTGTCTCCAGTATCCATGTAAAGCCAGATGCATAAATGTCCCACATATCTGGAGTTTGTTTGCAGTGGAAATATGATCTGGCACACCCATATTCTCTTTTCTCTCTCTATCTCTGCTATGAAATAGATACATAATAGAATAGAAACATAAATAAATAAATAATATATTGACATTCTCTTTGAGTCTAGTGGTAATACAATATATATTTTATACTACTTGTGAATGAATAGAGTGAATTATCATTCATGTTTATTCTTCCTTATATTTGACTCAAAATAAATATTTATATCTCATTTCCCTGAATTGCTCATAGCATCTATATTTTTCCTTCAGAATGAAAAGCTTAAATTACAACTCCAGGAGTTTTGCATTTAAGTATATTGTCTATCCTAATAATGTATATTTTAGGTCCTGGGGATATGCCACAAGTGAATTGTAATGTTGATATCATGTAGCTTAAATTCAGGCAGCAAGAAATAGACAAAAATATTACCATGCTCCCCTCTATCTCTCTCCTCTCTAACTCTTATATATTAATTATCTTTTTCCTCAATTTCTTAGTGGACACTGACCTGTAACCCCCACTTCCAGCTTGGGCCTACAATCCACAATGAGCTTTTGATCAGAGAAACCTACAAGGTTTCCCAAAACAATGACAGACTTCTGTCAGAGTAATTGATGACCCACCAAAGGCCAGTGGTAAGACCCTATTGCTGAAGACTCCATACGCAGCTGACACGTAAAATGGAATGACATGGCTGGAAGCCAAGAGAGAGTCAGTCCCCAGACAGTCAGCGTGTCTAGTGCCAGAAGGCGCTACATAGGCGACTGGGGGAAGTGACCAAGATCTGTCCAAGCAACACATTGTTTAACCTAAGTAGCAACAATTAACCGGATGTGATACCCACACAAGTGCAATAGTGGTACACAGCCATGGTGAGGAATCAATTGCTCTTGATTTGGCTAACTGGTCCACTCAGTGGTACTAGACCCTTAGCTGGAGCTGGGAAACAAGTCAGAACCATACCCAAACACAAGCCCACTCTACAACATCAAGCTACCATCAATCACGGGGTATAAGAGGGCCTACACCTATCAAACTGTCTATCAAAAAAGTAAGTGTTATCTCAATTTTCTGGGTGCTAACTTACTCTCCGTTGGAGAATCTGCTTCTCTTTTCCAGATAGATGCAGATCCTAAGAAGAGAGCTGCCCCAACATACCTCAGAAGGGGCCCAACTGAAACTAAGGACAACTGGCGAAATAAGCAAGGGTGATGTTTTCCTGTGAACTGGATACCAGCACAAAGGGGAAGGAGATCAATGCAGAGAAAAATCAACTCCTACCAAATCAGAGAGCCAGAGCCTCAGAGGCCCCCAACACCTCAGCACTGAAGCAGACCAAAAATGAACCCAACATGGCTCAGGGAAATCTTGCGGAAGAGGGGGCGGAAAGAATGTCAGAGTTACATGTTGGGTCATGATTTTCAGAGACATTTATCATACTAATAACTGGGGGCTAACTCCACAATGCACGACCCATTTTCAATAACAAGGAGGGTCTAATGGGAGGGGGTAGATCACAGATGAGTCTAAATAATGGTACCAAACTGCCTGTATTTACTGAAAAGAAAACTAATAAATTAAATTAAAAAAAATCAAAAAAAAATTATCATGCTGTGGTATGATATTATGAAGAAGACAAAACTAGATAAGGAAAGTAAGAGAAGTGAAGGATGCTACTACACTTTATGTTATCAGTATGGATGTCTCTCATAAAGTAACCTGTGTAGGGCATCAGAGTAAAATTGTGTATTGAGCCCATTAATTACATATACGAGGATATTCAGATCATAAAAAAAAATATATCACATTCATAGGCCTGAATGGAGGATGGTGATTGGTATGAATATATAGAAGTCTGTTGTATGCAGAAGACCAGCAACAGGATTGCTAAGTGGTAGGGAATCAAGATCAGAAACCAGAACACATATCATCTTTTTGCTTTTGTTTCAGTTTGTGCATGCGAGTATTTTTAGTGCATGTATGTGTGCAGGTAAAGGTATGTGTGTCTGTGCATGTGAAGGACATAAGGAAATATCAAATATATTTCTTTAAATAGCCTGTCCACCTCTTTTTCCACAAGGTCTTCATTGTCTTGGTCTGAACCAATTAGGTTAGAGTGGCTCATCAGAGAACCCAGTGGATCCTCCTGACTCTACCCGTAAATACTTGTATTGCAGGTATATGTCACTGTACCTGACATTTCTACATGACTTCTTTCCATCAAATTAGGTCCCAGTGTTTCATCCCAGGTCCATTTCATATTATTCAGAGGTTAGACTTAAACATCTCTTTTCTTAAAATATTGTATATGCATTTATTTGAGAGAGAAATGTAGAAAGAGAGAATGGGCACACCAGGGCTTCTAGCCACTGCAAAGTCACTTTGTTCCTCTGGCTTATGTGGTTCCTGAGGAATCCAACCTGGCTCATTGGGCAATCACCTTAACAACTAAACCACCTCTCCAGGCCTACTTAAACATTTTAATGAAATAATGAAGCAGGTTGAACAATAGCTAACAAAGATATAAAGTTCCAGACACCTGTGATCCATGAATGCTCCTTATAGTGAAGAAAGGGGCTTTCAAGGTGTAGATAAGTGAGGATTTGAGATAGGAATGATGCTGAGTTGCCCAGATTGGCATGACAGACGATCAAAATGGCTCAAAGGAATAGAAAGGGAGCACAAGGATTTTTGACATCTGCACACAAAAATACAATGTCAGTACCAAGTAGGATGCTTTGCTTGTGATTTTGTGTCAAAATAGGTAAAGGAGGGCTGGAGAGATGGCTTAGCGGTTAAGCGCTTGCCTGTGAAGCCTAAGGACCCCGGTTCGAGGCTCGGTTCCCCAGGTCCCACGTTAGCCAGATGCACAAGGGGGCGCACGCGTCTGGAGTTCGTTTGCAGAAGCTGGAAGCCCTGGCGCGCCCATTCTCTTTCTCTCTCTCTCTCTCTGTCTTTCTCTCTGTGTCTGTCGCTCTCAAATAAATAAATAAATAAAACATTTAAAAAAAAATAGGTAAAGGAATACAACACTAGGAACAAAAGTATAACATACTTATTCACAACTTGAGATGTAAGAGTGCTAAACAGGATAAAAGGTAACAAACTACCTCATCTATTGGGAAGTTAAAATTTAAATGTACTGTAAGTACCATCCCAAACCCACTATACGGTCTATAATCTAAATTAAACATTTTGACTAAAAGTAATGGGACAGAAATGGAATATCCAGGAAGTTGTGGGAAGAAAAGTTATACTATATCCTGACAGATACATTTTATAATTTCTTATAAAAATGAGTTATTCACTTAACTTATGTCTAAGCAATCTCAAGATATTTACTAAACAGAGATCATAATTATTTTTCTCAAAATACAGTTCCTGCAAATATTTTTAGGAGCACTGATGAAGATTAAAGAATGCTCTATGTAGCCCACATGTCCATTGGGTACTATATGCCATATGCATATTTTATTATAAACATATAGTGGAATGATAACTTATATAAAATAAAATATATAAAAATAAATAATAGCTTAGCAATATACACAAAATATTCCAATTAAAATATTTCAAATAATGGACTGGAGAGATAGTTTAGAAGCTAAAGTGCTTGCATGAAAAGCCAAAGGACCCAGGCTGGATTCCCCAGGACCGACACAAACCAAATGTGCAAGGTGGAGCATGACACTGGAGTTTTTATTGTGGCTGGAGGCCCTGGCACACCCATTTTTCTCTTTCTGTCTATTTTTCTCTTTCTCAAATAAATAAGTAAAAATAAAATATTTTTTCAAATATTATACTCAGCAGTAACAAAAAATGAAGTTATGAAATGAGTAGGAAAACGGATGGATTTGAAAAGGATTGTACTAAGTGAGGTAATCCAGCCCCAGAAAACCAAACTTCTCATGTTCTTTTTCATATGTGGATCCTAACTACAAATAACTGGACTTCTGTGTAAGTAGGAAGAAAACTCAGTAGCATAGGACAGTAAGCTAGAAAAGAAATATAAAGGGAATAAAAAGGGGGGATGTAAGAGGATGGTATTGTATATGTAAGTACAAGAACAGATTAATGGGAGTGAAAAGGTTTAAGTGAGGTCAGAGGAAAAGATTGAGTAAAGAAAGGTGAAAGGAGCACTAATCAAAATCTGAGAGTATATAAATAAAAATCATATGTAAAACTACTTTTTTGGACAATGGAACACTCAGGAGCCATAGATTGTTACTAGAAAATTTTCAGTACCAGGGATGGGATACATTCCTGTATGTTGTTGGCCAGGGGGGTCTCTGATGCCTCCAATCATTACAGGCCATTGCTGAAGTTCTTGGTTTCCCACCAGAAATAGATGGTAAGACCCTTTTGCTGAAAACTCCACATACTTGGGCTGCAAGGCCACTGAGAATCCTGCTGGAATTGAAATAAAAACCTGCTCCATGTTAACCACCTAACAGAAAGCTAGAAAATGCCATGCTGCACACAGTTCAATGGGAGAGAGAGAAATCACCATTGATGATACCCAACAGTGGACACTGCAAGCCTTATATTTGCCCAGCCAGGCCAAATGAGCCAATGGGTGAAATAGTGGCACGTCTGTAACGGGGGAAACAATCACCCTCTAATTTGACTTGAGACCTGCTCCATGGTAGGGATTATATCCCTGATAATGAAAACCTACAACTGGGGTAGTCATTAGCCCTAGGGGTATAATGTCTGCTACTGTCTGGCTCAATGTATATACTATGCAGTAAGCACTTCTGTTAATGTTCATACCCATATATTAATGCTACTCTCACTTTTGGCTAAAAATCCTTCTCTTTTCAGATGGCAGTGTCTTTGGGATGACTCAGGAGGCACCATGATGCTGAGAAGAAGTGACAGAGGAGTACTCAGCCCTGAACTATCTCAACCACACCTTCCATAGCTCAGGGTCCATTGAGGAAGAGGTGGTGGAAATAATGTAAGAGCCAAATGAAAGGTAGGACTTCTTAGAATGTGCTCCTCCATACACAAAATGGCCTGGGTATCCACGACTTCACAGTGCCTGGCACTACCTACACAAGACCATCATAACAGGAAGAAAAGATCATGACATCAAAGTAAAAGAGAGACTAATTGAGAGGAGGAGGGGATATAAGGGAGAGTGGAGTTTCAAAGGGAAAGTGGGGGGAGGGATGGAAATACCATGGGATATTGTTTGTAATTATGGAAGTTGTCAAGAAAAACTATTAAAAAAGAAAAAGAAAAAAATATTTAAAAACTAAAATGTTACATATGATTTGAGTTATTTCACATGAACTCTGAGTAATAAAACCTAATCTATTGAAGTAGAAACTCAAAATAACTGACCACTAAATGAAATAAGAGTGACTTCTTTGGTGTTGATGGAAATGACTATAACTTGATGTGGATGTAGGTTTGTAGTACATTTGTCGAAAATTTGTTGAGCAGCATATTCAAGAAGTATACAGTTTACTCTTTGTAAATTTTATTTTAATAAAAATCCATAAAAAGTCCATAAAAAACAAACTTCTATGTGTATAGAGGAAATATCACCATTGTAGTCTTTACATTTTTTTATTATTTACTAATCTATTATCAAAGCTATTGCCAACCTATTGGAATTTCTTGATCTAAGAAACATAGTGATATTTTTTATCTCAAATGTAGACATGAGAATACTTTGATTTCCTACTAAAATAAAAATAATTTTAAATTTAGAACAAAATATCTTTGCCTAATTGCAATCAACATTTCATCCAGGAACAGATTCTAAACATACATTAGAAAGTCAAATAATTCCAAGAAAACTACATATTAAAAATAATATTTATTTCTTAGTATTCAAAATTAATAAACTATTCAGAAAAGTATTTCTGGCTTCAGTATGATTTTTTGTAATATACATGAATATCTAGTTAGAAAAATCATTTATCATATATACCCCTTCTCAACATCTGAATAATCCATTATATATAACTGTATTTAGCTTTTCCCCTAGTGAAGAAACAGTACACATAGTTTTAAAGTTCAAGAAAGTCACCATCTGTTTCTTTTATATGCTCATTAAAAGTTTTTCTTTAAGATCTTTAATAATCAAATATGTGCATGTTTTTCTGTTTGTTTTCTTTGTTTTATATGTATGTGTGTGTGATTCCTTGGATTGAGACTTTGGCTTTGCAGATAATAAGTAAACTCCCTCAAATAATAGAAATATGAAATTTTCTGTAACTTAGGAAAAGAGATCAGAAATATTCAGTCCGCTTATTCCTGCTTTTATCATTTTACTTTTTAAATGTAACTATTGTGTTATTTTGCAGATAAAAAACCTGGTGCATAAAGATATAAACATTTACATTGTATTTCAGAGTTATTACAGGATGAAGTCAGAATGCCCACCTGTTGCAGTCAGGTTCACTTTGCTGGCAGAAAAAAACCAACCAAGAGTAGCTTGTGGTGGGGGGAGAAAGTTTATTTTGCCTCAGAGACGCAAGAGAAAGCTCCATGATGACAGGGGAATCGATGCTATGAGCAAAGGGTGAGCATCATCTCCTGGCTAACATGAAATGGATAACAGCACAGAAACAGTGTATCAAACACTGATAATAGAAAGCTGGCTTTAACATCTGAAAACCTGCCCCCAATACACTACCTACAGGAGGCCTTAATTCCCAAGTTACCATCAGATGTGGACCTAGCATTCAGAATATCTAAGTTGATGGGTCACGCCTGAATCAAACCACAGCATCACTCAAAAAGCTTTCAAATTTCAGACAGTTATCAAAATGCTCATCTCATTGGTATTGGGATTTTATTTAGAATCTATATGTGAGGTCACCTACAGTACTACTCTCCTTTATTACACAGTATAAATTTCCATTCATGCTTACATTATGTGGAAAGTGATGTTTGAGGAGAATTACACAATTTCTTTAGCTTCATATTTTTATATTTTTTGACAATTTGTGCTTTAGTTGGTGGTTGTGGTTTCCTTTCACACTTATTTTGCATTTTTTTTATTATGGACAGAGTATGTAAACAGCATGTGTTTGTACCATCCTTTCCTTCATCCCTACTCTATTCCAAAGGGACCCTTATCCTTGGGAATACATGTCATCCCCTTGGGGATTGTGGGTAGTGCACTGTGAGGGCAGCTGTCAGTTTTGGGGAAAAGGCAACCTCTTGGTGCAAAATGTTGCAACTTGTGGCTCTAACAATCTTTCTATCCTCTTCTGTGAAATTTCCTAAGCCATGTTGCATTCGTTTTATGTCTCCTTCAATGATGGGCTCTTAGGAGCCTCTGGATCTCTGGTTTGGTAGGTGGTGAGTGTTATCCTCAGTGTTTATCTCCATCACCCTTGTGCTGATATCAAATTCACTGAGAAAGCAGCACTCTTGCTCATTTCCTTAATTCCTCTATGGTTTCATCTGGGACCCTGGTGAAGTGCGATGAGTCCTTTATCTCTTTGGGTCCCACTGCTTTCTGAAAAAGAGAAGAAGATTCTAGAATGGAGACTGAAGTCAGCACAGGTTAAATAGGATAACCATTATTAGTTTAAAGAGAATTTAATGGGTGTAGACCCTTTTGTAGTCCAAGGTTAGTAGGAGCTTGATATTGGAAAGCAAACTCTTGTGGATGTGATCCTGACTTGTTTCCCAGTTCCAGATATGGATTCCTTTCCTTTGAGTAGATCTGTTAGCACTTTTGAGAATCATCTTTCAAGCATTAAGTCTCACACAAGTCCTAGTACCATGATGGCACTACAACATATATGGATGTGTGCACATATGCAGGAGCATTCATGGGAACTTCTGTACACATTGCAATGCAAGGGAAAATGATGACTGATATTAGAGGGAAGAGTCAGAAGTAGAAGTTACAAAGGATAATATTCTGTGGCATTCAACAGAACTGCAAGAATGTCTAGAATTTAAATGGATGAAATTTGAATATTTCTTTTTTAACTATATGTCCTACTCAACACTTAAAACTATTACTCAAAGCTCAAAAGAAGCCAAACCTTGTAGACTTGGGCATGAATCTAGATGAGCCAAAGACTTAATAACTGAATAAGAAATGAAACATGAAACTCTAAACATCAGTGTTAAGATTTAATGAATTAATAGAAGAATGACATAGATCATAAAGGGTAAAATTTTATACAATATGCTTTCAAAGCTAACAACTAAAAGAATTATGTCCTACATACATGCTAAGGAAAAAATTCTACCAAAATTCAATGAAATAACCAAACTTATTCTCTTGTTCAGTAATGAATTTTTTAAATTATTTTTTATCTTTTATTTATTTGAAAAACAGAATATGCACTCCAGGGTCTCTAGCTACTGCAAACAAACTCCAGATGCATGCACCACCTTGTGCACCTGGCTTACCTGGGTACTGGGTGATAGAAGCTGGGTTCTTAGGCTTGGCTGGCAGACACCTTCAACACTAAGCAATCTCTCCATCCCTATCCCTGATTTTAAAAAGCAACAGAACAAGGAGCTCACAATACCCTACTGTACCATTCTACTCAACACTTTCATGAATGCCCAGTCTCTGTTTGTAAATGGCTTATAAAATATAGAAAAAATATGTGATAATTGAAATAAATCATAGAATTTTACTCTGGTACTTCAGAAACAAACTAGAATATATAATAATATAATATGTAACATAATGTAATATACTGTAGTATAATGTAATATAAATGAACAAAAATCAATTTAAAACACCAGTAAATAATTATAATAGACAATCTATAAGATACACACGTCTTGCAGTTGCACAAGATATACTGAAATTATTTCATAATTTCCAAGTACCTCTATATACCATGAATACAATTGTTATATTTATTATATCTTCATATTATATTTAACTTGAAATGTGACTGAAGTCATTGTCTTAGAACTTTACTTTACTGGTTCTCTCTGCGTTTTGATCATAGCATAGGCAGATTGAAGGAAGCTGGGCATTCTCTATTCCAGTGTTGGAAAATAAAGTTTGTGGCACTTTCCACTTAGACCTGATAAAATATCAAATAAGAACAGAACATGTGTATGCATTATGTTTTTGAACTCACTACCACCTCTGCAGCATGTGAGACAAGATCCTTTTGCCTTGTAGGGAAATGTCAAGAATACATAGTCATTTTCAAGTTCTTGTCACGTTTGTTCTCCAGCAACTGAGGCACACTGTCATCCTGTCAGCAATGCTGATTCCTTTTCCTAACAGCATTGTAATTGCCACTTTTCCTGACAGACATTGCATAAAAATCTACATACCTGCCAAATTTTAGACAGGGTGATTTTAAGACTTAAGGTTGAGAAGAAGACCCACTCTAAAATAAAGGAATAAATGAGGCTTCTTCCATCAATATCACAACATTTCTTTGAAATAGTTAGTTCTGAAGAAAATGTGGCACTGCCCAGACACAGGAGTCTAAAATTCTGAATGCAAAGGCTTCTCTGGATCAGAGTAACTGGCAGGGATTGCTTAGGCAGATCACACAGGCTCACATTTCAGGCCAGTTTCCAAGGCAAAGAACTTAGATTCCTTCATCTAATATTTGTTTGGCATCTAATATATCTTACCCATTCACAACCATGCTCATAAAGCCAGCCAGCCACTCTGTGCTGCTAGAATTTTATTTATTAGCTCTGTGACAGCAGGCCTAGCAGATGATCACATGCTTAAAGGTGAGAACTGATATCATTGTTTTGTTTTGAGGTAGGGTTTCACAATAGACCAGGCTGACCCGGGATTCACTATGTAGTCTCAGGGTGGTCTCGAAATCATGGCAATCATCCTACCTTTGCTTCCTGAGTGCTGAGATTAAAGGTCTGCGCCACCATGCTCAGCTCTGATCTCGTTTTATTTTTTTAATTTAAAAAAATTATTTATTTATTTAAGAGAGACAGAAAGAAAGGCAGATAGAAAGAATGGGCACGCCAGTGCCTCCTACCAGTGCAAACAAACTCCAGACACATGTGCCACCTTGTGCATCTGGCTTATGTGGGCTCTGGGGAATCGAACCTGGGTCCTTAGGCTTTGTAAGCAAGCACCTTAACCACTAAGCTATCTGCCCAGCCCTCTGATATCATTTTATAAAGGCACTAGTTGTATAAGTAGTATAGCCTTCGAGGAAACTGAATGGAAGTTTGTGAAGGAATCTGGGTCATTGTCATGAATTAGCCTGAAAGTGATCTTGAGACAGTATCTGTACTGTAAGGCCTTGATCTGTTATACAGAACCAAGGGAATAAACACTGAACTTTTGGTAGCCTTCTGCTGAGGACCAATCTTCACCAAACCCAGCTGTAAGACAGAAAGGCCAGTTGATTGAGTGGTCTGTTGATTTGTCCACTCCAGAATGTCCATGTCCAGAGTCACAAAGTACTGCGATTATGGGTATAGAAACTAGGCCGCCAAGGAAAATGGAGACTTCCCAACGCATATTCAACTCACAAAGGTACGAACAAATTCATAGAGTTAAGTAAATTATGTAAAATGAAAACAAAGGGAAGTTTCTGAGCTTTAATGTAGTCAATGATCTTCCAACACGAGTCCTTGGTTTTATACCAATGTCATACCACTTCTTGATAGAAAAGGATTTATTTTCTCTAGTTTGCTAGGAAATGAAAGTACGATATACAAGAAATGTATTATTCTGTGGGAGATACCAAATTCAGATGTATCATGACAATTTCATGTTTCCTTCAATCTTAGGTCAGAGCAATTCAATATATATATATATATATATATATATATATATATATATATATATATATATATATATATATCAATAAACCAAATGTATGAAATATACAATTATTTCTTCATATATAGGTATAGATAGAGAAAGAGGAAAAATTTAAGATCAAACAGAATGAATTTTGCAATAAAATAATCAACTATATGTAAATAATGTCTAAAATATTTTTACAAAATATTTTAAAATAAGATATCCTCCATTTAAATATTTTCCCAAAGGATCCTTGTAATTAGGACAATCTCTTTTCTGCTTGCAATGAAGAATTACAAAAAATTTATGTTATGAGCCATATCATTTATTGCCACTAAGTAAAGCCATGTTTCTTATTGAGGAATGGATCTTGATATTTTGATATAGTTGCAATTGTACCTTTTTTGATATAGGATACTTAGTAGCCATATCTTTGACTAAAGGATATAATAATAAATCTACTGAAGTGAAATAGATTTTATACTTGTGTTGCCTCCCACAAATCATAATATAAGATATATAATTTCTGTTTTAATAATTCCTTACTGCTTCTTTATGGGAAAGAAGGTGAGAAGGTATTTGAGATGATGCTGGAATCTTAGGCAGATCGTCAGGGAAGAAGGAAAAATATAGAACACCATCCTCTTGGAGCTAAGAATCTCAAAAGTTCAGTAACCTTTACCTCTGAGATAAATGTAGGGTAATAGACACTGGCAACGGAACCACTTTACCTTACTCAGGGAAACTAATGGGATAAGCTTTCATTGTTTTGAACTGCTCTTGTCAGAAGGGATACTGAAATACCAAATCTCTAATATATGATTCTGTTATTCTACTTACTCAACATTTTGGAATACCTGGGCACTTTTATTCATGGCAAATAAAATATTTCAAGAAATAAACTTTAGGCATAATGATTGAGTGTTTAATCAATAGATGAATTTTTAAATTATTGACCATCTTTAATGTTTCTGGGTCAGTATTAACTTCTAGCAACATGATCTGTATCTCAGAAACTCATAGACAAGTTGTATATATACCAAAATTCTAGTATGTGCTATTCATTTATCTTGAATATAAAGCACACGACACAGAGTATATACCTTCCATCCATTGATTGCTCAGTTCTCTAGTCCCTTCCTAGCCAAACAAAGATGATCCTATGAAGTGAATATTGTGAGGAATCCTAAGTTATCTGTTTTACAAATTGGTTTCAGAAACATTCCCCAGATATTCTTGGAGGGTGAGTTTATTATTGACTCTTGGATTTAGTAGTAAAACTCTTGGAAGAGTTTCCATTCTAAAGAAGCAAATAAATTTCTTCTTGATGAGAATCAGCTCTTTAATTTTAAAAGAAATAATACAGCACATTGCTTGACTGGGGACCAGGAGACCTTGGGTTTCAGATGGTAGATGTAGTAAATGGAGGAAATTCATAGGTCCCCAGTTACCCTCACTTTATTTACCAAATTATATACTCGGTTAATGTTTTTTTTTTTTTTTTTTGTTATCTGGAATAATAAAACAGTTTTATTGCTTGAAGGAAATAATTAGGAAAAGTAAGTAATAGATAGCAAGCCATTATTCATGCTGTTCACTGAGTACCTGGTGGTTAGACTAAATTATTCCCTCATACTACTTGGCCTATCAACATATTAATATCACTTCAGAAGTAGTATATACATATAAAATTTAATCTCCAGTGAGAGAGTTCATAGTTGTAATGAAATTTTTAAGATGACTCTTCAGTAAAGATACTACAGATAGGTACTATTTAGAATAGGTGTTTCGAAACATTTTTTGCTAGGGAAATAATTAGTAATGCCACTTTTGCTTTTAAACAGGTTCTAGTGGTAGAGATAAATTATAAGCCTACTACAACTAGAAGATGACTTGGAGATATCTGTGTCTTGTTTTATTTTATTTTGGAAGGAAATACACTTCCGAAAGTTGAATTTGTTGTAATTTTGGATTTTTTTGTGTGAAGTTGAAGGTCAGATGCCCATCATGTGTAAATCATATACACGTTTTAAATATTGACAGGAAGTTGGGCATGATGGTGCATGCCTTTAATCCCAGAACTTCAGAGGCAGAGGTAGGAGGATTGTTCTGAGTTTGAGGCCACCCTGAGACTACATAGTGAATTCCAGGTCAGCCTGGGATAGAGGGAGACCCTCCTCAATATATATATATATATCTATATATATAATATATATATGTATATAAATATATTTCTGAGGTGAGACTCTTAGTTGTCTTCTCCATATTTATGTGATATATTTGGGACTAAGAAACTTTAAAAAATGCATAATACCTATCAACAAAGAAAGCATAAAATACCAGACAGCAGCAAAAAATGCTGGTACAGGCTTCTCATCTCAACACTTAGAAGATAGAGGCAGGAGTATTAGGAGTTGTGGCTAGTCTAGGCTATGTGAAATACTTTCTTTACACAAACAAACAAACAAAATTTAAAACAATAACAAAGACAGGTGAAGACACCTTGTAGGGAATTATTTACATTTTCCCTCTATTTAAAAGATCCAACTTCTTGGTATTCAGAGTTTTAAAGTGCATTTAAACAAATTAATCTAGGTTATCAAACAATATCTTGTCTTTTCACCACAATTTGAAAATTTATAAGATTTTCTCAAGAAATTTCATAAAAATATAATTTTATCAAGGATTTACTATTTAATCTGTGCTAGTCTTCTTCCCCCCCCAAAAGACTCTCCTATAAGCAAACCATGTTCAAACCTTCCAATCCAACAAGGATATTTCCAGGACATTTAAAAAATTGATATCTGATTATTGTAAATGTCAAGAAGTAATTTCCAAATGCAGAAGTATTATCATAAATAGTAGGCAATTGTGGCTATACTATATTACAATAAAGCAACATAACTAACTATTTTTAGCCCAGGTAATAACAGCAGGATTTATATTATTTTTTTGTAAAGTTATGTTGATTTTTTAAAATATTATATTATATAACTTAAGCATTAAATCATAAACAATGACTTTGACTCTTTTATTTACAGCTTGTAGCAGACAGCTTCAGGTTCACTGAGATGAACTTTCAGACCAGGCACAGTTATGGAGGAAGGGATATTTATTGAAGCTTACAGATCCAGAGGAAGTTCTATAAATGGCAGAAGAAGCTGGCTTGCCTTCACAGGACCAAGCAGACAGAGAAAAGCACAAGCCAAAAGCCATACAGCACAGCACACTTCAGGAACTCCAGCTAGGTACACTTTGCATATCTTTAGATTGAAATTTGAAACCCACCACCACACCTTAAGATCTACCCAGTGATACTGCCTCCAGCAAGGTGGCTGCAGATGCAAACTACAAACTAACAATTTAATATTTTGGGGGCCATCTATTCTATTCAAACCACCACACAGCAACCCTTAAATAATTTACAATATGTGCTGGAGAGATTGCTTAGTGGTTAGACGCTTGCCTGTGAAGCCTAAGGACCCCGGTTCGAGGCTCAATTCCCCAGGACCCACCTTAGCCAGATGCACAAGGGGGCGCATGTGTCTGGAGTTTGTTTGCAGTGGTTGGAGGCCCTGGCGCACCCATTCTCTCCCTCCCTCTCTCTCTCTCTCTCTCTCTCTCTCTCTCTCTCGGTCTGTTGCTCTCAAATAAACAAATTAAAATGAATAAAATATTTTAAAAAAAGAAAGAAAATAATTTACAATGTCAGTCTTACAGAATAAAACAATAAGGTGATAAGATCTACGGTGACCAAAGGACTTGATAAATGTTCGATAATAGAATGTTTTAGAAGTATGGAAGGTGAACTATCCAATGAGCACATGAAATAAATTTAACAATTGATATTTTGAAAAAAATGATTTTAAATAAAATTATTCATCATTCAATATTTAAAATCAACAAAACATGTTTGTTGTTTCAGAATACTGCTAAAATTATATGGTAGAAAAATTTGATACATCTATTTTATTCAATAAAGATGATATATGTGCATATACACACATAAACAATTATCTGAATTATTTGGATAAGTATATGTATGTATATATGCATGCATATATAGATGCATATGTATGAATGCATATATATAGACATACATACATATATACATGTATATATATGTGTGAGTGTGCTTTTTCCATTATGTTTTATACAGAAATTATAGAAAATTACAAAGCACAAATTCCAAATCAATTACATGCTATTTCACCAAGTAATTTTTATATTACATACTCACCAAAGATTAAAATGAGAGTGCCTGATTTGTTAATTCCAGGAAATTAATGCAGTTCCAAGTATCCTCTTGTGCTATCCAGATCTTTACTTGGAAGACACTGTGCTCAGCATAATGACAGGCTAATTCTTGCACTCCAGTAGACTTACTGCTGACTCAGATTTTACCAGAAATATATCGAATACACTTGCAGCACATCAGTTACTGTGAATCTTGGCTCACTGGTCAAATGGAGTATTTGGCAAATTACAGGAAATCTGCAGGAATGCATGCAATGTGTAGTGCATGATAAGCATTAAAGGAATTTCTCAAAGTATGAAATAAAATAATTTCAAAAGCATGCTACATCAGATGTTTCCAGAGTATATAGCAGTGTAATGGCTTAAGTAAATTTGATTAACTTTCCTTTTTGAGTGGAAAATATATTAATCTTCAATGAAAAATAAGTGATAATTGAAACTTACATAAGCAATAGAATTTACCACCAAGTGTTGTATAGCAATTTCCTCCACATTAAAATATTCCCACCTGGAAGGAAGAATGAGTGAGGATGTGAACATGTTTGGGAGATCGGAAACTTAAAAAAAACTTAAAAGATCACATGATCACTCCCTGAGGTCATAGGAGTCAAAAACAACTATTGAGTGGCAGAGTCTGACCAGTATGTGTGTAGCAAGTTTCCAAACTTTAAAGCTTGTAAGTCTAAAGAGGCTAAGGACATATGAGGGTACCCATTGCTTAGGAACTGAGTTTTTGACCAGCAGAGCTGCCTGCATGTCATACAGTGTGCTCCAAAGATGCGGTACATGTGGCTCACCTATGCTAGCATGGGAGTTTTGGTGATAAAACTGCTTTTTAGTCACCCATTTCTCCAGTGATCAAGACCTCACTCTGCTCTGTAAGTTACCCCAATAAGTTCATTGGCTCACCAAAACAGGTTTTGGGGCAATGGTGGTTTGGTCAGTTGTTTTTGCCCTATCTGGAGTGAATACATGTGCTACTGCATTTGCATCATCCCTGGAGAAAAGTTTCACATGATGGCAAGGAAAGAGCACTGATAATTTTCCTTGATAACCATGGAGGATTGGTTTTGTAACTTTTACTAGATACTAAAACACACAGATGTTCAAGTCCTGTACATTATGGCATAATATATTAGAAAAATTATCTCACATATTGTAAATCATTTCTGAACTACTTTTCATATGTAATTTAAAGTAAGTAATAAGTGAATCATGAAACTATCTTGTTCAGGGAATAATTAAAAATATAAATTGTGTTTATATTCAAGGAAGACACATTTTTATTTCATTTTGATCCAAGTTTGGTTGAGTCTGTGGATGAAAGACCCATAGATACTGTTGGTCAACTCTTTATCTTTAGTGAAGTATTTTTTTTTATGATTTCCTGAAGGTCTTTG
Organism: Jaculus jaculus; assembly: GCF_020740685.1. NCBI lineage: Eukaryota > Metazoa > Chordata > Mammalia > Rodentia > Dipodidae > Jaculus > Jaculus jaculus. Next base: position 34,521,307 of record NC_059112.1, read on the forward strand.
GTCCTGTGGAGTGGTTTTGTGAATTATATTCAAGAGAGACTTGAAGTGTTCATAGGAAGTGATCATTGAAAGATGTTAATGACTTGTTGCTCTTTAGTTGGTAATGACTAAGCAGAAGACTCAGATCTCATCAGCACACTGAGAATAAGTGCCTGGGGGAGTGCTTAGCACTGAGACATCTGTGTCACCCACCCCAAAGGCTCAGGGACATTGAGATAAAAGGGCAGGAAAGAATTTAAGAACCACAGGATGGGGTGGAATGCCATAAACACCATCTTCCAGACATGGCATGGACATTTTGCATTCATAATCTCATAGAGATTATCTTCACCTGCAGAAGTCCTGACAAATATTGGATAAATATACATACATACATACATATATATATATATATATATATATATATATATATATATATATATATATATATATATTTGAACATTATAGATAGATAGATAGATAGATAGATAGATAGATAGATAGATGATATATATATATATTCCCTCATGGATGGCAAAAGAGGGTATGAGCTCCCCATCCTTCTCTGAGGAATTATTGATGAGTGATAGTAGTTGTCAGACAAGAACCATCTTCTTTAAGTTGTAGCTACTGTTTGGCCCATGTGCTCTGGTAAGTAATATTCCACCCCCTTGCCTATGCCAGAAAATCCAAATAAACTCAGTAGGAATCTGTGTTTCTTTCTTTCTCACACACACCAACACATGGGAAAAAATCAGAGAGGAACTAGTTGGGAAGAAGGGGTTTAGTGGAAAGGGATAGGGAAAACAGACATGAAAAGGTAGTAGAAGGGAATTATGATCAACATATATTAAATCAAGGTTAGAGAGATGGCTCAGTGGTTAAAATGTTTGTTTGCAAAGCCTGACAGCCTGGGTTTGATGTCCTCAGTACACACATAAGGCCAGATGCACAGAGTGGTGCATATATGTGGAGTTCCTTTTGCAATGGCAGAAGACCCTGGCATGCCCATACTTTGTCTCCCCTTTTCTCTGTCCTTCCAAAAATATATAAATACATAAAATTAAATATATATGTATGTATAAAATTGTCAAAAGTAGAAAGTTTGCTTTTGAAAAGTTTACCACTGAACTTTTCTTATATTTTATAATCATATTAAAAGATAAATACTAACATGAAACAACATTTCTTGGGTTTATGTTAGAGTAACCTAGCAGAAAGGGAAGCAGTATCTGGACGAATAGATAAAACAAAATTGATCCTGAGTTTAAATAACTAAATTTGTTAATCTTATGTAAAAATAATCATTGAGCTCCTTTTTACTTAATATGTTTTAATAAGTAAGATTTGCCATCCTTAATACACACACACACACACACACACACACACACACACACACACATATACATATATCCTTGAAATTAAAAAGAAAGTGAAAATCTTCCTAGAATCAAAGGCAGGAGAGAAACCATAACAGTAACACACATCAGACTTGATTTTTTTTTGTTGTTGTTTTCTGGACATATTACATGTTTTTGGTGTAGAACAACTATGTGGGTAGTATTCTCAGAGATGCTCTCCAAAAATCTATAGTGAATCCCCAGGATTTGATGTCGTTTGTCTGTGTCCAAGTCCTTCCTAAAAGCAATGAATTGCTGACACATAGATCTGCTTGCGTCTTACTTAAGAATGCTTCCATTTTCTCTGTTTTTATTTTCTACTTTTCTAGCTTCCATTTCCCCAGATCAAACCTATTTATCTAATGTATTCTAACCAGTCAAAATGCAAGTAAATAATTAAGTTTATCTCAGATGATGGAGGCTTCATATACAAATAAAAAATGCTATCCATGGCAAGAGCTGTAAGCTCAGTAATAAGAAGGATGAAACAGGATAGGAAATATTAACTACATAGAATCAGCAGCATAGTGGTGCATGCCTTTAGTCCCAGCACTCAGGAGAGGAGGCAGAGGTAGGAAGAATACTGAGCTCAAGGCCAGTTTGAGACTACACAGTGAATTCTGGGTCTGCCTATGCTAAAGTGAGCCCCTACCTCAGAAAAAGAAAGATAGATAGAAAGAAAGAAAGAAAGAAAGAAAGAAAGAAAGAAAGAAAGAAAGAAAGAAAGAAAGGAAGAAAGAAAGAAAGAAAGAAAGGGAAAGAAGGAAGGAAGGAAGGAAGGAAGGAAGGAAGGAAGGAAGGAAGGAAGGAAGGAAGGAAGGAAGGAAGGAAAGAAAGCAGGCAGGCAGGCAGGCAGGCAGGCAGGCAGGCAGGCAGGCAAGCAAGCAAGCAAGCAAGCAAGCAACAGCATATCTCAAAAAATAATTAAACAACTTAACAAACCTCTAATAAGAATATAAACACACACACACATTTTTTTTTCATTTTCTTAGGAAGTATGAAAGAACTATCATGATGGCATGTATTTCTGCTCTAGAGGCAACAGCAGCATCATTCAAATGATTTCCATGGAATTTTTGAAAGTAGGTGAACGTACAGTTTGATGGCATGCCAGGAAATATGCCAAGGACGAACCTGTGTTAATTCAGGATGTTTCTTTTAAAATGAACAAGACCTGGGCTGGAGAGATGGCTTAGTGGTTAAGCGCTTGCCTGTGAAGCCTAAGGACACCAGTTTGAGGCTTGATTCCTCAGGACTCACGTTAGCCAGATGCACAAGGGGGCTCACACGTCTGGAGTTCCTTTGCAGTAGCTCGAGGCCCTGGTGCACCCATTCTCTTTCTCTCTCTGTCTGTAGCTATCAAATAAATACATAAAAATAAACAAACGAACAAAAAATAAAATGAACAAGACCTTAAAATTGTATTCTCTACTAGGGAAGGGGAAGATTCAAATTCTTATGAAGAATTTTACAGATGAATACATAAAACTCTTATCACATCTTTTAATTATTGCATTAAACAAAAATATTCAAATATTACTATATAAATGAAAAATTGAAAGATCAATTTTTAAAGAATTTATATTTAGATTTTACACAACATATGAAAGGCTCTGGTAGAAAATGAAAGCAAATGAGATTGGGCTCCTAAAAAATGGTATCCTGAATAAAAGCAATTACTTTCAGATTAAAACAACTATAAAAGTGGATAAAAGTGGTGGCGCACACCTTTAATCCCAGCCCTTGGGTGGCAGAAGTAGGAAGACCACCATAAGTTCAAGGCCACCCTGTGACTACATAGAGAATTACAGGTCAGCTTGGACTAGAGTAAGACCCCACCTCAAAAAACAAAACAAAACAAAACAAAAAAGTGGATGAAATTAACCAAAGCAACCATTTCAGTGCACTTTAATGGAAACATTTACTAAAATTAAATTATTTAAGATGTTAAAAACAATCTTTTCATGTACACATTGTTGTGAATATGGAAAACCCAGAGATGTTCTGTCTTGGAGCCTTTGTTAGCACAGGATCACTCACTGTTGATAAGGTTCTCCATGTATACTTTAAAGACTATTAAAACATGTCCTTGTGCAGATGGTGTGAGAATCCATTCAGAAAGAAGAAAATCAGGAAAACTGAGTGCTAGTTATATTTATAAATATCTTCCTCGTGGTTCCTATACAGGGTGAGCAGTCCTTGAAAAATGTATGGGTTGAGGTATCCAGATACCAGCATTGGCTGACTACATGGTGATAGCTCCTCACATGTAGGCTAAAAGACAGAAAAAGAAAACAATTAAGCATGCAATTAACATCCTATTCTCTTGTGAGAAGATACATCTTGATTTAAATTCCATCATTATAATAATAAAGAGTCAAAACAGAAGTTGAATATAGGATGTCATATTTTCAGCTGGCTGGTGGGGCTCATGCAATCCAGGTGATCCCAACATGTGTGAGACTGAGGGAGGAGGACTGCAATTTTTTAAGTTCGTCTCTGCATACATAACAAGGATCTGCAAAACAGGCATAAATTAATTAACTAGTATTCATTTCAAAGTAAGACAAGCAAACCATTGGAGCACAGGGGATATTTACCTTACATATTATAGATAACAATACTGCTATAAATATACTAAGCAAATACATTCGTTGTTTATATTTTTCAAACATGCTTTCTAAGAGCAGAAAACTTAGTATATTTGGTAAAAACCACCAAAGTTGATAATATACACACCCAAATATGAGCTGATATGTTTCAAGCAGCCTTACTGATATTGTGTCCTACCAGCATACACAATGTATATTGTGCTTTCAGGCCAGTAACTTCAGGGAAGTCACATGATGCCACACAGGTGAGTATGTTCAGAAATAGTTCAGATTAATTACACATGTGATGTGTGTGTGTGTTTATAATACCTTTAGCATCACCAAATGTTTGTGAATCCCCCATTTAGTCAAGCAACCTCATACAGGATAGCCATCTCTCTGACTTCTACTCCCCTAACCAGCATCAAGAATCTGTACACATCACCCTTGCTTATTTCGCCAGTTGTCCTTAGTTTCAGGGGGTAGATCACAGATGAGCCTAAATAATGGTACCAAACTGCCTGTATTTACTGAAAAGAAAACTAATAAATTAAATTTAAAAAAAAAAAAAAAAGAATCTGTACACTTGGAGGATGTTACAAAATTGTCTCATTTAATTAACAATGATCTCTCAACAGCTTCTCATTTTCAGCACTTTGAGGAGTTTTGAGTCTCAATATCTCCATAGAGAAGCTACTTACCTGGCAGGGTAGAAACTATGATCACAAAGGTGGTTTTCCATTGCTCTCTGGATGTGCTGACACCTGCGATTTCACCAAATGTGGGAAACTCAATTGCATAATTTGTGGTACTGGAGGACTGCTTTCATGCTATATCAGAAAAGAGAGAGAGAGAGAACCAGAGAGAGAGAAAGAGCGAGATAGAGAGAGAGAGAGAGAAACTACTTTGGCCAGCAATGAGAGCAACACCAATATTCTGCCTACCTTTTCCTCTTCCTCCTCCTCTTCTCCCTCCCCCTTTTTCTTGAGACTTGCTTGAAGAGATAGGATAACAATTAATACATTAAATTACACTAGTCTGTCTGATTAATATGAAGATTTATCAACTAATGAAATATTTATTGTATTTATCAAATTTTCATTTTTTATATTTCATAGAAATATTATTGCCATTTTTATTTCTTTTCTTCTGCCTCGTTCCTATTTATTTATTTATGTATTTATTTTGAGGTAGGATCTCACTCTATCCCAGGCTGACCTGGAATTCACTATGTAGTCTCAGGGTGGCCTCAAACTCATGGCGATCCTCCTGCCTTTGCCTCCCGAGTGCTGGGATTAAAGGTATGTGCCAATATGCCTGGTTTTCATTCCCTTTCTTTTTTGGGGAAGGGTGTGGACAGTTGCTTAGCTACATTTTCAGGAATATAAAAATTGCTTATTATAGGAGAAAGTTTTAATTTCTCTTTATCTTGAGATATCCAAAGTCTATAACAGTAAAATAAGATAAGCAAGAATACAGATTGTACAACTACAGCATTTAGTATTATGCCAGTTTGCATAATGCTTTAATAAGGTTTTGCTCTAGTCTCTTATGCATAATGACATCTTAATTTCAGTGCACATGATTAAAGCTGCATCCTTAAAGACTCTTTGGTGTATTACAAAACTTTTGTGATGCTGCTGTGAGCTGTTTGTAAACTTTATTACTTCAGCATTTTCTAGATTATTACTCATCATTTTTTCCTTTATATTTTATCTCCTTAAAATGTTCATAAGACTTGTACTTTTACTTTTTCATTATTTTTTATCCTATGATCATAAAAGGATAAAAAATATATGATAACTCTTTGTTAGTATCTAGAAATAGTGCTTTCTGATTTTACAAATATATACCAAGTCATTGATATATGTTTTGAGTTGACAACATAAATTTATATTCTCATTGATAAGGTCAAATATAATTATAAAATATAAAAACACAAATGTGTAAGAATTTTTAAAATTTAGAATTCTATAAATACCATATACTGACAAGTTTGCAGAAAAAAAAGAATGAATCTCTCATTGTTTGTGGAAATGTTGATACAAGGGATTTGCAAAAATATTCTGTCAATACTATGGATGATAAATCAGTTTCTGTGTCCTCCCAAACCCATTTCTTGTTATGTACCCACCAAAAGCGTTAGCTACAGCCAATATAAACAATGAGTAAAATGATTTTATGGATTAATTTATAATACCACCAAATTAAAGCTAAACTTTATTTCTTATATGGTTCTATAACAAATTGTCAGACATGCTGTGGCTTTAAAAAAGTATTTGTTTTCTTGAAGTTCCTGCAGTCTTCTCTTTAGGTTTTGTAATGGCTGTACCTCAGGGTGTAGTTCCTGCTAAGGCTTAATCTCAAACTCAAAAGTCACTTGGTGTGGCATATATGTGGTTCTCTGTGACAATATAATGAAAGTTTTATTTAATTTCCTATGCTCAGTTGGCCAGCTGAAGTTTCTAAAGGTTGCCTGTACTTTTGCTTTTCCAACTGGGTTTCTTGATATGAAAGAGTTATGGACTGAAGGCTGTGAGCCTTATACTCCTGTTTATATGATGGACCTAATGGTCACTATAATGTTAGGATATGATCATTTAGAGATAATTAGGTCACTAAGGACTTATAATGTCCTGACAATGGATTAGCACCTTATAAGAAGGAGGATTTGATCCTCTGCATCAGCTGTCTTCCATGTGTGCTAAAGAGAGAAGCTGAACCCCTCCAGAGACAAACACCGGACTGGATTTGGTCACCCTTAAACTTGGTAAACAGTATTTAAAGTTGATGTATAAGTGCAAATAACAGACAAATAACCATTTGCATTTGTGCTTTTTTCTGGGTGTGTGTGTGTATGTTCCACTTTCTCCTGAGGAGACAAAGGATTTTACAGAGAAAACAAAGAAGAACCAAGACAAGAAGATGATAGCCAACTGTTCATCATGAGAAGTGACATCTCCACCACATCTGTCAGGGCCCCAGAGAAATTGAAAAACATGAAAATTGCTCTCACTGCTAGCCTGACAACCAGCTCCAGAAGATAGTGACAGATGAAGTCAACTAAAATCCATCCAAGTAGAAATCCAGAGACTGCAGAGAATTCAACACTAAATTGGACTGGCAGCTGGCCTTCCATGGCTCAAGCAACATTGTAGAAAGGGAGAGAGGGAGGAATGAGGGTAAGAGCCGCAGAGATGGTAAGAATACACTGAGTTAGTCAGTCCCCATGCTACCCCGCAGGGACTGACTGAGTCCTATATATATTCTTTTTTTAATTATTTGGGAGAGAGGCAAGAAAGGAGAGAGAGAAAGAAAAAGGGAGAGTAAGCCTATGGGTGTGCCTGGGCCTCCTGGCAATGCAAATGAACTACTAATGCATGAACCATTTGCGCACCTGGCTTTGCATGGGTACTGAGGAATGAAACCTAGGCTTTCAGGCTATGTAAGCAAGTGCCTTTAATAGTTGAGCCATCTCTCCATCCCAGGTGGAATTTTTTTTTAATTTATTTTTATTAGATATGAACATACTTAGTATATAAACAAACATGTTGGTACCATTGTTTTGTTCACCCCTGCCCCTTTTCTGAAGAGGTTCTCATGAGGATGCAGGTCAACTCTGTGGGGATTGTGGGTCATGCACTACAGGGGCAGTAGTCAGCTATGAGAGGCAATATCTCTGTGCATAATATCCCAATGTGTGGCTCTAAAAATATTTCTAGCCACCCCCTCTTCCACAAAATTCCCCAAGACATGTTGGGTGCATTTAAAGTCTATTGACAGATTCTTAGGAGCCTCTAGATCCATGTTTTGGTAGGTGATGAGTGTCCTCAGTGTCTATCTTCTTAACCTTTGTGCTGATACCAGCTTTGCAGAGGAAGGAGCACTCTTGCTCATTTTCTCATTTCCTCTGTGGTTTAAGCTGAGACAAGGGTGCAAAGTGCTTGGTCATTTATCTCATCAGGTCCCACTCCCAACTGAAAAAGAGAAGCACAATATCCAATAGAGAGTGAAGTCAGACTTCCAGTTAAGATGGCGGCATAGGTACCACGCCAAAGCAGCCTGGGGGGAAAAAGACCAAAAAAAAAAAAACTCAGCAAAATACACACTTTTACTAAAAAGTGAGGTGTATAGGAAATTTTAGCAGCAGCAGAGAAGTAGGAAAGATCCAGAGCATCCAGATCCCACACAAGCCGGCAAAAGTGGCCCCAGCAGCTCCAACAACCGCGGCGGTGGCGGGGCGCAACAGAAAGCCGCCAGGCTCGGCTCCAGCTGCAGGAAAAGCCAGGTGCGGGAGCTTCCCCTCACAACAGCGCTCTCCGCAACTCATGAAACGTGAAGGGAGAGCGGCAGTGAGCAGTGGAGGAGCAGACCGCGAGGTAGAAGAACATGTGGAGCAGTGAGAGAACCAGAGCAGCTGCGGCTCCCTCCCCTTCCCCACCGCCTGAGCCCAGCTCCGGCCAATAGAACAGCGGTCCGGGACCGGCCACGCCAACTTGAGCCAACAGCAGGACCAAAGCAGGAGCAGAGTTCGGCAGCAACATCAGCAGCTCTGGAACCGGTACCAGCAGCCCCAGCAGCAGCAGACCCAGGAGCGGCAACAACAGAAGACCCAGCAGCAGCAGCTTCAACAACAGCAGTGGCTCCAGAAGTTGCAGCTACAGCAGCAGCAGCAGCAGAGGCAACAGCAGCAGTGGGCCCAGCAGCAGCAGCTTGAGCTGCTGACAGACCCAGCAGAGGCAGCTTTCGCAGCAGCAGTTCCAGCAGTGGGGGTGCTGATCTGCAGGGCCACAGTTGCCAGGCTTGGTTTGCCCCACAGGAAAAGCCAGTGCCCAGCTCCAGAAATCAGAACAGTAGCCCGACGACCCAGGCAGCAACTTGACAGAGACCAAACTCATCCAAGGTAACTGGGTTTGCACCAGGGAAGGGTCTCACTTGGTCACAAGCTGACTGGGATCCTTCAACAGACCAGAAATCTTAACCTCTATGTTGATAGAGGATCTGGTTGTTATAATAACTACTCTGGCATACATACTTGGGGCTGGTTTTGACTGAATGGGTACAGTGTTTAGTTAACTTTTAGAATCTACCTGTGTTTTATTCCACTCAGCCTACTTGAATACTCCCATAGCAGGGAAACTCAACCCCTAGGAGCACCTTTATAGATACTCTCAGAGTCTTAAGAGCCACATCTAACACCTTAAGCTCCTACCCTGAAAATATATAACATCAAATCAATTGATACAGCTAAGAATACCCAGCTAGCTAGAAAATCCAAGCATTAACTTAATCCGAGATGCAAAAATATATACATTATAACACAAGAAACACTAAAAAGCAAGACGATATAAATCCACGTAAAAGTATTAATGCATCAGAAATGACCTCCAGTGAGAACAAGTTAGAGGAAATGCCTGAAAAAGATTTCAAAAGAATGATTGTAAATATGTTCAAAGAAGTCAGAGAACAAATCAAAGGAGTCAAAGAGGAACTTAAAGAGGAAATCAAAGGAATCAAAGAAGATGCAGGACACTAATTTCATGAAATAAAGAAGGCAATACAAGACATAAATAAGGAAATAGAAATAATAAATAAAAACCAGTCAGAATTACTAACAATGAAGAACATAGTTAATGAAATAAAAAACTCTGTAGAAAATCTCACCAGTAGAATGGATGAAGGAGAGGACAGAATATCTAAACTAGAAGACCAGGTGGCAGATCTAATACAGGCCAACAAAGAGAAAGACAAACTTATAGAAAAGTATGAGTGGGAATTTCAAGATATTCGGGTCACTATGAAAAGATAAAATATTAGAATTCAGGGCATAGTAGAAGGAGAAGAATTTCACTCAAAAGGCATAGTAGGTGTCTTCAGCAAAATCATAGAAGAAAATTTCCCCCCAATTGGGAAAGAGGTGCCAATACAGATAGAGGAAGCCTTTAGAACCCCAGCCAGACAAAACCTGGAAAGAACCTCTTCCAAACACACACACCAAAGAAAAAAATATTGAAAGCAGTTAGAGAGAAAAATCAAGTTACCTACAAAAGTAAGCCCATCAGGATTACAGCAGATTATTCAACACAAACTTTTAAAGCCAGAAGGGCTTGGAGTGATATATTCCAAGTTCTGAAAGATAACAACTGTCAACCAAGGTTACTTTATCCTGCAAAGTTATCCATTCAAATAGATGGAGAAATAAGGACATTCCATGACAAAAGCAGGTTAAAGGAGTATTTGAAGACAAAACCAGCTCTACAGAAAATACTTGATAGAATCCTCCATGCTGAAGAAAAGGAAAAGCACACATATAAGGAACCTAGAAAAAACAAGCAATACTCAAATACTAGTTAACAGAAGAGAGCACAGGTAGAACCAGAACCACAAAAAAAAAAAAAAAGGCAAACATAAATACACACCTTTCAATAATATCTCTTAATATCAATGGCCTCAAGGCCCCAACGAAAAGACATAGATTTGCAGACTGGGTTAAAAAGCAGGATCCTACAATTTGTTGTCTCCAAGAAACTCACCTTTCTACAAAGGATAGACATTATCTTAGGGTGAAAGGTTGGAAGATGGTGTTTCAAGCAAATGGGCCTAGAAAACAAGCAGGGGTTGCTATCCTAATATCAGACAGGGTAGACTTTAGTCCAACGTTAGTCAAGAAAGATAAGGAAGGTCACTTTATATTGATTAAGGGCACACTCCAACAGGAGGACATTACAATCCTAAACATATATGCACCTAACATGGGGGCTCCCAAATTTGTCAAACAAACACTATAAGAACTAAGGTCACAGATAACACCAAACACAGTGGTGGTGGGTGACTTTAACACCCCACTGTCATCAATTGACAGGTCATCCAGGGAAAAAATAAACAGAGAGGCATCTGGACTAAATGAGGTCATAGAAGGAATGGACTTAACAGATATATACAGGACATTTCATCCAAAGGCTGCAGAATATACATTCTTTTCAGCAGCACATGGAACATTCTCTAAAATAGACCATATATTAGGACACAAAGCAAATCTTAACAAATTCAGGAAAATTGAAATAATTCCTTGCATTCTATCTGACCATGATGGAATTAAACTACAAATCAGAACCAAGGAAGGCTATAGAGCATACACAAAATCATGGAAACTAAACAATACACTACTAAATGATGAATGTGTCAATGAAGAAATCAAGAAGGAAATCAAAAAATTTATAGAGTCAAATGAGAGTGAAGTCAGTACTTGTTAAATGAGATAACCATTATTAATTTAGAGAGAACTTAAAGGGTATAGACCCCCTTACATGACAAGATTAGTGGGAGCTTGACATTGGAAAGCAGGATCATTATCTGGATATAATTCTGACTTGTTTTCCAGTTTCAGATCTTGAATGGATCTGTTAGCCAATCCAAGAGCAGTTGGCTATGACCATGGCTGTGTGCCACTATTGCACTTATGTGGGCTTCACATCTGTTTTTTGCTTCTGAGTAGCTTAGACTTTGAGTTGCTCGGACTGGTATTGGCCACATTCCCCAGTAAGTCATGTAGTGCCTTCCAGCACTAAGTGGACTGTCTGGGGACTGGCTAGCTTCCAGATTCCAACCAGGTCTCTCCATAGTCTGTGGTGATGGCATATGTTGTTCAGAAGTAGGGCGGGTAAGCAAGTGCTCTTACCGATGTTGGTCTTGTTTGTTTTAGGAGACCTCATAGGTCTCTCTGATCAGTAGCTTGTTGTGGATATTAACAGTGTCATAATACAGGGAATTATAGGCAAGCACCCAGGGAAAGGAAAAAAGATAAAGACAGAAAAAAAGAGAAAAACAGGAGAAATTTAAGGTTAGGCTTACCTCACTTTATCTGGGAGCTTTAATTCAGGTGCTCCCCCTGAGATCCTGTTGAGGGTTGAACCTTTTAGTCTAATGTATAAGATGTAGGATTTTTAGTTCTAGTTCAAATTGGGTTCAGTTTTGTTTCCCCATAACCTTTTCCTTCCCTCAAGCCTATCCACCCTATTGTTCAAGTTTCAAGATGCCATTCATGTATGTCAGCAACTTGGGCTGATCGAGGTTAGGAACCAAAGATGAGTGAGACCATGACGTGATAATCTTTCTGTGATTGAGTGAGTTCGTTTAGTATGATCTGTTCCAAGTTCTCCCATTTTTTCTACAAGTTTCCTTGTGCCATTTATTCTTACTGCCATAGAAATCCATTGTGTAGATATACCACATCTTGGTTATCCATTTATCCAGTAATGGGGGCCTTGGTTGATTCCAGTTCTTAGATATTATGAATTGAGCAAATATTGATTGTTGAGCAAAAACCTCTGAACTGAGATGTGGAGCTTTGAGGGTAAATGCCCAGTAAGGTAATAATGGGATCTGTTGCTAATTCTATAATCATCATTTTCCAGAGTTTCCATATTAATTTCCATAGTGGTTATACTAGTTTATATCCCCACCAAGTGTGAATGAGTGTTCCTATTTCTTTACATTCTCTCCAACATTTGTTTACATTTGATTTTTAAATGTTGCTGGTGTTAGGGGGAATCTCATAGTTGTTGTAATTTGCACTTCTCTAATGGCTAGGGATATTGAACATTTTCTTACATGTGTGTTAACCATTTGTAATTCCTCCTCTGAGAACTCCCTCAGTTCTCTGCCCCACTTTTGGAGTGTTTTTTGTTGTTGTTGTTTTAATAATTTAGGTTTTTGGGTTCTTTGTAGATTCTAGATATTAGGCTTCTGTCAGTGGTATAGCTGGCAAATCTTTTCTCCCATTCAATGGGGAGTCTATTGGCTCTGCTCATGGTATGTTTGTCTATGCAAAGCTTTTTAGCTTCATAGATCCCATTGGTTAAGTGCTTCTTTAATTACTTGGGCCACTGGGGTTTAGCTTTTGGTAGAAATTTCATTTTCATAATATTAAATCTACCTATCCAAGAGCATGGAAGGTCTTCCCATCTTCTCACATCCTCCTCAATTTCTTTCTTTCTTTTCTTTCTTTCTTTTTTTCATTATATAGGCCTTTCACATCTTTGGTTAGTTTTCTTAAAAGGTATTTAATTTTGTGTTGCTATTTAAAAAGGGACAACCTCACTGATTTCTTTCTCTGTATATTTGTTCTTTGCATACAGAAAAGGTATTGATTTTGTGCATTGATATTTATTTTGCCACTTTCCTGAAGGAATTAATCACTTTCAGCTCACTTATGTACAGGATCATGTCATTTGAAAATAGGACTAACTTGACTTGCCTTTCCAAAGTGAATCCCTTTTATTTCTTTCTCCTGTCTTATTTTTGCTCTAGGACTTCTACTATGTTGATGAGCAGTGGTGAGAATGGGCTCCCCTGTCTGGTTCCTGATCTCAGTGGGAACTCCTTGTGTCTTTCCCCATTAAATATTAGTTGGGCTTTAGGTGCTTTATATATAGTCTTTAATACTTTTTTTTTTCAATTTATTTATTTGAGAGTGACAGACACAGAGAGAAAGACAGATAGAGGGAGAGAGAGAGAATGGGTGCGCCAGGGCTTCCAGCCTCTGCAAAGGAACTCCAGACGCGTGTGCCCCCTTGTGCATCTGGCTAACGTGGGACCTGGGGAACTGAGCCTCGAACCGGGGTCCTTAGGCTTCACAGGCAAGCGCTTAACCGCTAAGCCATCTCTCCAGCCCTATATATAGTCTTTATTGTGTTGAGATATAAACCTCAATGCATATTCTTTCCAACGTTTTGATGATGAAGTGGTGTTGTATTTTGTCACAGGCCTCTGCATCAATTGAGATGATCATGTGGTTCTTATGGTTCAGTTTCTTTATGTATTGTATTATACTGGCTGATTTCCATATGTTGATCCATCCCTGTATCCCTGGAATGAAACCTGTTTTGTCAAGGTGAATAATGCTTTAGAGGTGTTACTGAATTTGGGTTTAAAAAGTAATTTGTGGGCTGGAGAAATGGCTTAGCGTAAGTGCTTGCCTGTGAAGCCTAAGGACCCCGGTTCGAGGCTTGATATCCCCAGGACCCATGTTAGCCAGATGCACAAGGGGGCGCACGTATCTGGAGTTCGTTCGCAGTGGCTGGAGGCCCTGGCGCACCCATTCTGTCTCTCACTCTCTATCTGCCTCTTTCTATATCTGTCTGTCACTCTCAACTAAATAAATTAAAATAAACAACAAAAAAAAATGTTTTTAAAGTATTTTGTTTAGGATCTTTGCATCTAATTTCATTAGTGATATAGGTCTATAGTTTTCTTTCCTTGTTGCATCTCTGTCTGGTTTTGGTATTAGGGGATGCTACCTAAATAAGAGGAATTGGGCAGTATTTTGTGGTTTCCAATTGTGCAAAATAGTTTGAGAAAAATTTGTTTAAGTTCTTCAATGAAGGTTTGTAGAATTTGCATGAGAAGACCTACAGTCTTGGACTAATTTTTGGTGACATTTTTGATTACCTTTTCAATATCTATGGATATAATAGCTCTACTTGGGAGATTAATCTGTCCTGGGTTTAGTTTTGGTAGGTGGTATGTATTTAGAAATTCATGTATTTCATCCAGAATGTTAAGTTCTGGGGAGTAGAGGTTTTGGAAGTATGCCCTGATGGTTCTTCCAATTTCATTGATGTCTGTTTCTTTTTTTTTTTTAATTTAATTTATTAGTTTTCTTTTCAGTAAATACAGGCAGTTTGGTACCATTATTTAGGCTCATCTGTGATCTACCCCCTCCCATTAGACCCTCCTTGTTAATGAAAATGGGTCGTGCATTGTGGAGTTAGCCCCCAGTTATTGGTATAATAAATGTCTCTGCAAATCATGACCCAACATGTGACTCTGACATTCTTTCCGGCCCCTCTTCCACAAAATTTCCCTGAGCCATGTTGGGTTCATTTTTGGTCTGCTTCAGTGCTGAGGTGTTGGGGGCCTCTGAGGCTCTGGCTCTCCGATTTGGTAGGAGTTGATTTTCTCTGCGTTGATCTCCTTCCCCTTTGTGCTGGTATCCAGTTCACAGGAAAACATCACCCTTGCTTATTTCGCCAGTTGTCCTTAGTTTCAGTTGGGCCCCTTTTGAGGTATGTTGGGGCAGCTCTCTTCTTAGGATCTGCATCTATCTGGAAAAGAGAAGCAGATTCTCCAATGGAGAGTAAGTTAGCACCCGGAAAATTGAGATAACACTTTTTTGATAGACAGTATGAAAGGGTAAGGCCCTCTTATACCCCGTGATTGATGGTAGCTTGATATTGTAGAGTGGGCTTGTGTTTGGGTATGGTCCTGACTTGTTTCCCAGATCCAACTATGGGTCTAGTACCACTGAGTGGATCAGTTAGCCAAATCAAGAGCAATTGATTCCTCACCATGGCTGTGTACCACTATTGCACTTGTGTGGGCATTACATCCGTTATTTGTTGCTACTTAGGTTAAACAATGTGTTGCTTGGACAGATCTTGGTCATTTCCCCCAGTCGCCTATGTAGCGCCTTCTGGCACTAGACACGCTGACTGTCTGGGGACTGACTCTCTCCTGGCTTCCAGCCATGTCATTCCATTTTACACATCAGCTGCGTATGGAGTCTTCAGCAATAGGGTCTTACCACTGGCCTTTGGTGGGTCATCAATTACTCTGACAGAAGACTGTCATTGTTTTGGGAAACCTTGTAGGTTTCTCTGATCAAAGGCTCATAGTGGATGGTAGGCCCAAGCTGGAAGTGGGGGTTACAGGTCAGTGTCCACTAAGAAATTGAGGAAAAACATAACTAATATACAAGAGTTAGAGAGGAGAGAGAGAGCAGGGAGAGGGGGAGAGGGAGGAAGGGAGGGAAGATGTAGGAGATTTAGGTCAGTCTTGATCCTACCCTCTCCAGTGTCTTGTGGTTCAGGTGTTTCCTGTAAGGGTCTAGTGAAGGTTCAGCCATTTGGTCTGTCTTTTAGGAAGTAGAATTTTATGGTACCATTGCCGTTTGTGTCCGGATTACTGTTTTCCACCCTTTGATTCCCTCCCCACCCTCCCATCCATCTTATTGTCTAGTCCATGAGGTGCTTGCTAGGTATGTAAGGCATCTTGGGCAGATTCAGGTTAGGTGTTGCAGATGAGTGAGACTCTGTGTCAATTTTTTTTCTGTGATTGGGTAAGTTCACTGAGAATGATCTGTTCCAGGTGCAACCATTTTTCCTCAAATTTCTTTATGTCGTTTTTTCTTACTGCTGTATAGAATTCCATTGTGTAGATATATCACATCTTTGTTATCCATTCTTCTAATGATGGATATCTGGGTTGATTCCAGCTTTTAGCTATTACGAATTGAGCTGCTACAAACATGGTTGAGCATATCTCTCTGGCTTTTGGTTTGAAGGTTTTAGGGTAGATGCCCAGTAATGGTATAACTGGGTCTGTTGGTATTTCTATAGTCAGCTTTTTCAGGAGTCTCCATATTGCTTTCCAAAGTGGTTGTACCATCCTGCATTCCCACCAACAGTGAAGGAGTGTCCCTGCTTCTCCACATCCTCGCCAGCATTTATTTTCATTTGACCTTTTGATGTTGGCTATCCTTATTGGGGTAAGGTGGAATCTCATAGTTGTTTTAATTTGCATTTCTCTGATGATTAGGGATGTTGAACATTTTCTTAAGTGTGTGTTTGCCATTTGTATCTCTTCCTCTGTGAATTGCCTGTTTAACTCTGTGCCCATTTTGTGAGTGGGGTATTTATCATCTTATTGGTTAGACTTTTGAGTTCTTTGTAAATTCTAGAGATAAGGCCTCTATCAGTTGGATAACCTGCAAATATTTTCTCCCATTCTGTGGGTATTCTATTGGCTTTGCTTATTATATGCTTGTCTGTAAAGAAACTCTTCAGCTTCACATGATCCCAATGGTTGAGTGACTGTTTAATAACTTGAGCCACTGGGGTTTTATTCAGGAAGTCTTTTTCCATTCCTATATCATGGAAAGTACTTCCTAAATTTTCTTTCAGTAGTTTTCGAGTTTCTGGTCTTATGTTGAGGTCTTTGATCCATTTGGATTTGAGTGTAGTGCATGGTGAAATGTGTGGATCAAGTTTTAGTTTCCTGCATGTGGTTATCCAGTTTATCTAGCACCATTTGTTGAAGATGCTATCTTTTTTCCAGTCTATATTGTTTGGGCCTTTGTTGAATATCAAGTAGCTATAGTTGCTTGGCCCAAAATCCGGGTCCTCAAGTCTATTCCATTGGTCTATACTCCTGTTTTTATGCCAGTACCATGCTGTTTTTATTACTATGGCTTTGTAATATAGCTTTATATCGGGTATGGTGATGCCACCAGATGTATTTCTTCTGCTGAGGATATGTTTGGATATGCGAGGCCTTCTGCTTTCCATATGAAATTTGAGATCATTTTTTCTATCTCTGTGAAGAACACTGTAGGGATTTTAATTGGAATTGCATTAAATCTATATATTGCCTTTGGAAGGATTGTCATCTTCACAATGTTAATTCTGCCTATCCAGGAGCATGGGAGGTCTTTCCATCTTTTCAAGTCCTCCTCAATTTCTTTTTTGAGAGTTTTTATATTTTCGTTGTATAGATCTTTTACTTCCTTGGTTAACGTTATTCCAAGGTATTTTATTATTTTTGTTGCTATTGAAAATGGGACTATGTCCTTTATTTCTTTTTCTGTGTCTTTGTCATTTGCATATAGAAATGCTACCGATTTTTGTGCATTGATTTTGTATCCTGCTACTTTGCTATAGGAGTTAATCACCTTCAGGAGTTTTGGGATGGAGTCTCTTGGGTGTCTTACATATACAATCATGTCATCAGCGAATAGAGCTAACTTAACTTCGTCCTTTCCAAATTGTATCCCTTTTATTTCCTTCTCCTGCCTTATTGCTTGGGCTAGGACTTCCAGAACTATATTGAAAAGCAGAGGTGAGAGAGGACATCCCTGTCTTGTTCCTGATCTCAATGGTAATTCCTCTAGTCTCTCTCCATTAAGTATTATTTGGGCCTTTGGAGCTTTGTATATTGCCTTTATTATGGTAAGATGTGAACCGGCCATGCTGATTCTCTCCAATGTTTTGATCATGAAGTGATGTTGTATCTTTTCAAAGGCCTTTTCTGCATCTATCAAAATGATCATGTGATTTTTATGTTTAAGCTTGTTTATGTGGTGTATTACATTGACAGATTTTCGTATGATGAACCACCCTTGTGTTCCTGGGATAAATCCCACTTGGTCAAGGTGGATAATGCTTTTGATGTGTTGTTGGATTCGGTTTGTGAGTATTTTGTTGAGGATCTTTGCGTCTATGTTCATTAGGGAAATAGGCCGATAGTTTTCTTTTCTTGTGGCATCTCTGCCTGGTTTTGGGATTAGGGTGATACTAGCTTCATAGAAGGAGTTGGGTAGCTTTCCCTGTTCTTCAATTTTGTGGCACCGTTTTAGGAAGATTGGTTTGAGTTCTTCCATGAAGGTTTGATAAAATTTGGCTGGGAATCCATCTGGTCCTGGACTCTTCTTTTTTGGGAGGTGTTTTATTACTTTTTCAATTTCCATGAGTGTGATGGGTTCATTGAGGTGATTGATCTGCTCTGAGGTTAGCTTTGGTAGATGATATGCATCCAGGAATTTATCCACCTCCTCCACATTTTCCAGTTTTGCGGAGTAGAGGTTTTTGAAATAAGTCCTGATTCTGCCGATTTCACTGATGTCTGTTGTGATCTCTCCTTTTTCATTTTGAATTTTGTTAATTTGGAGTCTCTCCTTTTTTTGCTTGATCAAATTGGACAGAGGTTTGTCAATGTTGTTTATTTTTTCAAAGAACCAGCTCTTTGTTTTGTCAATTCCCTTAATTGTTTCCTTGGTTTCCAATTCATTAATTTCTGCTCTGATTTTAATTAGTTCTTCCCTCCTGGAGCTCTTTGGGTTGGAGTTTTCTTGTTTTTCCAATGCCTTTAGGTGGATGGTTAGGCTATTGATTTGGGATCTTTCTGTCTTTTTTATGAAGGCATTGAGTGCTATGAATTTTCCCCTGAGGACTGACTTCATTGTGTCCCATACGTTTTGGTATGATGTGTTCTCATTGTCATTCAATTCCAGGAATTTTGCAATTTCATTTTTTATTTCATCCACTATCCATTTTTTGTTTAAGAGTGTGCTATTCAGTTTCCAGTTGCCATTGGGATTCTTGTTGGTTTTTTTTTTTTTGTTGATTTCTAGGAATATAGCATTATGATCTGATGTCATGCAGGGAATTATGTCGATTTTCCTAAATATGTGGAGGCTATCTTTGTGACCCAGTATATGGTCTATTTTAGAGAATGTTCCATGGGCTGCTGAGAAGAATGTGGATTTGGGATGGAATGTTCTGTAGATGTCTGTTAGGTCTAAGTGCTCTATGGTTTTGTTGAGCTCTCTTACTTCCCTGTTGAGCTTCTGTTTGGATGATCTGTCCATTAGTGATAATGGTGGGTTAAAGTCCCCAGCTATGATGGTGTTGGTGGTTATTTCTGATTTATTGTCAAGTAGGTTTTGTTTTATGAACTGTGGTGCCCCTGTGTTTGGTGCATACAGATTTATGATTGTAATATCCTCTTGATGGATTATTCCCTTTATAAGTGGGAAGTAGCCTTCTTTGTCTTTTCTGATTGTTTTTGGTTTGAAGTCAACTTTATCTGATATTAATATAGCTACACCTGCTTGTTTCTTATTCCCATTTGCCTGGAATATTGTTTTCCACCCTTTCACCCTGAGGAGGTTTCTGTCTTTTGTGGTAAGGTGGGTTTCTTGAAGGCAGCAGATTGAGGGGTCTAATTTTTTGATCCAACCTGTTAGCCTGTGTCTCTTGATGGGTGAATTAAGGCCATTAATGTTTAGGGTGATGACTGTGAGATTTGATTTGATCCCTGTCATGTTGTGGTGGTAGAGGTGTGTTGGCATTTCCATGGAGTTTAATTTTTTTTTTTTTTTCTATCTACTCTGGGTTTGGTTGCTGTGATCTGCTTCTTGTAGGCATTTGTGTTTGGTTATTTGTTTCTTCTCTGTGGAGAATTTCCTGGAGTACTTTCTGTAGGTTTGGTTTTGTGTTCATATAATTGTAAAGCTGAGTTTTGTCATGGAAAGTTTTCCTTTCACCATCTATTATAAGGGAGACTTTTGCCGGGTAGAGTTTTTGGGTTGAAAGCCATAGTTTCTTATAGTTTGGAGAGTTTCATTCCACGCCCTTCTAGCTTTCAGGGTTTCCATTGAGAAGTCTGAAGTAATTCTGATGGGGTTTCCTTTGAAAGTGGTGTGCTGTTTTTCCCAGCTGCTTTTAGGATTTTTTCCTTGGTGTCAATGTATAGAGTCTTAATGATAATATGTCTTGGAGAGTTTCTCCTTTGTTCTAGTTGGTTAGGAGTTCTGTTTGCTTCTTGAATCTTGATGGGCCTTTCTTTTAAGAGACGGGGGAAGTTTTCTTCAATTATTGTGTTAAATAAGTTCTCCATGCCTTTGGTCTGAAATTCTTCTCCTTCTGGTATTCCAATGATTCTGATATTAGGACGTTTAAGTGTATCCCACAATTCTCTCATGTTCTGTTCACAGGAACTTTTGAACTTACTGAAATTTTTGGACTCTCGAACTGTTTCTTCCATCCTGTCTTCCAGATCAGAGTTTCTATCTTCCACTTCGCTGACTCTATTCTTGAGAGCCTCTAGTGAGTTTTGGACTTGTTCAATTAAGTTTGCATTTTCTACTACTTTCCTATGTATCACTTCCATCACTTTGTCCAGCTCCCTTTTTGTCTCATTTTCTGATTTTCTTGATGATTCTTGGAAATCATCCTTGCATTTCTTTATGTTTTCATTTAGTGTGGCCAGCTGATTTTTAACGTCCTCTTTCTTTTTTTTTCACTCCCCCTCAACTCTCTTAGCTCTCTTTGAATTCCTTCCAGTGTCTTATCATATTGCTCTAACTTAGTGATGGTAGCATCCATACGATTATCTATCCTTTGTAGCTTTCCTGTCAGTTCTAGCAGTAGTTTGGTCAGGGTTGCATTATTCATTGCTTCCACTTGATGTTCTGATCCTAAACACTCTTCTATGTTTTGGTTAGTTGTGATCCTTGTTGGACTGGGTGATCTGTCTGGATTTTCTTGCATTTTATTTTTCGTGTTATTTCTTTTGCGTTGTGGTCTACCCATGTCAGTGTATGGGCAGGTAGGTGGGTGGAGCAGCTTGGGATCTAGCTTAATGCGAATCAAAGGCAGCCTGGGGCAGGTGCAAGCAGCCTGGGTTTTTGCTCACTCTTGCCAAAGCCGCCTATCTATAGCCTGACAGGGTCGCCAAAGTTGCCTGAATTCTCACCCAGTAATGCACCTAAGCTGCCTGCCTTTGAGCTTGAAAGGGGACTGAGGTAACAAGCCCTGAAGGTGCCCAGACTCTGGCTGGGTACACTGGGGTCTGTAAACAGTCTGTGCTCTCCCAGCTCAGGGGAGTGGGGGATGGGTGGCGATGTACAGGTAGGGGATGGCACCTGTGCTGGCGCTAGTGACTCAGTGTGGACTTGTGTGGCTCTTGCTGTGGGAGTGGGCCTGCTGCATGTGCAATTGTAGTACAGAGGCAGATGATGTGGGTATGGAATCAGGACACAGCAGAGGCTGACCGGCGGAAAGTGATGTGAGCACAGCAGCAGGGGATCTGGCAGCCACCTATTCACAGCAGGGGTGGCCCCCACAGGCCTGTGAACCAAGCACCACGTGGCTGGTCTACTTGCAGGATCAGAGAACAAGGGCTAGGTAGGAGGTCTCAGCTTCAGTGCAGCAGGCTGGCAGGCGTGACTGGTGGGTGCCCGATCACAGCACAGCCACGCAGGACATGCGGAGGGTGCATGGGCAGGTGGGCAGATGGGGGGCGCGGGGTGCGATGGGGTGTATGGAGCAAGTGGGGCACGTGGCGGGGGAGGAGCGGGGCGCGCCGGGGCACCAGGCAATCAAGGTGGGGTGTGCGGGAGGCGGCAGGGCTCAGGGAGCGCGGGGTGAGGTGCCCTGGAGGGGCGGGGTGTGTTGGGTGCTCTGGTCGGTCGGGGGAGGGCAAGGGGCGTGGGGTGCGGAGGGGGTGTAGGGCATGCTGAGGCAAGCTGGGGCTCTGGACGCGCGGTGGGGTGGTGGGGGCTGGGGGGGTCGCGGGGTGCGCGGGGGGGGGGCGCTTGCGGCATGCAGGGGTGCGCTCGGGACGCGCAGGGGCGTGCAGGCCACGTGCAGTGGGGGGACGAGGGGCGTGCGGGTTGGGTGTGGCAGGTGGCGCCCTGGGGGTACAGGGGGGGCAGGAGGCGTGCAGGGGGCACGGGGGAGCGTGCGGGAGGCGCGGGATGTGTGAGATGCTGCGGTGCATGGGGGGCTAGGGGCGCGGGGGTGTGCGGGGGAGGAGGGGGCGCGGGCCACACCGGGGTGCAGGATGCCACGGGGCGCCGCGGGGTGCTCTGGACGCGCGGGGGAGTGCGGGGGTTGCGCGGGTGTTGTGGGGCACAGAGGGGGTGCAGGGCATGCTGAAGCAAGCCGGGGCACAGGCGGTGAAGGGGGGCGCTGGGGGGGCACGGGGCACACGGGGGGGTGCGTGGGGCATGCAGGGGCGCGCTCGGGTGCGCGGGTGCGCGCGGGCCGCTTGCGGCAGGGGGACGAGAGGCGTGGGTAGGGGGGAGCGGGGCGCCCTGGGGGGGGCGCTCGGGTGGGCGCGGGGTGCTCTGGACTCGTGGGACGTGTGGGGCAGGGGCGGGTCGCATGGAGGAGGGTGTCGTGGGGGTCGCGGGTCGTGCAAGGGGCGTGGAGCATGCTGAGGTAAGACGGGGCGCAGGACGCTGCGAGACTCCGCGGGACGCCGCGGGGAGCTCTGGACACGGGGGGGGGGGTAGGCAGGGCACACGGGGGAGGGCTTGAGGCGCATGGGGTGGCGAGCAGGGTTTTCGGGGCACGCAGGCGGCGCTGGGGCACGGGGCCTGCCTGGGCCCCTGGGGCACGGGATGCCACGGGGCACTCAGGGTGCGTATGCCCCCTGTGGATAGGGAGCGTGGGGCACGGGGGGGGGGGGCGGGGGTGCAGGGGCGTGGGGCGCGGGGTGTGTGCTTCCCTCTGTTACCCCAATGTGTGCCCTCCCTCTTGCAAAAAGTTCTTAATTTCCCTAGAATACTTGCCTTTTTTTTTCCCTTGTTGTCTGTAGTGC
The DNA here is from genome assembly GCF_020740685.1 of Jaculus jaculus. Classification (NCBI taxonomy): domain Eukaryota; kingdom Metazoa; phylum Chordata; class Mammalia; order Rodentia; family Dipodidae; genus Jaculus; species Jaculus jaculus. The sequence goes on from NC_059112.1 coordinate 34,544,441, forward strand.
AGCTAGGCGGTCGCCATCTTGACCAGAAGTCCCCTGATGTCTGTTTTGATAAGTCCTTTTTCATTTCTGTTTTTGTTAATTTGCATCTTCTCTTTTTTCATTTACTTGATTAGGTTGACCAGGGGTTTGTCAATCATGTTTACTTTTCAAAGAACCACCTATTAATTTCATTGGTTTAACATTTTTTTTGTTGTTTGCCATTCATTGATTTCTTCTGTAATATTGATTAGTTCTTTCCATTTGGAGCTTGTTAGGTTGGATTCTTGTTTGTTTTCCAGTGCCTTTAGGCAGAAAGTTAGGTGATTAATTTGGGATCTCTCTGGCTTTGTAATGAAGGCATTCAGCACTATTTCCTTTAGGCCTGCCTTCTTTATGTACCATAAGTTTTGGTAGGTTGTGTTTTCATTTTATTATTCAATTCTAGGTATATTACAATATCCTTTTTGATATCTTCTATTATCTATCCATTGTTTAAAAGTATGCTGTTTATTCTCCAGGACCTGATGGAGTACTTGATGTCACACTTGTTAATTTCTAGCTATAAAGCATTGTGATCTGATATGATGCAGGAAGTTACTTTAATTTTCCTGAGTTTATGGAGGCGTGATTTATCCCCTAATATATGGTCAATTTTGGAGAGGTTTCATCAGGCTTTGGAGAAAAATGTATATTCTGTAGCATTGGAGTGGAAAATTCTGTACATGTCCATTAGGTCTAGTTGATCCATGGCATTGAGCTCTATTATTTCCCTGTTGATTTTCTGTTTAAATGATCTGTCTATTTGATGATAGTGGGGTATTGAAGTCTCCAACTTTTATAGTGTTGGTGTTTATTTCTGTTTTATTGTCAAGAAGATTTTCTTTGATAAGCTGTGGTACACCTGTGTTTGGTGCATATGTATTTATGATTGTGGTGTGCTCATGTTGAATCATTCCCTTGATGAATATGCAGTGGCCATCTTTGTCCTTTTTGATTACTTTTGGTTTGAAGTCCATCTTATCAGATATTCATATAGAAGCACCTGCTTGTTTTTTTTTATTTCCATTTGCTAAGAATATAATTTTCCATCCTCTCATCTCAAGGAAGTATTTTTCTTCAGTGGTGAGGTGGGTTTCTTGAAGACAACAGATAGAAGGATCCCATTTTCTGATCCAACCTGATAACCTGTCTTTTGATGGGTGAGTTAAGACCATTAATATTTAGAGTTATTACTGTAAGATTAGAATTAATCTCTGCCATGATGAGGTGCTGTATGGGGATTGATACTGCCTTGTGTTTTGTAGCTTTTTGAGCCTTGTCTATTTTTGTTTATTGTGATAGTCTTCTTTTTTTGTTATTTTTATTTATTTATTTGAGAGTGACAGACAGAGAGAGAAAGAGGCAGATAGAGAGAGGAAGAGAGAATGGGCACACCAGGGCATCCAGCCACTGCAAATGAACTCCAGACATGTGCGCCCCCTTGTGCATCTGGCTAACGTGGGTCCTGGGGAATCAAGCCTCAAACCATGGTCCTTAGGCTTCAGAGGCAAGCGCTTAACTGCTAAGCCATCTCTCCAGCCTGTGATATTCTTCTCATTGGCTCTTGTGATTTGTTGTTTGACTGTTGTATGTGGAGTATTCCCTCAATTATTCTCTGTAGGTTTGGCTTTGTGTTCTTATAATCACAGAATTGACTTTTTTTTCATGGAAAGTTTTCCTTTCACCATCTGTTATGAGGAATCCTTATGTTGGGTAGAATAGCTTAAGTTGGAAGCTATAGTTTTTTAGACTTTGAAGTGTTCCAATCCAGACTATTCTGGCTTTTAGGGTGTCCATTGAGAAATCCAACATAATTTCGATGGGATTGCTTTTGTATGTTTTGTGTTGTTTCTTTCTTGCTGCCTTTAACTCTCTCTCTTTGTTTCCATTAATAAGAGTTTTAACTATGATGTGTCTTGTAGAGTTTCTTCTTTTTCTTGTCTGTTTGTTGTTTTGGAGGTTCTTGTATCTGAATGGGCCTCTCTTCTGAGATATTCAGAAACATTTCTTTAATAATCACATTAAGTATGTTCTCTATGTTTCTGGTTTGGATTTCCTCTCCTTCTGGTATACCATGATCTGGATATTTGGTCGTTCCCACTGTTTCTTCATATTCTGTTCGGTGATTCTTTTGATCAGGGTCTCGGTTGTTGTGTTTTCATCTTGGAAATGCATTTCTTTTGGTATCCCTATGATTTCACTGAAGGCTCCCATTGTGGGACTAGGCATCCTTGGTGGAGATCTCTTAGATTTCTGACTTTCATTGGCTTTTTTGTGTTGTCATATACCCATTTTAGGGAGACTCTTTATTTTCTTGGTTAAGAAGCAAGTTTTTATCCTCTTGTCCATGTACCTTCTGACTCAGGTGAACAAGGATGTTGATACCCAGTTGCCAGTCAGAATACCAACACCTAACTCCACAGCCCACACAGGACCAGGCCTCCCCAAGCAAGGCACAATGGGACTTACCAGGACCAGGGAACTGGAAGGATCTAGGAAACAGGGATCTGGCTGACTAACTCCATACCACCATGCCTGTCTGCACACAGTCTGGGGCAGGAAACCTGGACCAGGGGAACTGGGAGGAGCAGGAAACAGGTGCCTGGCCTATTCACTCTGCATCCACCTAAGCACCCTCCTGGGAAGGGAAGCCAGACCAGGGTGTTTGGAGGAACAGCAAAACAGGGGTCTACCTACTCACTCCATGCTTGCTGTGCCTCCCCCCCCATCTGATGCAGGGAACCAGAACCAGGGGAAATATTTTTTAAAATGACAAAAATCTGCTTTTGATATATTTCATATTTTAGTATTTATAACTGCATAAATATAAGTTTTGATGACATATACTCATTTACCTGGATTATTTTCTAATACCTGAATACATGAAGATAATTTAACAGATGCAATTCATGAACGTTATTGGAAAATATTACAAATTTTGTTTAAATTTTACCTACTGGGGAACAAATCCAAATATTTAAATATTTTTTAGACTTTTCCAAAATCAGTAGTGTGAATGACAATTTGTTTAGAAGCCTTTTTTTCATATAAAACTTTTATTACTTTATTGTACACATTTAAATGTTAGAAAGTCTTTATGTAGATCCAGTTTCCTCTGTGGATTTAGTTTGATCTTCAGTTACCATTTTCTGAGATCTTCCACTAGTTTATTCCATATTGTATAATGTGCTCGTAAGTGGGTGGGTAAAGACAACCCCTGAAATCGTCTGAGAAGATTTGGTTGCTCAGATTGAAAGCTGTGGACTACTTTAACTTCGTACTGGAAACAAATGCTTGTCCTTGGAATGACAGGGCCTTCACTTACATCAATGAAGTAACCAATCCTGTGTAGCCTGACTATTCTCTCAGGGTTCTGAGATGACTTCTCTTCTATGAAGTCTGTTTTATACTTGTTGTTTTGAACTATTTCTAATGCCACTTTTGCTTCAACTTCTAGAGTTTCAAATGGCAGATCTTTATAAATTAAGGTATGAGCATCTTTTGTGAAGAAACGTAAGTTATCTTTTGTTGGCATCCATTCATTCAGTTTCTTATCCAAAACTACATCATAGCAGAAGGCTCCAGCAATTACAGGAACTTCTGGGGCTCTGACCAAACTGACTCATCTTTGAATGTCCTTTCTGTCACATAGCCCATCATCCTGGCACAAGAACTCCAATACGCCTTATTCACTTCTCTTGGATCATGGTCTTTGAAGGTAAGAAATTTAATTTCACAGGACTTGGTCAAGGGCTTATACATGTCCCAAGGCTGTCCATCCACAAGAGCCAAAATGGATTTCTTGCAGTACCACTCACTCAAATCTAGGAATTTAAAATTGATTGATGATCTAAATGCACAACACAACTGTAAGGAGTTGATATGTTTTTATTCATCACAAAGACAGTGCCAGGGTCAGTTTTCCCAACATGCTTAACTTCAATCTTTTCTGTTTGGGGTGTTAATGATAACTGTCTGTTTTTCTCTTTATTAAAGAGACATTCCGCATTTCTGTCAGTTCTGTGGATGACAGTTGAGCAGCTGGTGATGTTGCTATAAATCCGTCCACATAAGTGATTTGGGAAAGCACACACGGAGAAGATAGAGACTCGTCTCCATGAAACCCGAGCTCCCATCTCAAGGCATCAGTCTCCCCGGGCCGCCTCCCTTCTCTCCCACCACCCCTCGCACCCAACGGCTGTCCTCGCAAACGGACCCCCACCCAGCAGAAAAGCCTCCTCCGTCCTCCAAGTGCCCACTCCCTATGCTTTGCGCCCGACCCCTTCACCCAGCGGAACTCACTGCGGCCAATAGAAGACTTTTTGATGGGCACAACTATACCTTTTAGACAATGAACAGTAGAAGAATCCCTCTAAGGTTTATCACCTTCTAAGCCATAGAATTCTGACCTTCTTCTTAGTACAAGGCTGGTTGCACTCATATAAGCAAATAACCCAATTAAAACCACTAGCTAATTTAATAGACACCGAGTAGAAAAGATATAAAGTTAGAAGAAATAATCGTATAGTAAAATACTATGTATAATGCAGCATTAGGTAAAAGCAAATTTAAACAAAGATGAGAAGTCTGTGGTGGCCATGAATTCCTATAGTCCCAGCAGGAGCAGGAGGATTGCTGTATACTTATTGGCCAGATTGGGCTATGCCATGTACAATAGGCTACATAATAAGGTCCTACCTATTATAATACTTACAAGTCAGTTCACTGATAGCAATTCAGAATGGAACACATACCTTGCTAATGAGAATGCCAAATATTGCATGCACATTGGAAAGACAGTTTAGTCACTCACTACAAAGCTAAAAGTATTCTTACCATGTATTGTATTGTGTTTCTAGATAGCATCCTAAAGTCACATAAATTCGGAACAACAAAAATTGCCCACAAATGTTTATAGCAATTTTACTTATCATTCTTCAACCCAACAAACAAGCTCTCTTTTAGTAGGTAAATGGTTAGATAGCTAGTTCTTTAATGGAAAAGAATAGTCTTCAGTGATAAAAAGAATCTTATGAAAATACATAGAGAATATTTAATGCTTATTGCTAAGGCAAGGGAGAAACTATGGAAGGCTGCAAATGAGTATTCTAATGATACAACTGTGGACAGGATGAAGGTAGAGAGTAAGAAGATCAGTAGTTCCAAATGATTCTGAAAGAGTGGGCTGGGGTTCAAAATAATGGAGATATTTTAGGCAGTGAAAACAGCCTACATGATACTGTAGTGTTGGATATGTGAATTCTGGAGGATCAACATTTACATTACTATACAATAAACCATACTTCAAAGATGACATTAGTTAACAATAATTATTAATAATGGTTCATCAATTATAATAAATGTGGCTCACTAAAGCAAGATGATAATGATGTATAGGATGAGCCTAGTGGCAGAAACTCTACCTAACTATGCCTAATTCCATGATAGACATAAGCTTGCATTAAAAATGAAGTATGTGGAAATTAACTTCCAAAATAAATTAAATAATAAAAAGTCAAAGGCCTCACTTACTTTCAGAGAATGATAGTGCACAAAATGATGATACAGAAAATTGGTGAATTTCTCACACATGAAACAACTGAGCATTCTCTACAGTATAATTTATGCAAAACTCAAAATAAGAACACTAATTGTGTGATCAAAATAAAAAGAGTGGTCATTATTAGCTGCTACAATGACAACAGAGCCTTTTTTAGCTTTAGAAAATGTTCTATATGTTTTCCGTGATAGTGGCTAGTGGCTGTATGTAAAGAAACACAGAAGATATTACACCAAGCACATGATATGTGTGGACTTAGTGCATGAAAGCTATAAAAATAAATGAATGACAACAGCCAAAATCAATAGATTTCTTCAAAATGAACATGAGATCATCAAATTTATACAAATGAGAAACTAACTACTGGTTTGGTGGATAGGTCATCATGTCAATTTTCTAAATTCAAATTCCAGATTTTCAACTTGCGGTCAAATACTTTATATTTGTGATGGTGTTTTCATCACAAAATAATGAAAATAATAGCAATTGCTCACTATAATGTCAAAATATAAACAAACACAGCTAAAGGCAGTATGGCTTAGCATTTTTAAAATTCTGAATATGTGTGATTGTTTGTGGAAAGCTCTAGGCATGCAATAAATGACATGTACATATCCAGTCCATTTAAAAACTTATAGCCTAAGACTACTGAGGGTGTTTTTGAACACATGATCTGGCAATACACCATTTTATGCAGTACAACTTGAAAGGCCCTTTACCAAAATGAGTCGCTTTCTTATTTTAAAGGGTCTTTTTTTCTACTTTGGTCAGTACTACTTTTATATAACATAAAGAGTTTATTTGTATGTAAGCACACAAAAAAAATGAGTGTTGCAAGTAAATTTTATGAGATTTTGCGTAATGGCCCTTTACTGCATTAATGCCTATAATGTACAACTCAAAATTGAAAGTTATTAAGACAAAGTTTCATTAAGATAAATTGTGACTTATAAGTAATAGATTATGTAGTAAATCCTCATGAGATTTCAACACTCATAATATTTGATGGCAAATATCAAATGTTCAAAATATGTATAACTTATTAAAAATTTTGAAGGAATATGCAGTGAAAGATTTAGATTCTTCTCTTTTAGGTTTTCGATTAAACTCAACCAATGATTCTAGGCACTTTCCAAATGTCAGTGCAACATTTATGGAAACACTCTTAAGTCAAAAACCACAAAGACCCTGCTCCTTTCTGTGTACAGACAGGTGAGGCAGAGTGCAGTGAGTAGGCCAGACACTTGTCTCTTAACTCCTCCCATCTCCCTGGTCTGGGTTTCTGGGCAGATGGTGGGATGGTGTGCATGCAGGTGGGAGAGGAAGTGTAGAGTGATCAGGCCAGACCTTTGTTTCCAGGCTCCTCTCAGCTCCTTGTTCTGGGTTCCCTGCACAGGTCTGTGTGTGGGCAGGTGCAGCAGTGCAGAGTGAGTAGCCCATATCCCTATTTCCTGGCTCCTCCCAATTCCCTGGTCCTGGTAGGTCCCATTGTGCCTTGCTTGGGGAGGTTGAGTCCCTGTGTGAGCTGTGGAATCAGGCCTTTAACTCTGGCATCCTGACTGGCCACTGGGTGCCAGCCTCCCTGTTCACCTGAGTCAGAAGGTGCATGGGCCAAAGAACAAAAACTTCTTTACTCCTCAATAAAATAAAGAGTTTTCCTAAAGTGGGTAGACAACCAAACAAAAAAATCCAACAAAAGAAAGCTGAGAGAATTCCACAAAGGATGTCTAATCTTACAATGGAAGCCTCCAGTGGAATCATAGAGAAATCTACAGAACTCCATTCCCAAAATTAAAACATAAAATGAATAAGTTCCTGATTAAAAGAATCAACAAAAGAATTTGATCAACTGGAAGCAAACCATCAAAAACCAACAATCTTACCAATGAAACTGAACAGAATCATCTCTTGAATCATTCAGCTTTTGACAGTAGGCTTAGTGATGATTGAAGATAATGTTAGAACCCTCTGAAGAGATGTGAATGAATTGAAGAAGAGTCCAAAAATCAAATATTTCAACACAGGTTGATCAGTCTTAATGCAGACATGACCAAACATGAGAACGAATTCCAGTAAGCATGAAGAAAATCAGAACATGAATTGAGATTGTAGCTCAAAAAAGAGATGGGCATGATGCAAAATAACACAACAGAAAACAAAATTTGAATAGAAATTACAAAATCTTCTCTAGTACCTCTCATCAACAGAGTTACTCACCTGGAAGACAGAAAATATGACCTGGAAGACAAGATAGAAGAAATTATTCAGGAGGCCAAAAACTGCTAAGTTCAAACAATCAAGTGAACAGAATAAGAGGGAACTGTAGGATACACTAAAATGATGAAACATCTGGATCACAGGTATACCAGAAGGAGAGTATATTTAGGCCAAAGGAAGAGAGACCATATTCAACAAAATTATTGGAGAAATTTTTTTGAGTATCTCAAAAGAGAGTCTCATCCAGATTCAAAACTAAATGCAGGTGACAATAATGTATACTGGGATGAAGGCAGCATCTTCAACAAATGGTGTTGGACCAATTGGATGACCGTATGTAGAAAAATGAAATTAAACTCGCTCTTTTCTCCATACACAAAAAGCAAGTTCAAATGGATTAAAGCCCTCAGTATAAGACCTTAAACTCTTCAAATACTAGAAGAAAAAATAGGAGGCAGGCTCCATGATATAGGACTAGGAAAAGACTTCCTGAACAAAACCCTAGTGGCCCAAGAAATTAAAGCACTCAACGAATGTGATCTCATGAAGCTAAAAGGCTTTTGCATAGACAAACATACCATAAGCAGAGCCAATACATTACCCACTGAATGGTAGAAGATCTTTGCCAGCTATACCACTGACAGAAGCCTAATATCTAGAATCTACAAAGAACCCCCAAAACTAAACAATTGAAAATCAAACAAGCCACTCTAAAAGTAGGGCAGAGAACTGAATAGGGAATTCTCATAGGAAGAATTACAAATGGCTGGACCTTACCAAAGGAATGCCAGGTGAATGACTTCCCTTAGCAACAATGATATAAGCAAGTACTTGCTTAGTTATTAGGAATGGTTATATTCTGACTTTGCAGGCATCAAAATAATTATATTATTTTATATATAATTTTGTAATAATTATATTCCTAAACATAATTAGTATCTCTCTCAAAGGTGTTTTTTCAAATATTTTTCCTTATATAAATAAGAAAAAAAATTCTCATTTTTGAAACAATTAAGAGAGAAAAAGAATACGGATAATCCAAAAAGACATATTATGTTAGTCCAATCAGAGAGTTCATACATTGAAATGGATATTTTCTCATGTTTAGAGCTTATGACAATATAATCTATTTATTAGTTCAATGCCATTGCCATCCTGGATATTCTAATTTTTTCAAGGCCCAACTACCATGAGCTTAGATACAAAAAAATGTTCTGCAATAGCTAAATTATTTTATCAATAAGTGACTGCTGCTCAGCAATTTCAACTTGATATGTTGCTTAACTAGTTGAAATTCATTCACATTCCATTTTTTTCCAAATGTCAGCAATAATCTAAAGTGTTCCACATCACAGGGTTCTGACAGTTGCTATGTAAGATAATAAACAGAACTTCCTTCACTTAGAGTTGTGAAATTCATAGATATTCTTCCCTATGGGCCCAGTTAACACATAATTTGGATATTTTTCCTTCACTGTTATTTTCTTTGTGTGGATGGAGAATAACAACTGATTTTAACTCACAAGTGTCAGGAGAAATGTTAACTAGCTATAGCTAGGGAAATGTAATCCAGTGGAATTTGTTGTTTCCAAGCAGAGTCCATCCATCCATCTATCTATCTGTCATCTATCTATCTGTCATCTATCTATCTATCTATCTATCTATCTATCTATCTATCTATCTATCTATCTATCTATCTATCATCTGTCTATCTATGTATGTATCATCTATTCATCTATCATCTATCTATCTATCATCTGTCTAGTTATCTATCTGACCTACCTACAAAGGATTCTGTACTATTTTCATTTGTTTTGTTTATTTCGCATATCATTAAGAAAGCAAAGTTTTCTTCCATAAAGAATTTTTGCATCTTAAGATTTATCATCCTATATAATCTTTATATTTCAGTGTTTCCTGAAAATCTACAATATTTTTCCATGTTATACACTAACATGTGAATAAACTGTGAGGAAACACCAATGTAAAGACAGAATTAGTTTCTCATTTTGAATCATACCCAGTATTCAGGACCCTAGTGACATAAAAGTGTAATCATTTCCCCAGCTGTACAACGCCTTGTCCATCTTTTGTTCCTCCATGAATAGCATGGAAGGGCCTATGACTTTCATAAAACTGCAGTAAAATAAACTGAGCCATACCACAGTGCTATTAATATCAAACAATGTTTACTTAATGCTAAAGATGTCCATAATGATAGCTGAAGACCTCAGAATAATGAGTTTTATTTTGATTATTGATTTCCTTCTTTGTATTCATACAGAGGGGTCAACCCATTGTTAGTCCACAGTAAGTGACAACTTTGCTGTTTTCTTCATTTCAAAAATTGCACTCTATCCTCCCAAGAAACACTTCAGTATCATTTTTATAATTCTGTTATTATAGCTATCACACATTGTACTATTTATTTCTGAGCTATTCTTTGTTGTCAGACCTTGCTTTTCATTTTTTCATATCAGCTTCAATTTCTGAATAAAAAGAATAACTGAACACCTTATGTTTTTGTGAGTGTGAGATTTCTTAGCCATTTCCTTGCTCACAACTCTATTTTAGGTCTTAATAAAGAAACATTAAAGAATACATTTCAATAATTTATAATCCATGCTTTATAATTTTGATCTGTAGTTTTGGCTTTATATATCATAATAGAGGATAAAGGGTTCTTTTACATTGGTGACTAATTTTATACATGACATAGCAAGTCAATAAAAGGCTAAACATTTTCTCTCAGCCCATTTTCTCATCGTCAAAAATGGAAATAATTCTTACCAAAAAGGATAGGTCTAAGAATGTATACATGCTTGGAATAGCCCTTGGAATGTAATACATCAAGTGTGATGCTTGGATTGTTTTATGACATGTTGTCATTTTTTTTCAAAAACGATCTCAACTTTACTATTCTTTATTGAATAAGTTCAGCATGTTTCCCCAACAAATAAAATTTTACCTTTTCCATTACCATTTATATTTGTCTGTCAATTCAGAAGTATCCTACAACCTTCTATTTATGGAAATGAGCTTCCCCAGGCTTTTGGTCCTGCTGCTGCAGAACTCACCTGGAGAATCACACCACATCTTTACAATTCCTATGCTAGCTCACATTTGAGCCACTATAAGCTAGGGATAGCATGGCAGAATTCATATAGTAACTTAAGGAACAATAATGTCTTTCAAATCTTATTTTCACAGTTTTACTTTCTGAAAGTCTCTTCCTTTAGGCTTTCCCACAAATGTACTGTCATTACTTTCAAATAGAGAATCACGATTTGAAAACACACATTAAGATTAGGTTATCTGTTAAATGCTATAGCCTATATTTTTTACTATATTTTGTACAATTGTAATGATGTATATGAAAAAAATATATATATACATACATATATATATGTATGTGTATATATATATGTGTGTGTGTGTATATATATATATATATATATATATATAGTGACAAATATATGTATGTAATTTATTTTAACTATTGTACTATAATTTGTAGAGGAAAAGAACTAGGAGTATTCATTTTATTCTTATATTTCTAGCTAATGGTACATTCCTAGGCTTGTTTGATGAGTGATTTTACCTACATCATTTGAACTCCTCAACATTAACACAGTGTATATAATTTATTAATGAACTCATGAGTGTTTATTATAATTTAGCCACTTGTGATTGTAATGTTTAACTTTAACCTGACTAGACTAAAGACCTGTTGAATGAGTAAGCACATTTCAACTAGTGTGTGTGAGAGAGTGTAGTTTCCAGAGATCAGATTATGTGTTATGATGGCTCTGCCTTTATCAATAGTTTGATGTACTGAAGAATTCACAGTTTGAGTAGACAGTTGGAGATGAGTAGAGCCCTGGAGAGTGTGGTGGACTGAACAAGTGGGTCCATGGGGCTTGCTTTTCATAGGTTTATCTTGGCCCTCTCTTGTAACTCTCTTTGGTGAACAACAGCCATGAGGCAGGCAGCTCTGCTCTACTGTGTCCGCTGCATGGAGGAGTTCTGCTTCACTACAGGCCACAGTGATAATGAAAAGGATTAGGAGTCAGGTAGTCCCAGACTTATAGACATCTGTTCATCAGGGCCAAACTGGAAAAGCAAATAAGCTCTTTGCTCTGATAGAGCAGATAGACACAGAGGTTTTTAAGACAACAGGAAATGGAAATCCAAAAAGCCTTGACTTCCAAAAGGAAAACAAAAAAAAAACAAAAAAAAAAACAAACAAACAAGCAAACAAAATTCTTTGATTTTATGCTGACTAAGCAGAGAATGCCAGCTGGCCAACAAAGTAGTCACTCTTTTGTCTAACTCATCAACCTATTAAAGCCCCTCACATGCATTTTAAAAAAAGGAAAGAAAAGAAAACAATCTAATTCATGCAAATTCAATAAATTTACATCCCCTAGAGTATACACAGCTGTAATCTAAACTATGCTGCTACCTTCTCAAGACTTCTCATAACTTTGAAACTCTTTTGTGTTACTTTTGTTTTCTGCTTTACTTTTACTCTCTTTTCTGACAAACCCTTGTTTAACTTAGTATTCTTCTTCCTTGTATGCACCTCTATCAATCATCTTCTGTTGCCACACTACTAACTCACTTGTGGTTGTTCTAGTGACCATTTAGAGTCTGAAGCTCTAATGCCTGACCTAAGTCTGTCTTATGAGAAGAGAGGTGCTACATCGTTCTCAACACTTGTAATAAAAGGAAGGAATAAGAAATCACTGACTCTGACCTCTAAAACATGAGCCAAACTAATACTACATTTTAACTGGTCTTCTCCCATATTCATCCCAGACAGGAAAGGCTGCCTAATGTACCTTCAGTTTTTTCAGGCATTAAAATCTATTTGGTTATATGTAGTATTAGTTATCCTTAAGATTTTGTATCTCATTATCTTTCAAGTATGTATGAAAAATAATATGTGTTGTGAATGTAGCATAGCAATCAATTCATTATTTGCTGCAACTTTAAAATGCATATTAAAGCTATTTAAATTGATTTATATTGATGATATTTGTTTATATGTGCATAACGTATGTGGTGTGATGTGTGTGGTATATGCACCTTGTGCAGACGTGGCCTCTCTCCACGTGCCTGCCGAGGTCAGTGGACAATATTGGGTGTCCTCTTCTATCACTCACCTGCCAGTTTTTTCTTGAGATCAAATCTCTCACTTATTCTAGAGCTTGCCATATTTTTGAAAGCCCAAGTAATTCTCTGGTCTGTACTCCCAACAGGAATAGAGCCACACGTAGGTGATCACATCCAGATGTTTATGTGGTTGCTTAGGTTACTAGGGTGACATCAGGCTGCCTCATGCCCTCATGCTTGTATAGTACATGCACTTAACTACTGAGCATTCTCTACATTACTTCAACTATAATAATTTATAAAATCTTTTAAGTACTACTTATGCATGTACATGTAAAAATAATTCCCCCATTTTAACAATCCAATTACTATTTAAAAAGTTACCTGAATTCTTTACGACTGTTCCAGGCATGATAGGCCCATTGTATGAAGAAAAAAAAACTATTAAGGTAAAAGAATATGTTTTGGGGAAAATTAACTCAAAATTATAGATGAATGTTGTCCACAGTCCATCTTACTGAGAAGCTGAGTTACCAGCAGTTCCTATATGCAGTTGTCAGATATTCTCTGACAATGGGTGTCTTGTCACAGTGGTCTAGCTGGATGAAATATATAGGATTCCATTCACTTAGTCATAAGATGCTTCTCAGATCTACATATCTCAGGATCTAAGACCATAATTTCCTGAAGTTATTCTTGGTACTCATTAGTTTGCTAATACGAAGTCCCTGACATACTGTACAGTGGACTGTACATATAGTGGACATATATACATACAGTGGACTAGTGAGAAGAGCACATTCCATAAGGCACTTTCTGATAGCCAAATTCATGATAATGAACAAATACCTGACTTCAAAGATACTGTGCTATACAAAATACCTACATAAATATACATTTTATGGATGACCAACTAGTTATGTCTGTTTCTCCATGATCTGTGAAATAATACAGTTCTTCAACTAAAGGGTGCCAGAAGTCAGTTTAATAAGTCTTTGAACTGTGTGAATCCTCCTCCCCATGAGTGCTGCCACTTCTTTTTGGAAAAAAAAAAAAAAAGTTGCTTTTCCCTGGCAGTCATGATTGCTTTTGGTATAGGAAGAGTTGAGTTGAGAGTGGGAAAATAATGAACATGAAGCTAGAGCCAGACTTGTATTGAGGGGGAAAAAATATCACTGAACATTAAACTCTATTAAAGTATATCATTTAGAATTATTTCATCTGTTTAAAAATCATCACTTACAAGGAATAAAAGTATACATTAATTACTTTGAAGATTTAATAGACATTGATGTTTCCCAAAGAAGCCAGTCATTCCTTGAGAATTTCTACAAACATTGCTAACCAGGAGCACACCATGGCTGAAGGTGAACAGAGATGAGAAAGAATGAATTACAAGTAGGCCTACTGTCAGTGTCTCCCTTTATACTTTTAAAAGAATAGTGCTTGCTTATTCATATCTTAACAAGCTCTCATGCCAAACATATATGCTTTATTGACTGGAGATATCTTATCTATGGATTTCCTTTAATGGAATATACTGTTCTTCATTCCTTGCTGAGAATTGTTCTCATTTCTTGGATTGATATGGATATTTCTAGCTGGAAAACATCTTAACTACTATAGAACTACAGATGTTATTTATAGATGAGAAAAGTCTAATTAAGGTGATCTCTTTAAAATATTTCTTCTAACTATCAAGGAACTTAAGGCACCCAAATAATTAACACATATCTTCATAATTCACATTTTAAAATATGAGACACATGGATATAAGAAAGAATTAACTAATGAAGGCCAAAATATCATCATTATTACTGGGAAACAGACACACACACACACACACACACACACACATAAACACACACACACACACACACACACACACACACATATAAACACACACACACACACATACTCACACAAACAATTTTTCCAGAGCAAATATAAATACACAACTTGTCTATTTAAACCTTGATATCAGTGTTGTGTTCTAAAACACAAGCAGAAAAATTTCTATATACCAAAACAACACTTAGATCCTCTGCAGACCCCACACACTGTTTCTTGAACTCTTGGCAACATTTTAGTAAGAGCAGATGAAAAATCAAACCAGAGTTGCAGATTGTGGCTGCAGAGAAAGTGGCATAAGTTGACTGAGCCAAGACTTAGTTGGAACAGGGGCTTCCTGTCCATAACTGTGCACACAAACAGTTTTCCCTAGGATGTAATGATCTGGCATTAAAGAGTATTGCTTGTTATTTTAAAAGTTTTCAGAGTTTAAATTCTCCCTGTTCAGATTTTACTAATAAAAGATTGTTCAAGTATTGTCCTCATAAAATAGTTTGGAGGTCCCTTACTACCTTGGTGAAATAAAATAGAACAAATCTAGATAAATTAAATCTTGCTAAGGGAATTTGTCATTTGTGTAAGGCATTCTTACTTTTTGCTGAGACACAAACCCTATATGACATGACAAAAGCAAAGGTGTATACTGCATTGATATGCTACATTCAATAGGCAACTTGAATACTGTTTCAATGCCCTTTCAAGTAATATACTTCAAAATGTTATGATTCTTTTACCATATAGTTAATAACATTGACTCTTTTGTTATCACGAAGGCTGGTTTATTGTTTGTATGTATATCCTATCACCTTCATTATATAAAATAAAAATCAACTTTCTAATACAGTGTTGTTAGTACATTAAAAATTAAATTTAACCTAAGTGAGTATAAACTTCAGACCCACAGGTTCCTAGCAGTAAAAGTTATCTACCTATAATCTGACAAACCATTTTCTTTATTATTTTAATTACTTCACTTATGTGTATGTTCATTAAAAAATATGGAATTTTTTACCAGTGCTTTAAGAAGTTTAGATTCATATAGGTTCAGATTATTAGTGAGCAGTGTTAGAAAATCCAATTGCTTTGTGCATATTAAGTGTAACAGGTAAGCTAATTAAAAGAAATACTGACAAAAAGAAACTATAAATGGTTGAGTAGATGGAATCAAACATCACACAGTGTTTATATCTATTGAAATGTCAAACACTGTAAATGCAAATAATTTTCATAGTTATATATTTAAGCAAAAATAAAATTATTTAAATAAAATATTTTTAAAAACAAGGAGAAAACACTTAGGCTGTCATAGTCTCTGATAAATCTGAAATTAGCAAATTTGACTATAGGAAATCTTTTGGGTTAAAATAATGCCACTGATTTAAATGCTTGACTACCCAAGCTATTGTAAAAATGTGAATTCTAGGACATATTGATAATTTAATGATACATGATAAAAATTGGCACTATCTTATTTTGAAAAACAAAATTTGCATGAGAGAAATAATAACATTCTAGAATGGAAAATTTAAAATAAATGGATATTTCTGTAATTATCATTTGAGATATGACCATCATAGCTATTTACACATACCCTGCTAGTTTGTTGGCTACTGCAAAATGGTATGGCATGAAGAGTTCCCTGGACTATATTCTGAATAAAAAAATCTGAAATGTTGTATGTATTTCTTCCCATTGTTCCTTCTGTTGAAGCCACCCCAAAAGGTAACAAGGCTGACAGACTATATATATATATATATATAGATAGATAGATAGATAGATAGATAGATAGATAGATAGATATAGATAGATATAGATATAGATATAGATATAGATATAGATATAGATATAGATATAGATATATAAATAGGTACAGAGTCATGCAAGAGCTAATCTCTCTTTACTTGTCTGTCAGGAGGGCAGGTTATGGGGTATATATTCTTGGTTGGCTTTACCATTTTCAAATAACCTGTACTTGGGAGTTGAATTTTATTGTCATTGGTGCTTTCATATATATAGGACCTTTGTGTTTTGCTTCTGTCATTATTTGGGGCAGGGTTTAATCCAGATCCAGGTTGACCTGGAACCAAATTCAGAACAGAAATCACTACCTCCCAGCTGACTAGAGTAAGGGTGTAGAACAACACACACCCTTAGGGATTTTGGCCTTATATGTCTATCTGTTTCTTTTAATCACCACAATTGCATACTTTGTGCTAATTTTTATTGATTGTGTATGTTACTCGGTTGAACTTTAGAATTTGCCAGTAAATTATTCCACCGAGTTCACTAGACTACTTGCTTAGCAAGCAAACTCAATACCTAGAATTACTTCTATGGCTTGATTGGTGGACAAGAGATACACCTGGCACCTTGACCTCTTGTCATAAGGGTATATAGAGGTGGAATGCCATGTCCTCAGTCCCTCTTGTAGCACCTTCTGGCACTAGATGAGCTAACTGTCTGGGGACTGACTCTCTTCCAGTTTCCAGCCAGATGACTCCATGCTCTGTAGCAGCAGCATATGGTGTCTTTGGCAAGTAGGGTCTTACCACTAACATTTGGTGGGTCATCAAGTACTCTGACAGAAATCTGTCTTCTTCTGAGAAACTTTGTAGGTCTCTGTGATCAACAGCTCATTGTGGATGTTAACCGCATCCTGGTACTGGGAGTTACAGTACAGCACCAAGGAAAAGAAGGAAGAAGTGAGTATGTTATATAAGAGAGAAAGAGAGAAGAGGGAGAGAGACAACAGGAGAAGATAAAGGTTGGTCTTAATCACACCCTTTCCAGGGCCCTGTGGTTCAGTTGTGAGCCAAAACTTTCTTGTTTGGTACAAATATCACTCAGTAAAACAATCTTTAAAATAGTGTGTATAATCCTAGAAATTGTGTATTAATTAAAGCTCAAGTCTCAAGGAAATTCTCCCATGCTCTATGAATCCACCCCTCTGCTCAGTCTTCATGACTGAGAAATTGATGCATAAATGCTTTAAAAATGAGTATATCATTGCATCATCTAACATCATGCTAATACATACTTTAAAGACAGAAATGTAAAACATACTTGACTAATAAAAAGGGAGCTTGAGAGATGACTCATAGGTTAAGGTGCTTGTCTACAAAACTTTACAACCTGGGTTTGATACCCCAGTACCCATGAAAAGTTGGATGCCCAAAGTTGTGAATGCATCTAGAGTTTGTTTGCAGTTGCTGGAGGCCCTGGCATGCCCTTTATTTCTTTGTATGTTTCTTTTACCTCTCTCTGCTTGCAAATGAATAACTGAAAGTATTAAAAAATTACCAAAATACTCTATGAATATATAATTCCAGGATTGAGAATATAACCAATGGAATTTATTTTTATACTCATAAATATTGATGATAATATTCATTTTGAATAATTTAAAAGATGACTCAAATATTAAGACATGAGAAGTATAAGTGAAGAAGAGATGTTGTTATTGTTGTTGTTAACAGAGAAAAAAAGAAAGTAAGGAAAACTATAATGAAAGCAAAAATCTATTATGCTCAGAAAGAAAGAAACAAGACAGTTTTAAAAATCAATATTATGAAAAAAGCAGGAAATTTCTCACAAGTTAAATACAATAAGAACCAAAACTTCTGGTTCTGAAAAAGAATGCAAAAATACGAAGGTCAAAGGATAACTAAAAGATGTGCAATTGACTTTCTTGATACATGATAAATAATAAATAAGTTCCTTATACCAATAATAGTAAGGTTGGATTCTGTGAAATAGAAAATACTCTTTTATATTTCTTAGAGAATACCATACTATGGGCTAATCAACTATGTGCCATTTTAAAGTCAAGTTAAATGCCGCTGAACATTTTATTCAGAAGAGAGAATGTAAATTCAATTTTTTTTAATGTAAAAGAAAAGGAAGATTTATAAGTTCAGACAATTGTGCTATTATTAGTTAATTTATGGTCTAATAGATTTTACTTTACATGCTTTTTTCACTTTACTAATAATACATTGATATTAATAATAAAACCTACCTTAATATTAATAATAACACAATGTATGTCCTCTTTGTTTCCATTTCCTTTGTCTAAATATTTGAGTTTCCTTCACATTATTCAGAACAAGTGTTATCATAAATATTTATGAACAGACAATTGATCAGGTATTTTTTTATGCATGAAGAAACCATGTTTTCAAAGTGCATTTGCTTTATATTTGTGGTCAAATAGATGCTACATTTCTTTTCTCACTATTTCTAGAGTGGTTGTTTGTGTTATGTTCAATTTATTAATCAATGGTGCTAGGGATGACTCCCTGAGCCTTCTGTATGCTGGACATATACTCTACCACTAAGTTATATCCTTTACCTTTGGTTTCTTGAATAAGGGACTAACTTCACACACACGCACACACACATATATGTATGTGTGTGTGCGTGTGTGTGAGTATATATGTTAACTTATATTGCATAAGTTATCTTCAATTCCCTGTACAGACAGACTGGCCACAAACTCAAAATTCCTGCTGCCTCCACCTCCCTAATGCTGGGATCAGTTAGAAAGGAAGAAACATAGGGACTATGTTCATGTTAGGTAGCATGTAATTCCTATAACTATTAAAACACTATTTTAACCATCTCATATTGAAGGAATAAGTGAAGTTAAATGGGGTTTAATTATGAGTTTATCTCACATAATGATTGCTTAGTAAGTCACTTTGCCACAGATTTCTCAAATATTTCCACAAAATTTATTGATATTGTTTTATTAAGAAAGAATGAACTTTTTCCCACATAATAAATACTTTATATAACCTTTCATTTTATTAGCAATTTTAAATTTTATTTATTTATTGACAAGTGTGTGTTTGTGTATGTGTATGCATACACACGTGCCTGTGAACAAGGAACAATCAGGACATGTCTGTCCTCTTCTGCCTTCATTGAGATACACGTGTGTCTTGCCACTGCAAACTGATAGTGAACTAGATGACCAAACAGCTTCAGATTATTCTCCATGCCTCCAATTGTCTCAGGCATAGACACATCACAGATGCTTGCAACACTTGCATCTGTCTTTAAGTGGTTTGCTGGGGAGGGGGGGGGTTATTGAATTCATGTTGCAAAGCATTATTAGCAAGTTATTTTAACTGCTTAGCCACCATCCTAGCCTTGATTTTAATTTTAAAATAAACTTTTACATAATAGACAAGTTTCTCGTCATATATAATCATATCATATATTTAAATTATGTGTTAACATTGTAGTTTTTTGTTTTGTCTTGCTTTGTATGAAATAGTCCTGTGATCTTTATTCTTCAGTCAATTTTGTTTGCATATTATTTGAAATGCTATTATGTCCAGTTGTATTGTGTTTCAAAGATGTTTTCTGTATTGTTCTTTTTCTTTTTAGTGCAATTTGAAGATATATATATATATAACTTCCAGAAAATGTGCAAAATCACTTAAGGATTGGAACAGAGCCATTCTGCACTCATACATAGAGAACTGGATTTGCCTGGAAATTTAGGCCATCTAACTCTCCCCTAAAATATCAGATTAAATATAAAACCTTTCCTTATTTTATCTTCAATAAAGTTTCCTCATGAGCCTCAGGAATCTCTTCTTCAGTGTTTTCACATAAGATATAATAATAATAGTATGGATTCTTAAAATTATCTAAAGATTAAAGGAGAAAAATCATGCTGTTTTTTATCACAGGGATTTTTGTCACAGGGATTATTATCAAAGTTTCTGTTTTAACGTTACAGTTAATATTGTAGAATACTAAGATAATGTGTTTGCTTGATAATTATTCATTTCAAAGTATATGGATTATACACTTCAATTTATATGGCTATTTCTATAAAATTATATATACACAACAAATTATCAAATGTTGATAAAGTTGAAAGATATCATATAATAGTAAACACTTAAAGACAAAATATTTATAGATGTATTTGCTACAATGCTAATTTTTAAAAGTTGGGTTAACTTTTATTTAGGCTAAATATGGGAAAATTTGTTACAAAATTACTCTTTGATTAAAAATAATTCAATAGGGCTGGAGAGATGGCTTAGTGGTTAAGCGCTTGCCTGTGAAGCCTAAGAACCCCGGTTCGAGGCTCGGTTCCCCAGGTCCCACGTTAGCCAGATGCACAAGGGGGTGCACGCGTCTGGAGTTCGTTTGCAGAGGCTGGAAGCCCTGGCGCACCTATTCTCCCTCTCTCCCTCTATCTGTCTTTCTCTCTGTGTCTGTCTCTCTCAAATAAATAAATTAAAAAAATTAAAAAAAATAATTCAATAGACTGAGGAAAATGAATTTGAGAAGTTATGTACCAAGTGATTAACTGAGGCCAACAAAACGGACCAATTTTATTATGATTGCTTGAAATAAGAACAGGGAAGATGAAACAGAGGCATGGTTTATTCACAGTGAAAGTAGGAAGACTCCTACTCTCACTTGGAAATAAAAGCTTCCCAAACTGGGAGAATCTTGATATATTCCAGAGACTATGATAGTCTTTTGCTGTTAGGATTACAACAGAAATGGTTCATATATAGTTTAGGAAGGAAAAGCACCTCTTATAGCAGGCATGAAACTGTTTTCTTACTTAGAGAACTTAAAGTAATAAAATATAATGAAATTTAAAACTGATCATGTCTCTTTTTACCATTTATCTGTTTATACATTATAGTAAAAAAAAAATGCTTAATTTCTATGCCCTTAACAACTTATCCCAAATGTAATCCATTGCCTCTTTATTCCATTAGCTTGTAAGGAAATGTGCTCAAATTTTTTTCTTGCTTTTACATTTCAACTAAACATTTACACATTGTGATCTAAAAGCTTTATTATATATGTGACATTTCATGCTAATGAATTTTATAGTATTTACTAATATAAATATCAAAGTGTGCTAAATTGAGTTAAATGGAATTCTCCTGGAGTGTGCCTGTGGCCTTGAGTGGAAATTAGGGGCAGCTATTCCTATTATGCAATACTTGGCATGTGTCAAGTAATTATGCTTCTCTTACACTAAAACACACCATAAAATAGACAGTATATAAAAAGATACTCATTTTGATGAGAGATCTTAAATATATGCCATTTAAAAAATCTTGAGGGGATTTTGGAATATTTTTACTTGTAACAGGAAGAAAAAATTGAAAATGTCTCAGATCTGCCTTTTGGCCAGATTGTAATATATAAAATTTTATTAATATGCAAATCACAAATTTGCTCTGTATTGATTTAACAAAGAATTAAGGCCAGGAAGAATATTAAAGACAAATAAATAATTATTCTATGATTATAATATAAATATGGTCATGAATTTTCTTTACTCAATAAGTATCTGTTGACCACTATCCCCATGTGAACCACTGTTCTGGGTGGTAAGGAAGTATGAAACACACAGATGCCAATAAAGTTAAGCTAAATGAATGATTTGCAGTTTATAAACTGTGAAAAATATTATTTATGTATTAGGAGTTTAATCATTGACATTCTCCAGGTTGGCCTGCATATGATTAGATACATATATTAATGTAGAGAAAATGAAGTTGATTAGAAGTTGAATTTCACTTTCCTTTCTCACACCATACATCTTTGTATTTAAACAACTAAATATTATATTTCTGGTGTACTTATTATGGTTGCATGTCTCCTCCTCTTTTGAAACACAGGTAAGCACCCTAACTTATTTATACTATAATTCCTCAATGATCTGGTGTAGCACTCATCTAAGATGTTGCGTAGCCCCTGGGTCATAGCAAAGCTAATACATTGTTGTCATTGTCAACAATGACAATATTGTTAATTATAATGGCCCTGGTTCCTCCCATTCTCTTTCTTTCACCCTGACTTTCAAAAAAATAAGTAAAAATGTATTTTAAAATAATTAAACATAAATATTCATAGCAGCAATATAGAATTAAATAAAATGTAAGCAGCCTAATGAAGTGTGCACAAGAACAGCCTGAAATAAAGTTAGATAATGCTGGGACAAATAAAAGCCACTTAATAGGAAAATCAATAACTATAACCAGTTGTGACTCAACACTCAAAAATATTTGATAGAAACTGAAAACCAAAAGCAATGCAATGTAGGCACAATTTTAGAAAAAAAGTTTTGATATTTAAAAAATAAATTTGATATGACTGATGAATTATAATTGGTCCCTTGAAACTAAAGAAACTTTTAAAAATATTAAAGTATTTATTATAACTACTTGTGTAAAACAAAAAGAAAACCATCTGGAAAGAGAGTTTCACTTCTTATTAAAAGGCTGAGAAACTCCACAACTAGGTCATTGGTCAGGAAAGTCAAATGCAGTGCATACGCTTTCAATTAGCTACATTTGCTAAATACTTTTGTGTCAAATTATAATTTGTGGAAGAATGAGAAATCTTGTAGCTTATTATTTTGTGTAACCAAATTGTTGACCAGTTTTCCAGAAAAAGGCAGTAGCTGAAGTGCTGCTAGAGAAAAAACAGGCAGAAACAATAGGTGTTAGTTTCATCATACAGTGCCCAAGAGATGAAAAATGAGATTGTGAGTAGTAGATCAGATGCTTGAGTGTATCATGCTGCTAAAGGCTGTGATCCAGGGATTTTTGCAATTCCTAGCTGAATTGTTCTAGGAAGACAATGTGACTTTATAATAAGAAAGAAAAAAAAGAGTACTAGGCATTTTGAGCACTAATATATTTCACCATGTGCTTAAAGGAGATGGCACTGAGAAGAAATGGAAAATTGGAAAAGCAAAGAAAAATAAAATGAATAGGTAATATATACCCAAATGAAATATATGCATGTTTTAGGAAATCTATATGCTGGGACTGTTGTAGTGGTAAGTTAAGAGCATAAAGACAAACAGTGTATGAAGAGTAAAGCTTTAGGATGAAGTGATGGTTTAGCAGTTAAGGCACTTGCATGTAAAGCCTAAGGACCCAGGTTTGATTCCTCTCTACCCACATAAGCCAGATGCACAAGGTGACACATGTGTCTGGAATTTGTTTGCAGTAGCTAGAAGCCCTGGAGTGCCCATTCTCTTCCTCTCTCTGTATCTGCCTCTTTCTTTCTCTCTCAGTCTATGGCAAAAAAAAAAAAAAAGCAAATTGAGAAAAACTGAAAGGAGAATGAATAGAATAACTATGTAGGGAAAAGTACATATACATTGATAAGTATCCTACATCATTAGTGAGTTTGCAATTCATTAGCAGTATGCATCACAAAAGGAATCTACATTGCTTAATTTAATACCAACTTTATGGACCATGGATCCACAGGCCAAGTATTATTTCTCTATGTGTGTGTCATAGAAGAGATTAGCATTAGCATTTGAATCAAAACACTCAGTAAAGTAGATTGCCTTTGACAATGAAGATGGAGATCAGTTAATCCCATGGGAGCCTATCTAGAAAAGACTGCAGAGCAAAGGAATCCATCCCCTTTGGTTTTTGTCTTCCTGCTTAACTGGATTATTTCTTGTCATGATTGTTGCTCTTAAGGTTTGGCTTCCCATATCCTTGGCCATGTAGGCATGGACTGAATTAACTTACAAGCATTCCTAGATTTCACATTTGCAGGTGAGAGAATATGGAACTTCTCATATCTTGAAACAATATATAGCATCAATTCAGTTCAGTATATAAACGTTGCTACATTATAATACAAAAAACACAAAGAATCAAGACAATATAGTCCCACCAAAAATTATAAATCCATCAGAAATGATCACCAATAAGACTGTTTTAGATTACATGCCTGATAAAGATTTCAAAAGCATGACAGTACCTATACTCAAAGATATCAAAGAAGACATGAAAGGAATCAAAAAGAAAACAAAGGAATTAAAGAAGAAAATGAACTCCTGAAAGAGAACACAGGAAACCAGCTTAATTAAATAAGAAAGACATTATAAGACATGATAAAGGAAATAGAAATACTGAAGAAAAACCTGGCTGAAATCTTACCTATGAACAACATAGTCAGTCAAATATAAACACTGTGGAAAGTAGAAAGGACAGTAGAAAGGATGAAGGGGAGAACAGTATATCTAAACTAGAAAATCAGGTGGTACACCTCATACAGTCCAACAGAGACAAAGACAAGCTAATAAGAAGGGATGAGTGGGAATCTCAAGATATCTGGGACACTATGAAAAGATCAAACATAAGAATTGAGGGTATAATAGGAGAATAATTTCAATCTAGAAGCTTAGTAGGTGTTTTCACCAAAAATCATAGAAGATAATTTTCCCCACATTGGGAAAGAAATGCTAAATCAGATGTAAGAAGCTTTTAGAAAACCAAACATACAAAACCTGGAAAGAGCCTCTCTTTGGCATGTTATAGTTAAACTACTAAACACACAAACCAACGAAAATATACTGAAAGCAGTTAGAGAGAAACAGTAAGTCACATATGAAGTCAAGTCCATCAGAATAACTGCAGATTACTCAACACAAACTTAAAAAGCTAGGAGGGCTTGGAATGATGTATTCCAAGTTCTGAAAGATAACAAGTGTCAACCAAAATTAATTTACCCAGCTAATTATGCAAATTGATGGAAGAATAAGGACATTTTGCAACAAAAACAGGCTAAGGGAGTTTATGACAACTAAACCAGCTCTACAGAAAATAAGTTAAGGAATTCTTCATGCTGAATGAAAAGCAAAAACACACACCAAGAAATAGGAAAAAATAAACCACACTCAAATAGCATTTAAAACAAGTGAATAAAGGGAAAACAGGAAACACCACAAAATAAGAAGAATGGCATGAATAAATGCATACCTTTCAAAAGTAACTCTTAATATCAATGGCCTCAATGACCATTCATTAAAATAGACCATACATTAGGACACAAAGCAAATCTCTACAAATACAGGAAAATTTAAATAATAACTTGCACTCTATATGACAGCAATTCAACTAAGCTGCAAACCAGCTACAAGAAAAGCTACAAAGCGTACAGAAATTCATGGAGACTAAACAGCACACTATTGAAGGATGAATAGGTCACTGAAGAAATCATAAAAGAAAATCATTAAATTCATAGAATGAAATGATGATAATACAACATACCAAAACCTTTGGGACACAATGAAGGCAGTCCTAAGAGGGAAATGTATAGCTCTAAGTGCCTCTAATAAGAAATTAGAGATGAAAAGTAAACAAAATAACACTTTACCTTAAGGCCTTGCGAAAAGAAGAACAAGGCAAACTAAAAATCAGTGGACAGGAAAAAATAATAAAGATTATGGTAGAACTTCATGAGAGAGGTACCAAAGAACAATCCAAAGAATCAATGAAACAAAGAGTTGGTTCTTTGAAATATGATTGATAAACCATAAGCAAATCTGACCAGAAGAAACAGAGAAGAGACAAAAATTAATAAAATTAGAGATGAAAAATAAACCACAATAACAGCTAACAAAACCATTCAGAAAATTATAAGAACATGCTTTAAGAATATATTTACCTCCAAGTTTGAAAATCTGAAAGAAATGGATGATTTCCTTGATTCATGTGACCTACCCAAATTAAATCAAGATGAGATATAGCATTTAAATAGACCCATAAAAAACATGGAGATCCAAACAGTTATAAAAAGTCTCCCAACTAAAAAAAGCCCAGGCCCAGATGGATTCACTGATGAATTTTACCAGACCTTCATGGAGAACTAACACCATTGCTTCTCAAACTTTTCCATAAAATAGTAAAGGTAGTAATTCTACCAAACTCCTATGAAGCCAGGATCACCCTCATATCAAAACAAGACAAAGACAGAACAAAAAAAGCAAATTACAGACCAACCCTCATTAACATACATGAGAAAAATCTGGACAAAATATTGGCTAACAGAATACAAGAATATATCAAAAAGATAATTCACCTCAACCAAGTTGGCTATATCTCAGGGACGCAGGGATAGTTAAACATATGCAAACCAATAAATGTAATACAGCATATAAAATGTCTGAAGAAAAAAAAATCACATGATCATCTCAATAGATGCAGAAAAGGTATTTGGCAAAAATACAACATCCGTACAAGGTAAAAGTATTACAGAAACTGGGAATAGAGGGAACATATCTCAACATAATAAAAGCTGTTTATGACAAACCTACAGCCAACATAATATTGAATGGGGAAAAAACCTGAACCTTTTCCACTAAATTCAGAAATAAGACAAGGGTGTCCACTGTCCCCACATTTATTTAATATAGTACTGGAAGTCTTAGCTATAATAATACAGCAAGAGATACTCATAAAAGGGATACAAATTTAAAGAAAGAAATCAAATTATCATTATTTGCAGATGATATGATTCTATACATAAAGGTCCTTAAAGACTCTACCAGCAAAGAAGAAGGGGGAAGGTGTAAGCAAGGTCAGGGGAAGAGATTGTATAAAAGAAGGGTGGGGGAGGGCTGGAGAGATGGCTTAGCGGTTAAGCACTTGCCTGTGAAGCCTAAGGACACCGGTTCGAGGCTTGGTTCCCCAGGTCCCACGTCAGCCAGATGCACAAGGGGGCGCACGCGTCTGGAGTTCGTTTGCAGAGGCTGGAAGCCCTGGCGCGCCCATTCTCTCTCTCTCCCTCTATCTGCCTTTCTCTCTGTGTCTGTCACTCTCAAATAAATAAATAAATAATTAAAAAAAAAAGAAGGGTGGGGGAGAGGGTCAATCAAAATTCAAGGTATTCTAGATAAGACATGAAAATCTACTTTCTTGAGTGACGGCACGTCCAGAAGCCATAGATTGTTACCAGAAAATTTTCATTCATGAGCTGTTGGCCAGTGTGGTAGTTTGAATAGATGGCCCCCAATATATTCAGTTTTGTTATTGTTTGTAGTTTGCATGTGCTTCCACCTGGCTGGAGTCAGTGTCCCTGAGTGGATCTTAAGGTGTGGTGGTGGGTTTCAGATTTCAATCTAAAGATATGCAAAGTGTGCCTAGCAGGAGTTCCTGAAGTGTGCTGTGTCTTTTGGCTTTAGGCTTGTATTTCTCTCTCTCTCTCTGCTTGGTCCTGTGAAGGCAGGCCAGCTTCTGCCATTTATGGAACTTCCCCTGGATCCATACGCTTCAATAAATATCCCTTCCTCCATAACTGTGCCTGGTCTGAAAGTTCATCTCAGTGAACCTGAAGTGTCTGCTACAGCCAGGGAGCTCACTGTTGCTTCCAAAACATTACAGGCTGTGGCCAATGCCCTTGGTTTCCCATGAGAAAGAGATGGTAAGATCCTATTGCTGAAGACTTCACATGCCTGAGTGGCAAAGCCACAGAGAAATCAAGCTGATGCTGAGTAGAAAACCTTCTCCGTGTAGACCAGCCAACTGAAAGCTGGAAAAAGCTACACTGTATGCCTTATGGGAGACAGAAGTCATCAGTGGTTAAAACAGTGGACACTGGATGTTTCAAGTTTGGCCAGACAGGCCACATGACTGAACGAATGCAATAGTGGCATAACTACTCTGGGGAAAACCAACTGCTCTTTAATTGGACTGAAGGCACACTCTATCGGTGGGAATTCATGCCTGGTGCTGGAAACCTAATCAAATGCCTATGGTAGGGTAGGTCATGAGCCTTAAGGATTTAGAGGTCGCTCTTGTCTGAATAAATGCATATATTATTCTCACCAAATTGCCCTGAAAAGACTACCCTTCATGGTTATATTCATGTATTAATGTTACTCTCACTTCTGGTTAGAGAAGCTTCTCTTTTCAGATGGCAATGACTACTGGGTTGACCCCAAAGGCAACATAGTGCTGACAAGAAGAGAAGGAGGAGTGTCCATCACTGAGATATCTCACACCCTCCAAGGCTCAGGGTCCATTGCAGAAGAGGTGACAGAAAGAGTATAAGAGCCAAAGGAAGGGCACCACTCCTTACATACCACTATCCAGACAGAAATTTTCCTCAATATCCATGACCTCTCAGTGCCTAGAAATACCTACACAAGACCCTCATAATAGGAGAAAAAGATGACATCAAATTAAAAGAGAGACTAATGGATAGAAGGAGGGGATAGGAGGATATGGTGGAAAGCACAGTTATGAAGGGGAAAGGGGGAAGGGAGGGAAACACCATGGTTTGTTGTCTGTAAATATAGATGTTGTCAATAGTAGAATGAATACATACATACATACATACATACATATATATATATTATATACATATATATATAATATAATATATATATATACATATATAAATATGTGTGTGTGTGTGTATATATATATATATATATATATATATATATATATATATATATGTATATATATATTAAGATGAGCACCAGCATTCACTTTTGCTTCCTGTGTAGACAATGTGATGCTATTGCTGTCACGACTTTCCCATCACATCTAACTTTGAGCCAACATAAATCCTTCCTATCTTATTTCCTTTCTTTAGTTGATTTTGTCAGGTATTTTTTCATAGCAAGAAGACAAGTAGTTGACTAAAAAAATAATTACTGGGCTGGAGAAATGGCTTAGTGGTTAAGGTGTTTGCCTGCAAAACCAAAGGACCCAGGTTTAATTCCCCATTACCCAAATAAAGCTAGATGCATAAGGTGGCATATGTGTTGAGTGTGTTTACAGTAGCTGCATGTCCTGGCATGCCCATTCTCCTTCTCTCTCTTTCTCTCTCTCATAAAAATTAAAATGAAATTTAAAACAACAATAAAAACACAATTGGTACCCAGAAATAGAAATGTTGCTGTAATGAAGCTGGTGATGTGGTTCTTGGGCTTTTGGGACTGGTTTTCAGGAAGACTGTGAAAGAGATTGGAACTTTGAGCTACAAAAGCTCTGAAATTATATGACAGTAGCTAAATAGGTCATTTAGGTAGGAGTACAGAAAACCAGAAGGCTAAGAGAAACATGGACAGTGGAGACCCAGTTTATGAGGTTTTCAAAAGGAACAATTCTGCTTGGGGATCAGTTAGAGGTAGTTTTTGCAATGTGGGCAAAGAATCTGGCTATACCATGCCTTTATCCTGAAAACTTCAGTGAAGCTAAAAATCTCAAAAGTCATAGACTAACTTGCTTGGCAGAAGAAATCTCAAGACAGAATAGCATTTGGGCTGTTTCAGAGATACTGCTCAGTGTTCTTATCTAGGTCTGTAGTGAGGAAAAGAATTAGAAAAATAGTCTGTATGTCAGGGAAATAAGGGAGTTGAAAGTTGTAATCAAAGTAGGAGCTGAGGATATAGCTGTAATTATTAAATTAGTATTTTTAGAGAGCAACCTCTTGCTCTGCATGGGGATAATAGGAGAGGCACCACCTGAGGGAAAGACCCTGCCCATGGAAGACTCCATCTTATAAAACTGTAAATTCACTTGAAAGTTTCGAGAAAGCTTACCTTGAGAAGGCTGTTGAGGGGTTCCTTTAAAAACAATTGCACAGGGAAGTGTTTCTATAGAATTAGTTTGGAAGATACAGAGGCTAATATAAATGTACTGTAAGGTGGCAGGTTGCATCTTGAACTGGTAGAAGTGCTTGGTAGTCTCATTAGCACATGGTTTTACGGTCATAATAAATGCAAGAGTGACGGGTTCATGGAGGCTTGTGCCAAGGTTCCAGAATGCTATTGAGGCCAAGCAGTATGAGCAGAGTCAGATTAGCTACAGTAAGACCAGTATGGCCAGTAGGTAACACCCTGAAGGGGACACTTACAATAGAGACCTCAGGATGATAGTGAAACCAGGACCATGGGAAACCTGAGGGCATGGAAGGGAGCCAATCCAAGAAAGAGGCTATGAGGACTGCAGGCAGCTCAATCAAGGGGCAAGAAGGATGTTTCCACCATGAGCTGCAGACGCCCCACATGGAGCTGTAGGACTTGGTGTCTGCCTTGCTGGGTTTTGGTCACATTTCGGTCTGGTATTTCCATACTATGCCCTCATTCTTCCCTTTTGAAATGGGAATGTTTACTCTGTGCTGTTGTGTGTTGAAAGTATGTAACTTGTTTTTGGATGCTTATAGGGGCTTCTAGTTAAGAAATTGTCCGAGTCTCAGAAGACTGCACTTGTATTTTAAATTATTTTTAATTTTTTTGAGTGGGGACTTCAAGGTAGGGTCCCACTGTAGACCACGCTGACCTGGAATTCACTATGTAGTCTCAGGAAGTTCTTGAACTCATGATGATCCTCCTGCCTCTGCCTCCGGAGTGCTGGGATTAAAGGTGTGTACCACCACTCCTGGCTACACTTGCATTTTAAAACTGTGTTGTAACTGTTAAAAATTATATGGACTTTAAAGTTTTAATTCATTATGAGATGGTCATGAACTTAAGCAGATTAGGGAGTAGAAGGTCCTGGCTTTAAAGTTTTATGTTTGGGCGTCAAATTAAAAGGGGTTGAGGTGTGGTGGTTAATACTGATAGTTAAGTTGACAGGATATAGAATCACCTAGGAGACAAACCTAGATTTATATTTAAGTAGACATAATTCTCCTTATACCTTATTAGTGATGCAATGTATCAGTGCCACTTACTTTTAAAAATAATATCAATATAATTTAATGACATCATATGAATATAATTTGAATTTGTCAGTAAAAGCTATTTAAGTTTTGAAATTTTCATTGCTCTCAAAATGATACATTTTATTTTATTTTTTATTTATTAATTTATTTTTTTTTAATTTATTTATTTGAGAGCGACAGACACAGAGAGAAAGACAGATAGAGGGAGAGAGAGAATGGGCGCGCCAGGGCTTCCAGCCTCTGCAAACGAACTCCAGATGCGTGCGCCCCCTTGTGCATCTGGCTAACGTGGGACCTGGGGAACCGAGCCTCGAACCGGGGTCCTTAGGCTTCACAGGCAAGCGCTTAACCGCTAAGCCATCTCTCCAGCCCAATTTTTTTTTTTTTTTGAGGTAGGTTCTCACTCTAGCCCAGGCTGACCTGGCATTCACTATGCAGTCTCAGGGTGCCCTCAAACTCACTGTGATCCTCCTACCTCTGCCTCCTGAGTACTGGGATTAAAGGCATGTGCCACATCCCTGGGCTCTATGGCTCTATTTTTCTGGTTTTTGATGTAGGGTTTACCTCTAGCCCCAAATGACCTGGAGTTCACTATGTAGTTTCAGGCTAGCCTGGGACTCAGAAATCTTCCTACATCCGCATCCAAGGTGCTAGGATTAAAAGCATGTGGCACAATTCCCAGATAACTATATATTTTACCATTTAATATTTTAAAACTTTCTTTTATTTTTTCATAATCTGTCAGCAATGTCTGTGTCAACAAATCATGTTCTTAGATTTATATCTTCATTTGTTTGAATAGTAGAACATACTATATTTTTTCAATAAAACTTGTTCTAGTCCGAGTTATTTGGAAACATCCAACTAACTATTCACTAAGTTGCACATGTCATGCTGCTCAGAATATAATTGTCACTTAGTAGATAAGTCATTATCATTCATTATTAGAGTTTAATGAATTGGACACATTGTAGAGTTTAAAATCCCTAAGTGGATGTACTTGAATTCATTAGAGAGGGCTTAGTCTATAAATCACCTCAGGAACCTTTAATCTCACCAGGTAGCTGATAACCTTACAAGTATCAGAGAAAATAATATATTATAATTTAGATTTTAAACAATCTTTGCAACCAGATGAGTTTAGATTTTACCAGTTAAGAAATTGTTGCTCCATCAGCATGAGAATGATAAAAATTCAAGTCTACAATGTAGTTGCTTAACATTTTCTGTTACATTGATATTTTAAGTATTTCTGTGTTCTTCACCACATCTTACATTCCAAAAATATATTCAGAATTTATCAAAATGTGCCACAAAAATGTGACAGAATTCATACGTGTGCATACACATGTATGTCATCTAATTAAGGCTCATGTTACTATGTAACACTTACAGAGATAATGTTGGTTTAAGTAAGAGAAACAATAAATTGATTTCAGTACCATAGCAATGCCTCTACTGTCTTATTGCCTGGCCCTTGTGTACAGATGGAAGGTCATGGATACCTTTCTCGTTTCCTTCACCTTACATTGGTGTTTCAATCACTTGTGGGCTTGCTGTCAGCAGCGTTGCTCTCACCACCTACTCACCACCCACTCGAGAAGCTTTGAGATTTTATGTTATCCTCAGGTTCACAGGCCTTAAGATAAATGTTCAGACTTGTTCCATGTCACTATGATTGATGATATCAATAGAACAAACACAAGCTCCTCCAAAGTCACACTTCCTTTCTTCATGCTCAGAGTCTAAACTGACATTTGAAATCAAATATACAGTAGAAAAATAAAAAAAAAAAAAAACACTTTCCAGTGAAATAAGCACCTATGAGATTAGATATTGATAAACTCATCGTAAGTTGAAAGTATCATAAATCAAAAATGCACTTAATATACCCAACCCTCCGAACATGGTAACTTAGCCATGCTGTATGTGAACTGCATAGTGTCCATGGTGCATTGACCCTTGTGACCTTGTGAATGACTCAGAACTGCAGGTTTTCACCACTGCCCAATATCATACTATCACAGGGTACTGATGGTCCTTAGCCTGGGAAATGATCAGACTTTCCCATTCAACCCATAGCTACAAGTGAGGAGCCTAATGTTCACGTCATTATCAGGTTGAAAATTGTGTCTAGCCATGGAAAGTTGAGGGCCATTTCTTTGTGATCTGCAGAAAAGATACAGAAGAACGTATATGGTGAGAGAGATTGTGACAAATTAAAATGGAATGGCTCTATATTAATCTTGCTAAAGAGAGAAATCATGTACTAGTATTAATCTACCAACACCCAGCTGATTTTTTTTGTATCTTTTTGTTTGTTTTTGATTTTTTTTTTTTGAAGGAGCAGTGGTCTTGGAGTGGTTTTATTTCCATTGTGGATGAGATTTTATTTTAAAATTAAAGGAAGCATGTCTTAAGAATGACTATTCAACCTGAGAAATTAGAAAATTTGTGATATAAAATACAAGAGGGAAGAGCCAGAGTAGTCCATGGCAGCACATGTGGGTGAAGCAGCAATGTACTTATGAATCTTTATTCTCACATAGATAATCTAAAACATATACTTTCACTTTCAAATTCTATAAAGCCTTAAATGCTTACCTCTTTCTTTTTCTGTGAGATGTGCTTTACATTTCAAATCCAATTCATCATTTTCAAGTATGATTTCAAAATCATTACTACATATTTTTTGAGCATAGGACCATTATACAGGTGTGTGGCTGTATTTTTACTTATTTTGTGGTGTTTCTCCTTCCATTGATCCTGACAGTTAGAAGAAACAGGTTGAATAAAAATGAAGAAGGATAATTACAACTATCACTCAGATAAAATTACAGGACAGGAATCAAAGTGATAAAAACTGCTAAATTTATCATAGGTACAACACAAGATATGCTATTATGTTGTCTAGGCAGGTAACCAATGGCTCTCTGATTGACTTTGAGATCCCCTCAGTGGAAAGGAACCCATAACAAGAACAAGGAATCAAGTCAGAACCTTATGTATACCAAGAATATGGACCCCAATTAGAAGCTCACACTAAAGCTTATCCCTTAAATAATCTATCCTGATCACACTCTCCACTGGAAAATCTGTGTTTCTTGCTTGTTTGGTTGGTTCCTTTTTTTTTTTTTTTTTTCTTTAGGCCAAACAAGAATAAATAACTGATGCCCTGTCAGGAGGTGAACCACCCTTCACATAGCAGCTAGGTCTCATGTGAAACTGCAGAGGACCGACAAGATGAGCGAGAGTGCTGCTTTCATTGCAAGTCTGACAGTCTGGGCTAGGTTGATGGAGACTGATGCTGAGGATACTTCAAAAGCACTAAAGCATAAATCCAGAAGCTGTTGAGACATCTACACTAACGTAGACTTAAACACACCCATCATAATTCAGGTAAGTTTGCAGAATAGGTAGCAGAAAGATTGTAAGAGCCACAGGTGGGAGGTGACATCCGGAGATATTGAGCTCCCCACAATGACAGATTGTTGCTCACAGCTATTAACCCACAACTCCATGAATGAATACCAGAAATACTACTAAGGAAAGCCCTCAGTGGACTGACTGCAGGGAGGAGGGAAATTGTGGTACCAAAATATGACATTTCCATACAAAACTTTATTTATTATAAAAAATAAAATTATAAAAAAATAAGTATAACTATCTGAATATTAGATATCATAATTTATCAATAAATTTGTGTTAAGAACTTAATACTGGAAGCTAAATATGGTGTCACTGCACAAGTATAATGCATGCACTGGTTCAACTAAGGCAAGAGGATTACAAATTTTTAACCAGTCTGGATTGCAAAGTAAGACCCAATTGAAGAAAAGCAAGGAAAGAAGGAAGAATGAAAGAAGGGAAGGAAGGACTTGCAGTTAAATTACTTGTAAATTTTCTAGTTGGTAAATTTAATTAAAAATTAGAGCAAACCCACACCTAAAGATAGCCTTTCTTTTTGTTTTAAGTCATGTTCCTTCCTTTTGCTTCCTAATAAATGTAAACATTGCTCCATATTCTCATACTATCCAGTTCTCTTCATTTTGAATGGATCTGGTTTTATTACTTTTCATTATCCTCATGAGTATAATTTGTCAAAAAAAAAAAGTTCAGCTGAACATGGAAAAGATGGCCCTGTTATTGTGTATGTGTAGATGCCAGAAAATCATTTCAGATATCAGTCTTCAGGCATTATCCACCTTCTTTGAGGATGGAAGTCTCACTTCCCTGAAGCATACCCTTTAGGCTTTAGAAGGCTGCTAACATGCTTTAGAGAGTCACCTATTTTCACTTCTCAATCATTGGGGTTACAGATATAACCCACATACTGAGTATTTTGCATGTGTCTTGTGGATTGATCTCTGGTCCTAATGATTGCAAGACACAAGCTTTAAAAACTCAGCTATATCCTCAGGATGAGTTATACACTATTATATACTTATTTGGGGGCTGAGAGTTAATATTTCTTGTTCAAGTTAAAAAGGAATTTGAGCCCTTTTACTATATTTGTTATTATACACTTGTGGTAAGTAAAATGAAATCATAAAGGCTGAAGACTATAGAGACATTTGTGTCTTATTTCTTAATGCCTTAGTCTTTAGAGTAATTAGAAATAAGAGTGGGGAAAAATGAAACATTCTACCATGTATAATTAAGAAACAATAATTTTAAAGTCTGGAATGATAACTATGTGGTCTTTGTTTAGAAATGTATGCTCTGAGTTTGATTATAAGCCATGCAAACATTTGATTATGTATGAGTTTGATTATCATGTTTTATGATAATTTAAATCTATTTATCTAATCTGCATACATATACTTTCATTTTCCCTTAAGCAATTAAAAAAGTCCTAGAATCAGTTCCTTTCAACTCCATTCTTTTAGATGGAGAGAAGTGCTGATTATAATTGTATGATTAGATTAGATATGACCTTTGGATAGATTCTGGCCACAGGAAAGCTTTTATGTTATTGCTTTTTCAAAATATACGTGGTTTTCCAAAATGTTTGGAAAGCCAGTTAAATTGAATAGTGATTATTTTCACAACCTAAAATGTGTTTGGTGAATATTATAATTTTACATGCATCTTCCAGATCTCTAAATTCCTATAGATTGTTGTTTCTAATATCTCAGTGTAAACCTTTTAATGTAACACAATACACTGTCAGACTAGAATACTATCATATAATTAACAAGTAAACAATGAACCATTGGATATACTTCTAAGGCATGGATAAGGAATATGTCTCCCTCCAATTCATGTATTGAAAATCTAAACTTCAGTCACTGATCTGAGAAATGATTCTGTTACAGAAACATTGTCCTACTAAGTCGGAATAGTGTCTTTACACAAGGGAATTTAGGAGGAACTATCTTTCCATTGTGCGAGGAAACACCAAAAGATGCCATCAATAGCCAGAAGTTAAGTCCTTATTAAGGAGAAAGCTGTCTTCATCTTTGACTTTCCAACTTCCAACACAGTGAGAAAAAATACTCTGTTATTTTAAAGGCATGTAGCCCTAGATACCTGTGGTGCTTAGACATAATGTTCAAAAGATGTATGGCAAATATTATTGATTGTCATTGTTATTACTTTGTAATGTTGATGTAGAAAAGCAGAAAAGTTTGACAGTGGAGTGGTAAACATAGTGTTTGACTCTTGTCTCTAGAAAAACAATGCAAATAAAATTAAGTAGGCTTTATCCCAGGAACACAGGGTTGGGTCAACATATGGAAATAGATCAATGTAAGACAACACAAAAATAAGCTTACTCATAACAAGCAAATGATCATTTCAGTAGATGTAGAAAACGCCTTTGAAAAACTACATCACTTCATGATCAAAACATCGGAAAGAGCTAGGCTTTGTGGTGCATACCTTTAATCCCAGCACTTGGGAGGCAGAGGTAGAAGGACTGCTGTGAGTTCAAGGCCACCCTGGGACTACATAGTGAATTCCAGGTCATCTTGAGCTAGAATGAGACGCTACCTTGAAAAACCAAAATAACCAAAACAAAACAAAACAAAAAAATTGAAGAGAATAGGCATGGGTAGTTCATATCTCAACATAATAAAGGCTATACATAAAGTACCTAGAGCCCAAATAATACTTAATGAGGAAAGACTTAATAAATTCCTATTGAAATCAGAAACAAGACAGGGGTGGCCACTCTCACCTCTGTTCTTCAACATAGTACTAGAAATCCTAGCCCAAACAATAAGACAGGACAAAGAAATAAAAGGTATGCAAGTTGCAAAGGAACAAGTTAACTTAGCCCTATTTGCAGACAACAGATTTTGTACTTAAGTGACCTGAGAGACTCCAACTCAAAACTCTTAAAGGTGTTTAATTCCTTCAGCAAAGTATCAGGATACAAAATCAACACATAAAACTCAGTAGCCTTTCTATATGCAAAGGACAAAGAGAAAGAGAAAGAAATTAGTAATACTGTTGCATTTGCAATAGCAGAAACAATGAAAAAAGTACTTTGTAATAACACTAACCAAGGATTTGGAAAGACTTTATATTTACTGAAAACATAAAAACACTCAAGGAAGAAATTGAAGAGGACTTGAGAAGATGGGAAGACCTCCCATGCTCCTGGATAGACAGAATTAACATTGTGAAAATGATAATCTTTCAAAAAGCAATATGCTGATTTAATGCAATAACAATAAAATCCAAGCATTATTCTTCACACAGATAGAAAAAAGAATTTAAAAATTCGTATGGAATGGCAGCAGGTCTCAGATATACAAGCATATCTTCATCAAAATAAACACCTCTGGAGGCATGACCACACCTGATACAAAGCTATTATTACAAAGGCACAGTTATAAAAACAGCATGGTCCTGGCATAAAAACAGGATTATACACCAATGGAACAGAATTGATGATCTGAATTTTGATCAAGTAACTATAGCTACTTGACCTTCAATAAAGACCATGATAATGTAGACTGGAGAAAAAACACCATCTTCAACAAATGGTGCTGGATAAGCTGGATAACTATATGCAGGAAAATGAAACTATACCCACACATCTCATCATGCACAATAATCAAGTCCAAATGTATCAAGACCTCAATATAAGACTGGAAGCTGATGCTACTAGAAGATAAAATAGGAGGAACTTTGTACAATATAGGAGTGGGGAAAGACTTCTTTAACAAAACCCCAGTAGCTCAGGAACTTAAACAATCTCTCAACTGTTGGGATCTCATGATGCTGAAAAGTTTTTTTTTTTTTTTTTTTTTTTTCTCACAGACAAATATACAATAATCAGAGCCAATAGATTACCCATAGAATGGGAGAAAATTTTCCTGGCTATACAACTGACAGAGGCCTAATTTCTAGAATCTACAAAGAATTCAAAAACCTAAACAATAAAAATAAATAAAAATCAAGCAACCCACTGACAAAGTGGAGTAGAAAACTGAGCATGGAGTTCTCAGAGGAAGAAATATGAATGATAAGCACACACTTAAGAAAATGTCCAATGTCCCTAACCATCAAGGAAATGCAAATTAAAACAACTATGAGATTCCCCTTTACACCAGTAAGTATAACAATCATTAAAGAATCAAATAAAAACAAATGTTGGCAAGGATGTGGAGAAATAGGAACCTTCATTCACTCTTTGTGGGAATGTAAGCTAGTACAATCACCATGGAAAGCAATATGGAGGCTTCTAAAAAAGTAAACTACAGAGTTACCAACAGACCCAATTTACTGTAAAAGCTCTATGCCTCAATTTAAAGATATTTGATCAATCATGTTTATAGCTGCTCAATTCATAGTACCTAAGAACTGCAGTCAACCCAGATGCCCATCAGTGGATGAATGGATTACCAATATGTGGTATACACACAATAGGATTCTACTCAGCAGTTAGATAAAAATGTCACAATGAAATTAGGAGAAAAATGGTCCAAGTTGGAACAGATCATACTCAGCAAACTCACCCAATCACAGAAAGATAGTCATCACATGGTCTTTCTCATCTGTGGCTCCTAACCTGGATCAGTCCAACACAATGAAATACGTAATAGGCATTTTGAGTACTGGGCAATAGGGAAGTTAGGGTAAGGGTGGGATGGCACAAAACTGGACCCAAATGGAACTGGTACCATTAAAGCCTATATCCTGGAAGAAAGACTAAAAGGTTGAACCCTTATGAGGACCTTAGGTGGGCAAATTGGAATCAAAGGGCTCTGGAGAGGGTGAGAGAATTTTAATTTTCTTCTGTTTCTCTCTTTCTGTTTTATATTTTCTTTCTTTTCCCTTGGTACTGGCCTGTAACTCCCAGTACCAGGATGTAGTTAACACCCACAATGAGCTGTTGATCAGAGATACTCACGTTTCCCAAAAGAAGACATGCCTCTGTCAGAACACTTGACTACCCACCATAGTTTAATGGTAAGACCTACTGCTGAAGATGCCATATGCTATTGGTACCAAACATGGAGAGATCTGGCTGGAATCTGGAAGAGAGCCAGTCCCCAGACAGTTAGCCTGTCTAGTGCCAGAAGGTGCTACATGAACTACTGGGGGAAAGTGGCCAACATCTGTCCTAGCAACTTGAGGTCTAAGCTACTCAGAAGCAAACAACCTGGTGTGAAGCTCACACAAGTATAATAGTGGCACACAGCCATGGTGAGTAACCAACTACTTTCAGATTGGCTAACAGAGCCACTCAGTAGAAAGGAACCCCTATCCGGAACTAGGAATCAAGTCAGAATCATATCCAGATAATAAGTTCACTCTCTATTATTAAGATCCCACCAGTCTTGGGCTACAAGGAGGCCTACACCTATTAACTTCTCTCCAGACTAACAACGATTATCCCATTTAACATGTGCTGACCTCACTCTCTGTTGGAGAATCTGTTTCTCTTTTTCAGATGGATGCAGGACCTGAGGAGAGAAGAAGCCTATTGCACTTCACCAGGACCCCAGCTGAAACCATAGAGCAATTGGATAAAAAAGCAATGGCACTGCTTTCTCTGTGAACATGATGTCAGCAAAATGGTGAAGGAGATAGATACAGATGACACTCAACTCCTACCAAACAGAGTCACAGAGACACAGAGGTTCCCAAGAGCCCATCACTGAAGTAAACCTAAAATGCTCAGGGAAATTTGTGGAAGAGGGGGCAAAAAGATTGTTAGAGCCACAAGTTGGGACATTACACACGGAGACATTGCCTCTTCCCCATAACTGATGCCTACCCCATAACAACCCTCAATTGCCATGGAGATAAGTGGCATCCCCTACTAGGTGGGTCCCTTCAAAGGGGGGATAGAGATGAAGGTAAGGATGGTACCAACATGTCCTTCAGGAAGATACAATTGGTTTGGCATCTGGTTGGCTTACACATGCAATCAATATGGCAGTGATTGCAGATGATAAATTGAACAGAGGCTCCTCCATCTTCCAAGGAGGAAAGTTATATTCATTAAAAAAGTGCATTTCCTATTAAAGTAGGAAAACAATATCAGATAATTCTGTTACTGGCCTGTTGGTAAGTGAAGAACATTAAGTCATTGAAGATATAATGACTCAACTTTGATGATTTCTCAAAATTAAAATGGTTGAGTGACTATATATATATATATATATATATATATATATATATATATATATATATATACTTTCGAATAATAAAGCATACTAGAGTCATATTATGTTTTAACAAATCCACTCTTTGACCCCATGCACTTGCTTTGTTTCCTACTTGGAAGATGTAAATTCCCATGCTCCCTTAGGACCATTTGTTACCCTTCTCTCAGGTGCCAATTCCTGAGTCCATATGTGTACAATAGCAACCCTGCCTTCTGAAAAAAATTATATAAACTTATTTTTACATCTTACATGGTACTAAAAATTTCTCTCCAAGCCTGGTGGCGCATGCCTTTAATCCCAGTACTTGGTAGGAAGAACTACGAGGATCACTGTGAGTTTGAGGGCACCCTGAGAATACACAGTAAATTCCAGGTCAGTCTGGGCTAGAGGGATACCCTACCACAAAAAAAAACCCACAAAACAAAACAAAAAATCCTTTATAAAGGAGGTGTATGTGTTTGTATTATCCCAAATTATTAAATATAATAATGCATACTAAAGATGAAAAATATGCTACTAATTTTTTTGCAAACATATCTAATTAGAAAATGCTATATCCCTTTTAAAACATAAGTAAATTAGGCCTTAATAAAGGTGAAGCACCTTGCCTTGAGCCAATGTTGAAGCCAGACTCCAAACACAAAATAGTCTTCCTTTAATCCCAGCACTCGGGAGGCAGAGGTAGGAGGATTGCCATGAGTTCAAGGCCACCCTGAGATGACAGAGTTAATTCCAGGTCAGCCTGGACCACAGTGAGACCCTACCTCGAAAAACCAAAAAAAAAAAACCAAAAAAAAACAAAAACAAAAACAAAACAAACAAAAAAACAACAACAAAATAGTCTTTTACCATTTTTGCCAAAAAATGGTGACCCAACATTCACAGTGTAGCAAATGTTTTGAGTACAAATGTTTTTTCTTTTACTTATATACTCATAACTAATAATCACTGTGGATTGTTCCTTCTTCCACAGGGATTTTAACCCTGTTTACATAATAGAAAGTGAAATCAATCTCGAAATCCTTATGTGTCACAATGTACCTCTGCTCAGCTATGTAGAAAACGACAGCAGCATGTAGGGAGAAGGAAATTGTGAAGGCTGCCTCAGCAAGTCTTTAAATATAGCATGAGGATTGATATCTTGTGATTTAAAATGAACCTATTGGATGGACATAAGTATAATATGATTTTTTAAATATTCTACATGGATGTTTGAATGTTAAATGTTCCCCATGACCTCATTTGGTTTTGGTTAAGCCTCATGTTCCCTCCCCAGCTGATGGAGGCTTTGTACGGGTGTCAATGCCGGCAGGCCTGGGAGGGGCTCACTCTATCCAGGAGAGTCCAGCACACATAAAGATAAGGTCTGTCTGAAGACAATTCATGCAGGTGTCTTTACAGAGCCAAAATAATTAATAATCATATGATAAACAATTGTTACTAATAGTAATACAAAAATCATCTGTATCAGGCCTATGTACAGTTCTATTCCATCCTAGATTAATGAACACTGCAGAGAGTAAGGGTTTATCTGGGGCAATGGGAGCAGAATGAGCGGATCTTTGGCAGCAATGAGGAAAACAAGAAGAGAAAATAAAATTGATCTTAGACTGTACTCGCAGCTGCTTATTATATTAAGGTCCTATGTCAGTTTTATGTGAAGCTATGGGTTTAAGGAAAATTAGTCCAGTTTTAACACTGGCAACAGGATGAAATTCAAGTTTTAAAGTAATAATAACTTATGTTGATGTGGCTGTGCTCATGTTATTATTTCCAAGTATCTGAGCAACTCTGGACTTGATTGTTCTGGTACAAGCTTGCTGGTTTCTTTCTGCAAACATCAATATGTATCAAGAAATTCAATAATATTGATAGGTTTTTCTAATGTGAGTGTAGTTGACCACGAGATCATCAAATAGTCATCTCATGCTCTCATTGAGGAAAACCAGGAGTGGAACATCTTTCCTGTCCAGTGGTAACAGTTACAAGGACATGTTTCTTTCAATTATGTTTCTTACTGGAAAATATTTCTCTAAAACCATCATATAGTCCCTGTGTTCTAATCTA
This sequence comes from Jaculus jaculus, assembly GCF_020740685.1. NCBI lineage: Eukaryota > Metazoa > Chordata > Mammalia > Rodentia > Dipodidae > Jaculus > Jaculus jaculus. The sequence goes on from NC_059112.1 coordinate 34,587,386, forward strand.
AATTCACATTTCCAAGAAGGCCTATATAGTTCCTCAAAAGAATTATACTGTAACAATAACTGTAGCTATAATTTATATGCGCAGAGAGAGAAAAGGGTAAGTATACTGCAGTATTTAGATCTATAAAGGAAAAACTGGTTAAAGGATCACAAAATTTATATCTATGGGATATGTGTCAATGTTAATTTAAAGAATATTACTAGAGGTCAAAACAGGATAAGCAGTATAGGGTTAATTTCCAGCTATGTAAACTAACTACAATAGGAAATATATAGAACGGGAAGATTCCAAATGTCAAATTCTAAAAGTCAGTCAGTAAAGTATACCAAATCAAAGAGAAATGGGTTTCATGGGCACTGTTCATCAACAGTCATATGACCCATGTAAATTAAAGAAAGTAAGCATTTCAAGTATTTATTTATTTATGTATTTATTTATTTTGGTTTTTGGAGGTAGTGTCTCCCTATAGTCCAACTTGACCTGGAATTCACTTTGTAGTCACCATGTAGCCTCGAACTCACAGCAATCTTTCTACCTCTGCCTCCCAAGTGTTGGGATTAAAAACGTGCACCACCATGCCTTGCTTAATATTTTATTTATGTATTTGAAAGAGAGAGAGGCATATAGGGAGTTAGTGAGAAAATATGGGCCTGTAGCCACTGCAAACTAACTCTAGATGCATATGACATCTTGTGCATCTGGTTTTATTTGGGTCCTATGGAATCAAACCTGAGTCCTTTGGCTTTGCAAACAAGTGCCTTAAATGCTAAGCCATGTTTCCAGATTGAAAGTAAACATTTTTTTTTTAAATTTTTTTTAAATTTATTTATTTGAGAGCGACAGACACAGAGAGAAAGACAGAGAGAGGGAGAGAGAGAGAATGGGCGCGCCAGGGCTTCCAGCCTCTGCAAACGAACTCCAGATGCGTGCGCCCCCTTGTGCATCTAGCTAACGTGGGACCTGGGGAACCGAGCCTTGAACCGGGGTCCTTAGGCTTCACAGACAAGTGCTTAACCGCTAAGCCATCTCTCCAGCCCGAAAGTAAAATTTTTAAAAGATCCAGTAGATGTGATTCTTTCATAAATTTTGCAAAGCCAAATCAGCACAGTTGCTTGTGCCCATAATCGTTTCATTCCATGCTCTAGCTATGTGAATGGCTGGGAAAGTATCACTTGAAACCGGGGGAGAGAGAGAGTAGAGAGAGAAAGAGAGAGAGAGAGAGAGAGAGAGAGAGAGAGAGAGAGAGAGAGAGAGAGGAGAGAGGGAGAGAGAGAGAGAGAGAGAAGGGTGGGAAAAGGAGCTCATTAATGATAAAAATAGGCAAAACTCATATTGCCAATTCATATTGATAATTATTGGTGTTGAGTAGAGGCATCATACTATTAGAAATACATGGAAGAACAAAATGCAATGTTAATAGCAATAATATTACTTTATTATCCACATGAAGAAACCATTTTCTTTCCAGTGGTAGCAACCACACCTTTGCATGCTCAGAGGCCAGATTTTTCATACAACAAAAATGAAAAAAAAAAGTACCAGAAAGTAGTAACATTGATATTTTAAAGAAAAAAAATCAGAATTGTATAAATAACAAATAACATGGGCATGTAAGAGTTAGTTCTAAAAGAAAACTAAGCTAGTCATTTAGCTCATGTGGAAGGAATTTTAAGGCAAGAAATAGCCATAAAGAGAATAGTAGGTGCTAAAAGATTAAATGGAAAAGCTACCTGCTGATTCGCAACCATAAATTTGTATAAGAGATAATGTCAACACAAAAGAAATAATGAAAATGAAATAACATTAAAGAAGTAATTTAGAATTTTCAATCATAAGGTGGAGACTTTGGCATATAAATTTCAGTATGTGAAAATAATGTTAAGTTGTATAAGATCAAAAAACATGATAACGAAATTAGCTTAATAGGCACAAGGTTGAAACATCTAATATTGATGGAAAAAATTTAAAAAATTGTCACTTAAAGAACTATAATCATTTTCAGCATATTTGAAAAGTTTAACACATTTAAAGTATGTTTTTTGCTTATAGTTAACTCAGCCAAATGATTTTATTAATCAACTATAAATTGTGAATAAATGAAACAATGTAATATAAATAAACTTTAAAATAATGATGAAATAAAATATTCATAAAAAAGTATAATGAGGGCTGGAGAGATGGCTAAGTAATCAAGGCACTTACCTGTGAAACCAAAGGATCCAGGTTCTATTCCTTAGGACTCATGTAAACCATATATATAAGGTTTGTTTACAGTGGCTAGATGCATTAGTGTTTCCATTCTCTCTCTGCCTTTCTCTCTCTCTCTTATGTTAACAGATGATTCCCCCTAAATGCATAAAGAAAATGAGTAAAAATTCAGATACCTGTAGTTATCTTCAAAAATCCAAAAACTTATATTTAATATATAAGGTGAATATAATAATGCAAGTGAATGATTAGTAATATTTAAAGTCTAAGCTAACAAAATATGTTGAATGTTAAAATGTCAAGATTAAAATGCTATGACTATATTTTATTTTAAAACTGTGATTTCATAGTCTTATAAAATACAACTTAATATAATTTTAAAAAGTAGAATTGTAAATAATAATGTATGGATTAAATGCTAACACTTTTGTCCTATGAAAAAGTACAAGATAGGAAACTTTCACTTTGAGTTTTTAATTGAAATCACTTAAAATCCATAAGTTTTCATCTACTCTTTTTTTGAAATGACAGAAATATAGTGTGCATATGTACAGCCTTTTATAATGTAAATTAGTGTAGAAAGTATGTAAAACAATATACAGGTTGAAAAATAGCACTACCACCAACACTCACACAGAGAGGTGGGGATGGGCAGGCAAGAATCTCTTGCCATTGCAAATAACTACAGAGGCATGTGTCACTTTGTGTATTTGGCTTACATGATATATTAGTCAGGGTTTTCTAGAGGAACAGAAGCAATGGAATGAATTGTATTGAAAGGAAATTTAGGGCTGGAGAGATGGCTTGGCGGTTAAGCGCTTGCCTGTGAAGCCAAAGGACTCCGGTTAAAGGCTCGATTCCCCAGGACCCACGTTAGCCAGATGCACAAAGGGGCGCACCCGTCTGGAGTTCGTTTGCAGTGGCTGGAGGCCCTGGCACGCCCAATCTCCTCTCTCTGTCTCTGCCTCTTTCTCTCTCTGTCTGTCGCTCTCAAATAAATAAACAAAAATAAACAAAAGGAAATTTATTGGATTAGTTTATGGCAGTCCAACAATAGCAGACTACAGGCTGTAAGTCAAGGAACCAGTAGCTGCTCAATCCCCCAGGCAGGATGCTTCAGCAGTCCCAATCTGGCACTAAAGGCCTGGAGGTGTCTTGGAGAGACTGGCGCTGCTCTTCAGTCCACACTAGAAAGCAGCAAGCTGTACAGGCAGCCAGGTGGGAGGAGGAGCTACTTTCTTTCCCAGAGCTTCTTTAGATAAAGCCACCCCTCAGAGAGGGTCTGGCCAGCTACTCTAGGGGAAGGGCTCACCCTGAGGAAAGGATTCCCCCTTTAGTTAATCCTTCCTGGAAGCAACCTCAGAGACCCACTTACGTGTAATGCCTGTGGATTCCTACACAGATCATTTTGACACAAACTTAACCATCACACATGGATATTGGTAAATCAAACCCTATCACTAGGCTTCTCAAGCAAGTGCCTTAGAGCACTGACCCATCTCTCCAGCTCTAGCTGTCTTTTGAAAATACAGTTATAGAGAAAAATAACAGCAGACCAGGTGCAGTACAACTGTGTTCACATTAAGCTGGGGCAGGAGGATCACCTTGGGTAATAAACAAGTAACTAAGTAAATAAATAAATGTCTGTCAACAAAGCTCAGTGGTGCAGCCCTTCTTACTATGGATTAGATCACTAACATAGGGAAATGACTAAAACAGGTAAATAAAAAAGTGAAAAGAAATAATTTAAAACAGCCAAAAAATAAAATTATATGTGTTATATATACTTTACATGTATTTCAAATAGCCCATATGTATTGCATATACTCAGGCATTAAAATAAACATATCAAGTATAACACCACAGAAAAGTAAATGAAATATCATTTAGATATTTGGATGCCAGTTTCAATGAGTTAGCCATCCTGAGGGGTGGGAGAGATTTCAGATTGAAAAATAGATCAATAACAGCTACACAAGGAGATCCTGTGATGATAGAGAACTTAGAGGAAAAATAACTAATTCATAAATTGATTTGTTTACCTACACCTTATGTTCACACATAATGAACACAAATTATGATTTATGATTAACAGAAGGTTGCTTTACATTTTTACTCAAGGATTTCCTGAGTTCAGTCTGATTTTATGGTAAAATAATGTGATAAATATCCCAAGACATCCTCACATCCACATGAGACCAACCTGTACAGTAACATACAGTGACAGTCTCTCTATTACCCAATGACAGCAATATCCAGACAGAGCACCTTTCTTCACTCACCAGTCTACACAAAAATGGAACTTGATAAGTTTAAATTTTTTTTTTTTATGAATGTGTCTTTAAGGGAAGCCAAATTTCCTACAAATAAGCAGTAAAATGCTGACATATCAGGATGATTTCTTAAAATGCATTCAAAGTAACTTAAATTTTAGTTTACTACTTGAATTTAATATTATGCTCTTATATAGGTAAGTTATATATATGTATTCAATTGAATACATTTTGCTTATTAAGTGAATAACATATGAGCAATAGGATAAAAATATAAAAAATGATCCATTATATAAATATTACAAATTATTGAGCTTTTATAAATATTCATAATAAATTGTTTTTTGAAAATTTACATATAATTAATATATTTATATGATATATTATTTAATAGAATATTTAATATATATCTGCAATTATAAAATATAATTCTTAATTCTCATGTAAGCCAACATTGCATGTAGCAAAATAAATATTTCAAAATAAAATTGATACAATTTGTCATAGCAGGTGACTCGGAATATGTCAAAATTTGTGCGTTTGTCTATTAACTGATTTACATACATATGCCGTACCTAAACCTTGTCTGCTTCACATGCTTTTTTCACATGTTCTTTCTCAGGAGGAGAAGTAGCTGAGCATGCAGGAAAAGAGATGTACAAATTGCTGAGTTTGGTGTCTGCAAGTGTGTTTGAATGTTTTGATAAGTGTATTCCTCATTCCAGGGCTCATGCTTCACACAGTTGTACATTTCAGAACCAGCCACTGTTTCTTCTTCACATAATCTGCTCTCACAGTAAATTGCTCCAAATTCTTTATTGCCCCCGACCTGCGGGGCCAATGTTACGTGGGGTGGTCGAGGAGGGCTGCAACCTGAAAGAACGGGCAGGAAAGAAGAAGGAGACCAAGCAGAGGTTTTGTCAAGGTCTCTTTAATGTTGGATTTTTTAGCCTTTTTATAATCAGTCAGCAGGTAGGGCAATAAGGAGGGAAAAAAGGGGGAGGGGGCACAAGGAAGGAGGAAGTAGGGCCACCTGGCTGTAATCTTCTGGAACATCTTCTCGGAATCTCTCTTGTGATGTCTCCCAGAGCAGCTGTTTGTTCTCGGGGGAGGGGCTGCATGAGGGCTGCTAGTTCTCTTTTGTCCTCAGGGCAGTGAGGGGCCATATGAAGGCTGTTAGTTCTTCTTTTGTCCTAGGGCGGTCAGGTCATGGTCTCTGACACTTTATTCCATAATCAGGGATTACCAATACTTCCCAGGTGTATGACAAAGATTCTATTAGAGTTGTTCACATTTTAACTCCCAATTTTCTTATTTGGAAGAGCAAGCAATTTAATTCTTTTTTAAAAAGTTAATTAATTAATATTTTTTGGTATGTTAAGAAATCAACTTTTCACCTAGTAATGCCACCTCCATATCACTATGACCCTTATTACTTCCAAATGTTCCCATTATGTTCTGGTGACTTGCTTTTTTTCTTTTTTGCCCATTTCTGCCACCCATGCAGATGTGAAGATGCACCCAATGCTGTGTAGGCCTTGTGCAGCATAGATTTTTTTCTTTGCTCCTTCAGTTCATAATATATACCATATACTAAACAGAGAGTAAAAACTAAGATAAGAGTCAAACATATTTTCAACTTCCAGGAATGTGCACATGGTTGTTAGAGAATGACTTATGTGAAAATTAAAGTAGAATGTGTGTTATATATGCTACTGATACTTACGAATGGCATTCTTGAAGAGCAACCGAAACAGACTATATTGAATGTGAGTTAGAGAAGATGTTTTCAAGGAAATAATTCAAATAGGAATGCAGTGTAACTAATTTCAGTCACTCAGAGTCATGAGATATGGACCTCCCACAATCCGCTTTCTAGTACCATGTCTTGAGAACTGAGGTTTTCAACCTGAACACTTGGGTGGAAGGTGGTAGAGGTATAAGCATTCAATCTATGGCAATCTATGAAAGAAAATGATTTTGGGTTAAATCTTAAGGAGAAGTTGTAAGAAAAAGAAAGCAAGGTGTCAATTTCTTCATATGAGCAATATTATAAAAATATAAAACTGTACTTTATGTGTAAAGTTATCCAATTATAGCAAGGTGATCTCATTAGTATTTGCTTAAAGCTATCAAAAGGTTCATAAATATACTAGCTAGGGCATCTCTGACTGAAATCTTGTGTTATGTGGATGATTATCTATCCTTTATTTATCACCTATTATCTATTATCTATCTATGTATTTCATTACTCATGCATCACTAATCTTTGTAGATTAAAGAGCACATTCAGAATAGGGACTTAAATTTTTTGGCTCTGACATATTTTTAATGTGTGTATATTCTCTTCATGTGTTTATTTAACTATAACTAGCCTGATTTGCTGTTGTTTTTTAAAATATATTTTATTTTTATTTATTAGTGAGAAAGACAGAGGGAAAAGAAAGGATGAACCAGGGCCTCTAGCTACATCAAACAAACTCCAGACACATGCACCACCAGGCATCTGGCTTACATGGATACTGGGGATATGAACCTAGATCCTCAAGCATCATAGGCAATTGCTTAGACCACTAAGATATCTCTCTGCCCCCCCACTTTTGAGGTAGAGTCTTGTGCTAGCCAAGGCTGACCTTGAATTCACTATGTAGTCTTAGTATGGCCTCAAACTCACAGCCATCCTCCAACCTCAGCCTTCTGAGTGCTAGAAATAAAGGTATGTACTACTATACCTAGATGACCTGCTTTTTATTCCTTAATTTCTTTTTCATTTATAATGTTCAATTACCTTGTGGTTGTTCCCTGTCTACCTCTCTTCTTGTTCTTTCTCAACTCTCCTAATCCATTTGAGTAATAGCCATATATATATATATATATATATATATATATATATATATATATATATAAACTTTATTTACACACACACACACACACACATATATATATATATATACATATATATATAAAATCTCTACATATGTACTTCATATACTTATCAATCTATATATGTATGTATACGTATGTAAATTATACATGTAAATGTATAATTTATTTGTACTTCATATATTATCACTCTACAGATTTGTTTACATATAAGCTGTCATGTACTTATAATGTTTATTTCACTTAACACAACTAAAATTCACATACATTTTTAATATGCTTTCTTATAGTTCTTGGAAGATTAAGTGACTTTTTATATTACTACAACCATGGCTTTGTCATTCAATACAATGTTATTGTAGCTCCTTCCTTTTCATTCTTTGATTACAACCAATATTGTTATATATTCTGATACATTTATTATAGTTTTATCCTTTTGCTTGATGAATTTATTTATTGTAATTTTCTGTAGACCACCTAAAGGATTAGCCTGAAAGAAAATTTAGATTGTAGGCAATCATATAATTCATACTTGAGGCTATTTTCCAACTGTGTTTAGCAAAATGTAGTTAATTGAAGTGGACTTAAAACTCAGCCATCATGGCTCAGGAAATTTTGCAGAGGAGGGGGCAGAAAGATGGTAGGAACCACATGTTAAAACATCATGCCCAGAGGTAGTCCCTCTCCCCCTCAAAATAACTAACTACTGCTGCCACAACACATAAACCACAACCCCATAGGACATACCTGCAACCCCACTGAGGACAGTCTCCAATGGAATGCGGGCAGAGACAATGGAAAAAGAGGGTACCAGGGTGGACAGATGGATTAGTGGTTAAGGCACTTGCCTGCAAAGCCAAAGGACCTAGGTTGGTTCCCCAGGACCCATGTAAGCCAGATGCACAAGGTGGTGCAAACGTCTAGAGTTCACTCCCCTGTCTTTCTTTTTATCAAATAAATTAATAAAAATAAAACAAATGATGTATCCACATGAAATATGTTGTTAATAATAGCAATTAAAAAGATTAAAAATAATATAATCAAGGCCTAATGAATACATTAGGAGAACAAAATTTGTGAATAATGACTCATGGATATTGCATTTTAACTTCATATATGTTATATAATTAAACATCAACATTATAAAAATACTCACTGGAAAAAGACATTAAATTTAGCCTTTTTGTAGAATTTCATTTTTTCCCACTGGTCCGGCTTTCTTTTCATATTCAAATCGAATTTCATTTGGTTGTACTTACATAGCTACGGCCTTATGACATGCTATACTATATACTTTATGGGAATACCCATTGTTAGCTCAGCTAGAAAATGGAAGCAAATTTCTCCATTAATGACACATCCATTTGTGTTAAACAATTTGATTTGAAAATCAAAGACACATGACAGAGAATAGGGTGTGGAGAAACAAAGATAAATGACATTTTCAGAGGAAAGAAATATGAGTATTGGTGTGGAAGTACCTACCAATGTGAAGGAAGCCAGGGATTGACAAGACAAGTAAAAATGTAAAAATCTGTTCCAACAGGGGAACCAGATTACTGAGCTTAAAATGTATCTCACTGGATGAATATTGCTCAAGCATTCCCAAGAGAATTTAGGGAGACACCAGACATGACTGGAGTGCATTGTGTTCCTCTGGGTACGAAGCCTGTCCTTCCCCACCTCTGCCTTACTTCTGTTGCCTCAAATGTCTGTTCAAATACTTGCTTTAATGTCTGGATTCTCTAGTTCTTTGCATTGTTATTCTTCAAAATTGGTGACATCCTTAACACTTTCCAAGAATTCAATGTCTTTTTACTTTCATGCCCCTCATTCTTAATAAACTCTCAATCTTTCTTTGTCCTGTTTTATATTCTGGTCCGTGAAACTGATGTGGCAATCATCACAATGATAAAATGGTTTCAGTCCATATTACATCAAAGTAAATAGTATTATCTGTTACATTAGAGGTGCCTTACTGAAATAGAATCAAGAGAAAAGGGGGCACCATGTGGTGTTTTATGAAATATGGCTGTGGCCATTTGCTACAGACTACAGAAAAGTTGTAGAACCTATCAGTAACATTCCCATCTCAATACCCAGTTACACTACTGATAATCACAATGACTTTGATAAGCACTTCAAAACCTTCATTCCTCATCAACAATGGCTTCATACCAAGTGGGATTCATGAAAGTATGTGTACTTGGGGTATCCATTTCTTTACATTGCAATTTTCAGGCAAGAAAAATGTTAAGAAATAGTTGGGTTAGCACATTTCCCACAGCAAACATAATTGGTAAGAGCCCTTTCAGAACAATTGGTAATGTTATTTTTAGCCTATCTCTTTCAATGATGTAGTAACTTTTTCTGCCCATACCTCCTTCTTCCTGTCCATCTGTCTGAATGAATACAGATAACTACCAACAGATAGCTTAGTGCCTCTAGGCTATCTAAATTCTCAAAATTCATAACCAAAGGTTTCATATAAGAAAATGTTTGGAAACTTTTTTGGACCTTGCTTCTGGCTTTCCTTGGTTTAGTGAAGAAAATCAAGTGTCTGGCAGCTAACATTGGTTTCTTTTCTTTCTTTAATCTGCCAGACCTGCATTACAGAAGGAAACTACATGAACACTGATATCACAAAGTATATATAAGGGACTGATTAATCTTCATTCATCACATATAAGTTCTTTGTGCTTCAGATCATGGTAGTAGGTTTAGTGGTTTTCAATTTTTCCACAAAATATAAAGCACTGAGTTTTCAACAACTGATAGTTCACACACTCTCTTTATCCTTATGATATAATATAGGGGAAAATGTGTGATTATATATATCACCTTAAAATTTGTGACTATAGATAGATATTTGCCTCATTCAAGCAGAATTATTCTTTTTTTTTTCCCTTTCAACTCCTACAAGTGGTCCTTTGTGATTATGATTTTGTTTTCAGACTTTTTAAATTTTTACTAATATTTTGTGTAAATGAGTGAAATGAGCTCATTATTTTAATGGCATTCAATTGACTAGCAGCAGGTTTTTATGACATTTGTCAACTAAAATAAAAATGTAAAATATTCATAATTGCATAATAATTAACTTAAAAATGGCAAAATTGGATGCTTCACTGGGCCTTCCGAGTGTAAGAAACAAAAATCTGAAATCTATAGAGGCTATATCAATAATTGACTATGTACCAAAAATTCCTAGTACCAAAAATTCCTAGTAATACTTAGTGAATAATACTTAACTAACTTTTACAGTCCTTATCTTTTCAAATTATATTTTTGAAGGACTACATGCTCATCTTATTATGAAGTTCAAGTAGTGAAACATAGTTTTTCATTAAAACATATTACATTATTAGGTGATTTTCTTCCATGAATTCTTTCTCAAATAATATTTATTCCAAGTTTTAAAAATTAACTTATTAGTTCATGTCTACATTAAACATCATGTTTATAAATGCACTTTCATGTAAATAGGAAAAAAATCACATTATTACATAGAATTACAAACTTCTTTGACTCATTTGCATTCTTATTAGAGATCTTTTGTCAAAGTCTAAAACAAAATGGCTTATCTATTTTATTTATTTTTATTTTTTCACTTAATGGACTGATAAGAAATGCATGTTTAGTAGAATGCATGGAATAATCATATAGATAAATTTACTAATGTTCTTAACTATAAATAATGTAATTACATATTGCAATTATTGCTCTGATCTAAAGTACATTACCTTTTGGTTATATGTGTGTACTATATTACTTTAAAACAGTATAAAATTAAATACTGAGGCAATTATGAAGGATAGTCTTATGATTTTTCTATATTCAGATGTAATTGTATAAATAATAATATAATATCACTTTGAAATGCTATGCAATTTTTGTTCAAACAATAGAGAACTCTTTTACATGAAATGTGCAAATTCTAGTGAGATTAAGTAGTCCTAATTTCTTTCATAAAGAGTGAGATGAGTCAGAAAGAGAGAAAGTAGACATTCCACAATTATGGTCTAAATTTTAAGGTAAAACAGTATTTTACTAAATAAAAATATGTTGATCATTTTAGTATGCCAAATTGTCTCAAATGGAAGAAACATCAATGTGCAATTAAAAATATTGATTATGGGGATTGATGAATTTTTGAAATTATAATCTATGAGTGAATTAAGCTTTTACTTGTCAATGACCCAAAATTGTCATGTAAGTATACATTTACAAAACTAGGTTTAGAATAATATTCTTAATGGTATACAAATTATCAATATTTGAAATGTACAAAAAGTAAGAAAAAAGTTCTTTCCACATTATTTTAACATCTATTTATTTTTATTAGCATATGATAATTATATATTTTTAAGGGGAACAGCTTTACATTTCAAAAAATTATTTATAATTGCATTAGGATAATTTTTACAAGAAATTAATTTCTTCATATTGTTAACTTTCCAACTTCTGAAAAATAACTAGTTTGAAATACTCAGTAACTTGCTGTCAACCAATGTTATATGACTATTCTACAGAATGTTAGAAGATTTTAGATATTCTTATCTTATTTGAAAAAAACTCTTTACATATATTTTATTTCTCTGTTCACTTTTAGCATCTGAAACACTTATATTTATATTGTATGCACTTAATAATATACTAGTATCATATTTCTTGCATTATAGTCATGCTTTTTTGCTGTATTTGGGAGTTTGGGGAAATTTTTGGAATTAATTGCATGTTTCAGTGCTTTCTCTGGTATCTGATACACTATTTGCTGCCTCATTTTTCTATTTGAAACTTGACAAGGTAGTACAAGCTTGTCTGAGTCAAGGCCAGTAGGCACTGACCATGTCACAACCAGCATGCAGAGGATTATTTTTCTGATTGTATAAGTCTGGTTTTGATATTTTAAAAGCAATGATCATATAACATAGCTCCTTTTAATGATATTCAACATAAGACACTTGTTTTGATAGCCAGATATGTACAATTTCTATGAGCTATGAGTTAATATACTGAGTACTGAAGAAATAATTTCTTTAATTGTATTATTGAAAATGATTAATGAATTTGAGATGCATTTAAGATTATTGTGCTAACTACTAGAATTCAGATCATTAAGAAATTAACTTATGTTTGATATTTTTCATCAGAAATTTCTTTGAAGCAGATAATTTTTAATATTTTTATTATTTATTTATTTATTTGAGAGTGACAGACAGAGAAAGAGGGAGGGAAGGAGGGAGGGAGAGGAGGGAGGGAGAGAGAGAGAGAGAGAGAGAGAGAGAGAGAGAGAGAGAGAGAGAGAGAGAGAGAATGGGCATGCCAGGGCCTCCAGCCACTGCAAACGAACTCCAGACGCATGCGCCCCCTTGTGCATCTGGCTAATGTGGGTCCTGAGGAATAAAGCTTCAAACCAGGGTCCTTAGTCTTCACAGGCAAGCACTTAACCGCTAAGCCATCTCTCCAGCCCGATATATATATTTTTTTAATAATTATAAAACCTAAGAGTCAGTCCTACCATCTTACATGAAAAGTAAGACTATGATTCACATAAAAATCAACGTTTTGTTAAGTTGTACATGACTATGTGATTCATATTGAATATGAATTTGCCGAACTGGGGGAATTCTAAGTTTGGAATCATGCTTTTAAACAATATCTTTCATTCCTCTAAAAAATATATATGCTAAAAACTTAGGATTACTACTTAAAATTAAACCTTAAAATCTAAGTGGAATTGGAAAAGAAATATGCATAATTATTGTACTATTTCACATGCAAATCTAGCAATATGTAACTTAATTGTCAGTATCAATAACAAAGATATAATACAATTTAGGATACTTTACAGCATAGATAGAAATTACTTTCTTCAGCTAATTATGACTGTTGGCCTCCTGGACTTCACAAATAAGCTTTTCTTTTTACCTACCTTTTTCAAAACAACTGTCAAAATATCTAACTGGCAGATACTACCCATGCACTTAAGTTCTTCCAGTTGTATACACAGACTTTTTGGGGCAAGGGTAAATGTAACTTTCTACTTTAAGAAAGGTACCCTTTATTCTCTAAGCCTCTTCTAATAAGTAATTTATCAGGATACTTACATTTGGATATACTAGCTAGTGGTAACATCAGAAGCAAATACACAAATGTCATTGTCCATTTCATAATTTTTTCTTCTGACTTTGTTGGCAAAGTTTTTCTTGTGAGTACATAAAATTGAATAAGTTGCTTCCTGTGGCATCATTCACTTTTCATAGTTCAGGATGACACAAAATTTATCAGTAGAGGAAGAGAAAGATATATAATACTTTACTCTTGATTTTTAAATTTTTAAAATAAATTAATTTTTATCACAGACACACACACACACACAGAGAGAGGGGGGGGGGAATGGGTAAACAAGGACCTTTAGCTACTGCTGATAAATACCAGACTCATGCACCACTTTGTGCATCTGGCTTACATTGGTACTGAGGAATCAAACTCAGGTCATTGGGCTTTCCAGGCAAATGCCTTAACCACTGAAAAATTTCTCCAGTCCATACTTTTATGAATGATGGCAAACTTCTCTCTTACATAGACCTACAGTGAAAATGGTATCTCCAGTCTTAAACTGGAAATGAGAAATACAATTTGTATTACCTCTGTCTATTGTTTTTTGTGGACATGCATCTTCAAAGATATTTAGAAACTTAGAAGCAGATAAAATAATAAAAAATGTCTTGTTAAACATATACAGATGCCAGTGCAATATAATATTATAGTACCATTTTATGTATAATTCATATAATTTTTAGCTGAAGATAATGAAAGTTTCTAAGAACCAACAAAAACATCTTTAAACAAACTGGTGGTTTGAATCAGGTGTCCAGTATGAATTTAGATGTTCTAAATGCTAGGTTCCCAGTTGATGGAGATTTTGGAATTAATGCCTCCTGGAAGTAGTGTATTATTGGGGGCAGACTTATGGAGATTATAGCCACATTCCCCTTGCCAGTGTTTGGCATACTTTCCTGTTGCTGTTGGTCACCTGATGTTGGCCAGGAGGTGATGTCCACCCTCTGCTCATGCTGGCATTTTCCCCAGCCATCATGGAGCATCCCCTCAAGTCTGTAAGTCAAAAAAGTGCCCCCCCACCACCAAAAAAAAAAAAAAAACCCTACATTTTTCTCACAATCTTCTTGTGGTGATTTCTACCAGAAATCAAACCTGACTGTGATAGTAAAGTTTGTGCCAGAGGACTGGAATTGCTGCTAGACACCTGGCCATGTGACTTTGGCCTATTGAAGCTGATTTTCAGAGGAATGTGGAAGGATTTGAAACCTTGGCATAAGAGAAGCCTTGCAGTGCTATAAATTCAGCTTGGTGGACTATTCTGGTTAGAGTTGCATGACCTAAATACAATAAGAACTATGGACTATGGGGTTTGGTTTGTGAGGGTGAGAAAGAGCTTTGCCAGGACTGGGCTAGAAGCAGTTTGTGTGAAAGGCTTGCTGTTATGCTCATATTCCCAGAACTTGTGAAGGGTTGTTTTGCATAGAAACAGATTGATGAGAGCAGAGGGATATGGCACAGAAAACATGAAATATTTGGCCCAAAACTTCTGCCCAGTCAACAATTGTAAGACAGATTACAACCTTTGAAATTGGGCAAGCTGACCTACATAGGAAGAATGCAGTCTTTTGAAGGGGCTTGCATGTTAAAGGAGTGCCCCAGTCTTCAAAGTTTTCTTTATCCCCTCTTTTATTAACAAATTGTCACTCTAACTGGTATTATGAAGTACAGAAATGCAGGAAAGAGAGATTCATTGAATTTGCAACATGGTTTTGTGTTTTGAAAATAGCAATGGGCAGTATGAAGCAAGTTTGCTGAGTGTCTGCATGGACACCTGATGGAGCTATGAGAATGAACCCTGGGTTGCAGTACTGACCCAGTGGAGATGCCAGGACCACAAGAGGGCCGCTTAGGAAAGCTGCCTGCCCTGGGCGAAGTTTTTCAGCACTGTGAGTAGCCTATCTACAGGGGCAGAACTGGAATTCCAGAGACTTGTTGAAGGTTAGAATTATTGGATTTGGAGATGAGTCACTGAGTAGAGTTGTTGGACTTGGAGCTCCAGAATTTGATGTTTGTCCCGGTTGTTTTAAACATTGTGTCAGTCAAATATTTCTTTGCTATGCCCAATGCCATCTCTTTCAGTGTGAGTGCTATTGTGGGTGTGGGGGGTACTTGTTTTTCCTTTTTTTGGTATTATGCCTCAGATAAAAGATCTCGGATTATGGGAATGTTTGAACATCATTAAGATTGACAAACACTATGGAGACTTTTAAAGATGGACTGAATAAATTGCATTTTTTAGCATGATGGTTATCAGTTTGTGGTGGCCAGGGGTGGCATGTGGTGGTTTGTTTCAGGTGTCCCCCATAAATTAAACTTAAGTGTCCTTTTTCTGAATGCTAGGTTTTCACCTGATGGGAGATTTTGGAAATAATACCTCCTGGAGGCAGTGTATTGTTGGGGATTTGCTTATGGGTATTTAATCCAGTTTCCCCTTGCCAGTGCTTGGCACACTATCCTGCTACCATTGCCCACCTGATTTTGGTCAAAACATAATGTCCACCCTCTGCTCATGGTGTCATTTTCTTCTGCCATCATGGAGCTTCCCCTCAAAACTGTAAGCCAAAATACCCCCTCCCCTATTTGCTCTTGGTCAGATGATTTCTTCCAGCAATGCATACCTGACTGCAACACACACTTTCAGACATAACCTAAGGACTTGATTATAAATATTCTAATGTTACATCTTAATAGATTTGTTAAATATCCTTTAGCTACAGTGTCAATTTAAATATGCTAATAGTCATTGAAGTCCCTATCAAATGAGGCAGATACACAGAAAACTGCTAGTGCCCATTACAGTGTCCTCAATGTCTCCTTCCAAATTGTCCAAAGTATAATATAAATTCATGTTGATCTTATTTTGTTTGCTGTTATTGTTTTTATTACGTTTTATAAAACATTTGTAACCTTTATACCCCTTCTGTGGTGGTGTTATTGGTATTCATTGTGGGGACCAAGTAGTGTCAGTCTGCACAGGGATGGGGAAAGCATGGTGCCCCAGTCTATTCCTATCTGCCCTCAGGCTCCTACAATCTTTATGGCCATCTTTCACAATGTTGCTCTGTACGGTGTGTATATGCGTTTTGATGTTGTTTGAGCAACCAAAGTGTCTGCCACCATGTCCTTGGAACTGGAATTCAAACTAGGCATGGAGCCATTCTTGTCACTGTTTCCTCTGTAATGACATCTGGGCTCAGGCAGATGTAATGGATATGACACATCTCCTGGCACACAGGTGGCTGTCTCACCTTGATGCACTGATGTATACTTGTTCTTCTCGGTATTTTTCTCCATCTGTAAGATACAACTTATTCTGCACCATATATATATATATATATATATATATATATATATATATATAGATAGATAGATAGATAGATATATGTATATATATCTATCTATATATATATATATATATATACACACACACATACACATACATATATATATAATAACATATATATATATATATATATATATATATATATATATATATATATATGTTATTAGTTAAATAACATTGGAGGTTTATTTTAGAGCCCATTGTTTTCCTTGTCTAGGGACTGTGTCTAGGTTCTTAGAACCAGATATGAATTCTCCTGACTTTAGCAAGTCCCATGTCCAATCCATGAGCAGCTAGTTACCTACATCAGCTGTATGCCACTATTGCACAAGTATATTCTTCTTGTTTGGCTGGTTGATATTATAACTAGCAGAATCACCTTTTTATTCAGTCATTTCACAATTGTTCTCTAGCCACAGTCATGGAAATTTTCATCATGATAACTGCTAGACAGGACTCAACTGGAGTCCCACTTAGGTCTAGCAAGGTCAATTGATATCCTGTGGCCACTCCCAGTAGTTTCTTGGGCAATGGGGACTCACCTTTTATTAAAATTTTTGTTCATTTTTATGTATTTATTTGAGAGTGACACAGAGAGAAAGAGGGAGAGAGAGAGAGAGAGAGAGAGAGAGAGAGAGAGAGAGAGAGAGAGAGAATGGGTGTGCCATGGCTTCCAGTCACTGCAAAGGAACTCCAGACACATGTGCCCCCTTGTGCATCTGGCTAATGTGGGTCCTGGATAATCGAGCCTCGAACTGGGGTCCTTAGTCTTCACAGGCAAGCACTTAACCGCTAAGCCATCTCTTCAGCCTGGGACTCACCTTTTAAGCCTTGCAAGTAACCAAGTGTTTTGGCAAAGGCCTATATTATTTTGTGGACTTTGTGTCTTCTTGATCAATAACTCACTGTAGCAGGGAATCCAAATCTTGCCCTGGGGAAATCTGCCAGAGCCATACTAATAACTGGAGGTGAAAGAAAAACTTTCCATGATAAAAAACAAGCTATATAATTATATGAAGACAAAACCAGTCCTATAGAGAGTACTGCATAGAATAGCTCAAACTGAAGAGATGAACAATCACTCTAGAGTCTACAAGAGGGAAAAGTAACAAGCATGAGTTGAACAGAAATGAAAACATAAAGTCCAATAAAATACCAAACTCCACAAAGCTTCCAACTTGACTGGGATTAATTTGCACCTCACAGTTACAATTCTAAAAATCAATGGTGTCAATGCCCCAATCAAAAGACACAGGCTTAAATGCTGCATCAGATCAATGGATCCATCCATTCACTATCTACAGGAAATCCATCTCACCAATAAGGATAGATACCACCTTAGGTTGAAGGATGGGAAAAGTTATTACAAGTTATTGGGAATAAGAAACTAGAAGGGGTGCCTATATTAATTTCACAGAATAGACTTCAATCCAAAAGTAAGCAAAAGAGATAAAGAAGTATACTTTATACTCACCAAATGAACCATGCAACAAGAGGATATTGGTGACTATTTTTAATTTTTTTTAGAGTTCTTCAAAAAGTTTAATCTTCTGATCATCCCATGGCTTATTAAAACTTCTAAATTATAGTGTTTCCCCTGGTTAGTATATTTGTTAGAACAAACTAAAGTAGAATAAATAGAATAAAATTCTTGAAACCTGGTTCAGAAGCTTAAATTATTATACAGTATTTTAGAAGTTAACAATGAGTATCTAATCTCACTCTTGAATTTTATACCTCAGAAACTAACCAGAAACCTATAAATAATAAGCACTGACTAACCATGAATAACCATGGCACTTCATAAAACTGATGAAAAAAGGAACAGCTTACTTCCTTAAACATATTATTATTGTATCGTAGTTAAGTCATATCATATGTTCATTTTCTTATAAGTATTATATTCTTGCTCTCAAATTATATAATGAACTCAGGAAATTTATCTATGTGCAACACTGTGAATACTGTATATCATAAATTGAAATTAGTAGAGCTGTTATGGCAGCCTATTTATCTGTCTGTCTATCTATCTATCTAACTACATCATGGGTTTTCAGCTACCTTATGAAAGGTCTCTTCTGTACTTGCCTAAATGCTAGATTTGATAAGCCAAGGATGCTGAAGCTCCAAACATTAACACAATAAACAACTCTTAGCCTAGTCAACCTCTGCATGTACATGGTTAGTGGAGAATCTCATTAAAAAATGAGAAACAAAGCACTTAAGCCTATGTAGAATACTGAAAAAACTAATAGAGTTAGAATGTCACAATCAGCTTCATATTCCTTGGATTAACTTTCAAACCAGGCACAGTTTGTAGGAGGAACAGAATTTATTGAAGCTTACTGATCCAGGGGAAGTCCCATAAGGGCAGAAGAATCTGGCCCCCTTCCACAGGTTCACACAGAGAGAAATACCATCAGAAGCACCATATGCCAATACACTCCAAGACCCCCAGGCAGAGCTCAAGCACTCTGCATACCTTAGGCTGGAAATCAAATCTGCCCCCAGTAACACCTTATGGCTGGATCCTAGGATTTGCCCTGACACCTTCTCCAGCCAGGTGGCCAGAAATCTAAAGCTTTAACAAACTCCTAAGCCTATTAAGCATCATCTATTCAAAATACCACATAGGATATCCTGTTTTTTTTTTTCTATTTCTATACAGAACTACTTATGTATCTATGGTGAATATGACTAATATTATGAATAATTTCTCTTAGTTTTGGCAAAGTATAGAAGGGAAGAACAGAAACTAGTTTTTAAATATTTAAAGAATGTTGGACTTAAATATACAGTGTATGGAAGCCTAAATTTAAAACACTGAAACCATAAGCATTTTGGTTTAGGAATAATTTGTGTTGCAGGTGATAGTAACTATTTTGGTGAATGTCAGCTTTAGAGACAAGTACTGAAGCAATATCATGTAGCTAATAAAACTAATAAAAAGTCAGGACAGGCTTAAAATAACCAGGATCCAAGAGACACTAGATAGATGGTAATATACTGAAAGTCAACAATAAGGGAAGAGTTGATGGAATACCATCACATCTGACATGACTGCTTTGTTTCCTCAGATGTCTCCACTAGCCAATGCTTTAAAGCTTTGCTTACCTATGTATTTGACCCAATTCTGTCATCTTCTAAATTCTTTGAAATACACATTATTTATATAATATATGAGGACATTATCAATTGCAATGGTGGTGGACATATATACAAATGGTGAAATGGTTTGTTTCAATACAGGAAGCTTTGACTCTACCTCCCCCCCGCCCAAAGCCTCATCTATCAGTCACTAATAAAACTGGAGTGTTATGAGAATTTCTTGGGGCAACTACAAATATGCACTGGGTAACTCAAGTGTTGCTGAGTCAGCTTCTTTCTGTTGTTCACCAGTGAAATATGAGGGGGAACGAGGCCCACTGGTTCCTCCCAAGGGGTTGAGGAAGAAGGAATGAACATCAGTCTACTCAGAACCTCTCCTAGTCACTGGAGAAAACCACACTGAATCAGGAGTCTTGTTGAAGCAGGAACTCGCTTTATTGTTACAAACAGTTGCCTACATAATGTTGAGATCAAAGGCGAGGATTCTAGGATGGGGGGAGAGGTAAGGGCCAATAGTGAACAGCAACCTTTGAGATGATTGGGCCCAAGTGCGGCACGGGAATTCCAGCTCCTATGTGGAAGTAGCAGGCAGGAGGCCATTAGGCGTAGCTGGCCTGAGGCAGATCACCAAACTTTAGCTAGGCTCAGGAAGTTCCACTAGGCCTCACGCCTGGGCCTCTCAAGGTCCAACACTGGTGTTGTGTGTTAAATGAAATTTTAAGATGAGCAAATTTCTGAAACCTATATTTTGGAGAATTTTTCAATACGTATTTTCTTAAACACATTTCAAAAGTAACAAATCTTCAATAAGGTTAAACTTTAACCTTCCCTGTTTCTTTAGACACTTTCCACAAAATTAGCCAAAAATGAAAGGAATTACAGACTAGTTAGTAATTATTGAAAGTATAGCATATTAAACAAGAAGATATGAGCTACAAATAATGTCATAATTTCCTGTATTATCTGCTTTGAAAACTGTCATCTTCCACAAGTAAGACAATCTGTATAGTGTCCTCTTATAGTAAGGTACTGCAACAAGCTAGCTAGCTTATATCTTTCAGTCATATTAATTTATCAAGCAATACATGTGTACCTGAAGCATAATGACCTTTTACAAAATCATAATGTATAGCATGAAATAATGATCAGAGGTGGTAATGCCAACCAGGGCAATGGCTGAACAGTATGTTACATATGTAAAACAGTAGTGATCTGTTTCATATTCTTAAAGTTATAGCATGTAATACAATTTTGTTTGTTATTAAGCAGATTTTATTTGTGTTCACAACTTTTATGATTTCAATTAAAGGTAATATGTTGGTTAACATATGGTAGTTGGAGATGAAGAGAGAAGAGATGAAAGAATGGTTTGATGCTTTGCATTTGATGGATCAATAAATTTACCAAATAAGTTTGGTAATCTGTTGAGGTTTAAGAACTGAGGCAGCCAAAGTCCATGGATAGGACTCTTAGAGATACAGAGTAAGCATTCTGTGATGCTTTTTATTGCAATAGGAAAAGAGTGATCCTTCCATAAGTGAATGCTATAGCCATTCATATGACAAAGAGGGCTGAGAATAACTCATTACATGATAATACAAGAGGATTCATTAGCAATGAATGGTGGAATTCTGACTTGCATAATTATTACTGTGAAATTAATAACATATACTTTGAATAGTATAATTTAGTAATTTACTCATTTAGCCACTAAATCAAAATGTTTGTATTCAGTATTTGCCAGAGACTACATACTCTAGAAAGGAGATCAGACAATAAACCCTGAGGTTGATGGGGCTTGTAAAATGCTGTTAAAATACCAAGTTGTGGTGCTAGATTCTGCATTCAAGTGGCTACTTTATTACTTTGATCAATTGTTTTCATCATTAGAAACTCTTAGCAAAGTGAACTGGAGCCTTGTTGATCATTTCTGAATAAGTTGAGAGAGTGACTATACATCTCTGGGGAGAAGAACTGAGGTACATGGACTGATGGTGGACATTCACGAGAAATAATTGCCAAACCTTCAAAATCAAACACTAGGGAAGAAAATTAAGCATTGCATTAGAAGTAATAATATTTAGAGGTAAGAATAGAAGGTGATATTTAAGACAGTCCACCCTCCCAAGTATCACAAAGGAAACATTTGTAATGAGGGTAATGATATTCATCTGTTCCTTAAAACATATGTATTAGGCAAGCTCAGTTCTAATAGGTGGTAGTATATCTTTAGGTAGAAGAAACTCAAATCTTTCCTCAAAAATATTTTGTCGCAAGAGGAAATAGACAAGAAATAGGATAAATAATTGCATTTTTCTGAGTTCAAATATTGCTATGATGTCAGATTGTTTTCACACTTTCTGGACTCAACCTACTTATCTTCTGCCTCCAACGCCCAGGGCAACAGGTGCTATCACAAAGCTTGAGCCATTCATCAACTGCTAAAGAACTAAGTGCTTGTAACTAAGGGAAATATTACTCAGAACATGCAGAAAGAGGGACCTGTAGGTGGAGATAGTTGTTAACAGTCTATATTTCAGCAAGATGACAAAGTCCTCAAGAAGCCAGTGTCATGAATGTATCTAGGGAAAGAGAGCAGCTGACCTGACAGTGTACAGAGGAAAGTCAAGAAGCGCACCATCCTCAAATAAAGTGGAGGACAGAGAATGAGATCAGGAGAGCAAAGGGTCTTTGCATGCAATAGGAGACCATGCAAGATCTTGCAAAGTATTCCTAGAAGACACACTTTCTCAAATTCTGAGTTGTGGGACATTTGATGGCTCTGCATTTTCCAGGATGACTGAATGTACTGTTGAGAGCAGACTGTCTATATGCATGTGGAAAGTGTATGCGGAATGATAACCTAGGCAAGTGGTTTTGGTGAGTAGAACCATGGGAATAGCATGGGCTGTTGTGCACATGTGTTTTATTAAGTAAGCAGCCCACTATCATTTTTAGTGATTCACTTTTATTTATCCATTACTACAACCTGTCAGGCAGGAATTATTTCACGTATATCAATAACATAAATGAAAACAATGAGTAATACTACAATGCGCATTATTGAAATGCACCTATTTTGAGTTTGGATAATCTGAATAAAAAAGTAATTTGGCATGGACTTAGAAAATCTTAGAAATTGATTGGTCATGATAAAATTAACAGATGGCTCTCCATTCTGCCTTAACATGTGTGAGCATGTGTATAGTTAGAAATGTATTAGAGGTTATAATTAATTGCAGATATAAGTTTTATATATGAATAGAATATTATTTGTGTACATGCACACTTTTTCTATTTTTAATTTTCATTTGTCAAATACTATCATAGATATTTTTGTACAATGTCATTACATTTCAGGGATATAAATATAAATGTGACTTCTACTTTTGACTAAGGACAGAATGTATGAAGGAAATAAATAAATAAATAAATATATATATATATATATGTATATATATGTGTGTGCATTTATATGCATATATATGTGTGTATATATATACATACACATGTACATACATATGTATATATATATGTATGTATATATATGTAAGTACATATGTATGTATATATATGTGTATATATGTATATATATCTATGTGCATACATATGTATATATATATATATATACACACACATATATATATACACACATATATATGATTTCTAAATTATGAAAATCTTTTTAAAAATTGAGTTCATGCTGGAGATATCACTTAGTGGTTAAGGCACTTGCCTGCAAAGCCTAAGATCCATGTCTGACTCCCCAGATCCCACATAAGCCAGATACACAAGATGATGCATGAGCAATATTGCACATGTGCACAAGGTGGTGCGCACTTCTTGCCTTTATTGGCTGGAGGTCCTGGAGCAGCAATTCCTTCTCTCTCTCTCACTTGCTCTTATAAAAGAGGCCAGTCTGTTGAGCTTGCCTAAATAAACCAATAAATGAATAAGTAAATAAAGTTGAGTACTTCCAGTGTATCTGAAATTAATAACACAGAATACTGAAATACATGTGTAAGCTTATAGAGATAGGGATTCATTCATGTAGCTCTGTACTGTTTTATCCTTAATATAAGAGAGAGAAAGAAAGTATAAACCTTTTCCATCCTTTACATGCTATAGGTATAGAAATGTGTAGATTGCATTTGGAATCACGGCCGGTATGCCTATATGAGTCACTCTCTCCATATGGATTCAAAAGGACAATTTGTATAATTTGACAATGTGAGGTTTTGTCCATTCTAAAAATCTAGAAAGAATTACAGGAAAGCATGATTCTAAGTGAAATATGTCAATATAGTCCATGTCTATTTATATGAGACTATTAGAAAAGTAAAAAGACATTATGACACATTTCATATTTAAATGTGCTCTTTCTTGCTGAGAGATTCTGATGCAAACAAATGTTATGTTTAACTCTTATTTTTTTTATTTATGGATCAAATGATATTTCTTACCTTATCCTACAAAACACAATACAAGAGTTAACTAAAATTACAGGAGGAAGGGAATATATATACATATATAATATATATGTACATATATATTATATAAATATTTATATATATATATATATTTCAAAGACATACTTGGTTTCAAAAATAATATTTAACTTCATTAATTACTTTGCTAAGTAAATGCCATGTGTGATAGTTAAGGTGTTGTGAACTTGATCTGTTTAGTAATCCACAGAAATCCCTTTCGGGTGGGTCTCTAAATTTGCTTCCAGGAAGGATCAACTAAAGGAGCAAGTCTTTCCTCCAGAGCAGGCAGACCCACTTAGAAAGAGACTTCATATAGGGAAGCTCTGTGTGAAAAGAGCCCATTCCTTCCTTCCATTTGGCTGCCTGAGCTGTTGCTGCCTTCCAGCGTGTATTGAAGAACAGCGCGGACTGAAGACCAGCGTCAACTGAAGAGCCACATGGATCGAAACCCAGCAGCTCCTCAGGAAGCCTCAGGCTTTTTGGCACCATCTGCAGTGCCAGGTCAGGACTGCTGAGGCCTCTGGCCCTGTGAACTGAGCAGCTGCTAGGTTCCTTGATTCTCGAGCCTGCAACTGCTATTGGACTACTGTAAGCTAATCCAACAAATTTTCTTTTTAAAATAATTCATTCTAGCAGTTTTGTTCCTCTAGAGAACCCTGACTAATACACCATGTAATTATATAATTTAAGGGAAGGGATGCCACCCACTAGACTAATAATGTCAGATATCTATCTATGGATGTCATGTTGCTTAGAAAACATTTCTTACCTTTAGAAGTCTTTGACTTAATCCGTAGTCATAGCTAATATCAAATAAGAGGGCTCATGTTTCTGTTTCACATGTGGGGATGCTAACATAGCATAGAAGCCAGAGGAGGATTTCAAATATGCTCTTCTGACATTGTTCTGGCTCGTTTCCTTACAATAAACTCTCTCAAGGAAACTAGAGCTGTTTCTTGTTTAAACTTACTGACTTGTCAACAAACACCACCAACCTTGCTCTATGTACCATGGTGCTATGGTTAATAGTGTGTGTGGCCACATTCATTTTTGAAAATGGGTTCTGGGTATCAAATTCAGGTCCTTGGGATTATGTATCATGCACTGTTCCCTTCTTGGGAAGTTTTAGAAATGGGCCTAATGAAAGCCGAAAATAAAACAATATTTATTGAGTACCCACAATATACTTGAAAGTATATACATCACAAATCTATATAACTACCCCAACATTATAGCAAAATTTAAGTACCTGCCACCATTTAATAAAAAAAAGGATTAAAGAAATATTAAATTGGTTGTCCACATTTTCTGTGTTCATTTAGCATAGGATATAAAACAGTTGACTCTATGGCAAGGAAAATTTCTTCTTCCTATCTCCTTTCCAACATTATTTCTTCATCATCAATCTATTTCAGGGAACAGCCCTAAAATTGCTTGCATATAATCAACAGAAACAAACCAATGAGTGTGACAGAGAAAAGAAGCCAGATAGCTTGTGTATAGACAGATTAGTCAGGATTATAGGCACTCTAGGAGTTGTAAGCAGCTATCTGTCCTGAAATCCTAAGTAATGTGACAATAAAGCCAGTTAGGGGGCTAAAATAATAAGAAAATTCCTGTCGATCCAGCTGGTAGCTGCTGACTCATCAGGATGCCCGCTGTCCGGAACACAAGCTTTGCCTACTTCTCTCCTCCCATGCTTTCCTGATTCTCCTCAACCTCATTAGAATTTTGACCTCTTCTCTTGAGTGGTGTGATCTCATCTTACCTCTTCACCACGAAGTGATTTCTGGGTGTAAGTAGCTGTGCCACCTGTTTCATGCCCGATTTCCATGTGAATCAACACTGGGACTTTTCTAACCCTGCTAAAGTGGCTGTAGTAAAGAGTGCTGGCCTATCACTCTTTTACTAGTAACCCTTTCCCACCATGAGGAGTTAAGTTCTCTCTTTTTAACGAACTTTGCCTATATGGCCTTTTTTGCATGCCCTCTGTCCTTTTTCTTTTTAAATTTTCTAGCAAAATACACAATTTATTAAATGTCAAAGCCAGCAGCGCTTCCAGTCCAATATAGATGCTCAACAGAAACATGGGCATTGTGTGCATGCAGGCATAAACTGGAAGAATAAAAAGCCAGGCCATAAATATACCAGTGGCTATGCAATGAGCATCCCATCCTTTTGCCCAGCCCCTGAGACAGTACAGGGGCTCCCTGCTCCAACGCTGCTGTGAAGAGCCTGGGCCTGTGAAAATCAGGCTGCAGGATGTGTTTGTTACTGGTGTGACTACGTGGCTCTGGGTCCCGGTCAGGCTCCCATACCTAAGGATGTAGCTGAACACTGGGCCACAGCTTTTAAGTGACACACGCAGAGAAGACACATTTAAAGAACAGGGTGGAAATTGAAGTACCGTCTCCTTGTCCCTGCCATGCTTGTCCTTCCAGACTTAAGTTTCTAACATTCATTCCTCTGACTTCCCACCTCTAAGCAGTAACACAGCAGAACAAGGGTCTATCTTGCATGCTTATGTGCCCTGCTCCAGAAGGATGGTTTGTCACCTGCCACTCCAGCGTCATACCAAGAGCCCAGATGTAGGTGTGGTCTGGGCACTGGCCCACACACCTTCCACATACCCGCTGCCTTGTCTTAAAATCCCAGCGTGTGAAATGAGGCCACCTCCACCGAGAGCCCTCCTAGAAGGAAGGCTCCAGCACACTCTGTTCTTGTCAGAAGTCTAGCGCCTGGTCAACAGCAGAATCTGCTGACGGGAACAGCGACTGGGTCCCTCTAAGGGTCACAGCGTGAGCACATTTTCTCAGTGCTGTCACTGTGATTATGTGCAGGACAAAGTGTTAAAAATCTTCCATGTACCTTCCTTCCTATTGAATAGGCTCAACTTAACTTCTAGCAAAGAAACCAAACCAAACCAAGGTTTCATTAAATGAATCCCTCAGGCCTGCCTACCCTTCTGCCTGAGATGGGAGGTGCACAGATGCTCCCCTGAACTCCTGCCACAGTGACTCTGGTGGGACCTGGATGGCACAGAGTGCAGGTGCTTCCTCACCAATGGCTTAGATGTGGAAGTAGTGGGGGCGAGGGAGACACAATGACTAATGTGGCAACAGGAAAGACTTCTAGAGCCCCCACACCCACTTATGGCTTCTGACTGAGTTCTGTACTGGAGTGTGACTGTCATCCCTTGCATGTATGATTTGCCAATAATCCCAGGGCCAGGGTTGGGCTGAGGCCTCTAGAACCAAGTCTCCTTGTCCTGCCTCCCTCAAAACCCCCTAGCATTAAGCAGCTTTCCATCAAGCCCTACATCACACTGGACCTTCTGAGCTTGTTCCATGACAATGACTTTCACCCAGCTCCAACACTACTCCCTGCATGCAGCCACCAACAATTTTGTCTAAGGTCTGCAGCACCTACACTGAGTTTCTTTGAAACCTCACCATACACTCTGAGAGTGAACTGCTATTTAACCACTTCTTCCCTTCCTATGTACTCTTGGAATACTGGGACCAACTACTTAATTCCTTTGCTTAGAACTCCTGCCTGGCCTCAGGGCAGGCTTCTGAAGGATTCCCATTTAATTTGCCTGTATGTAAGTTTTAATGTGAGCTACCTTTTTTGCCCCTAGCTGTTCCTTAAGGAAAATTTTTAAAATTCCCCATTTTGGCCTTGATTTTGGTCATACAAACATGATGCAAGCCATAAGTAGTAGTCAGGAAGTACTGCTCCGGCAGGCAGGAAAGCAGGTGCCAAGCAAGCCAGTAGGCCTTTGGAGCCCAAAGATCCTTCTCTCCTTCCACAGGCAATGCAGAACACATCTTATGGAGAAACCCATTTCCCCGGCCATGGTCAGGCAGTGACATGTCAGCTCTCTGAGAATGGATCCCTTGAGGAAGTACAGGTGGCCTCTGGCCAGGCAGTTCCCAGGCACTATCAGGAGCTGGAATAAAGTCTGGGGTGGTGCTTGGGGCCAGGAGCCTGTGGAGAGCAATGTACACACTATATTGGGTTTTGCCTTTGATTTCTAAAATATATTTCTTTTATTTTTTTGTTCTCCAAAAACATAGTGAAACTCTCTTTCCCTTCTTGATAAGACACCTAACTACTTCCCAAAGCAAGTACTTTGTGCTGTGACTGGCAATTGACCTGCTGTCCCCCGTGACCAAGGCAGCCACCAGGGGCTCCACTGCACAGATTCTAGACTCCAAACTAACAATGTAAGTCTAGGACATCTCTCCTTTTCTCTTCCCACCTTCCGTCCTCCTGTGAGACAGTCTCAGCTGCCTGTGGCCAGCCACAGACCCAGGATCCCTAGGAGCATAAGAGGAGGTGTCTATGGATTTTGCTCCAGCCATGAGCTCTGTGGTGTCACTGTCGGGATGTGCCCATAGTTCTCTGGAGGGACATTCTTGTTCACCAATGGGACTACAATAAGTTAGTTTTCTGACAGTGTATCCTTAGAGTTGGCTCTGTCACGCAGTGCCTTCCCAGTCACCCCGAGGCTCTACAGCACCATCGGTCACCTTCTTGACATTCTTCATATTTTCCATCACCCCTGATGTTGTCACTGAAGATTTTATTTACAGGTCATCTTCCTTCTGAGACAGTTGTAGGTAGGGGTTATCTGAAGCCAAGCAGAACTTATACCCCGTCAAGATAAAGAAGACCCGTGTGGCTGCTTTGTCCTGTAGCTGGTAGAGCCACTTCCACTGAAATGGAACAGCAAATTTAAGAAGAAATGCAATGATCCTGGTGAAGTCTATGTTGCATACAATCAGGACATACTTATGCCTGAAAAGCTTTAGCTTTGCTAGGTTAATAGCCCCTTTTCCATCTGTGGCTGAGGCTTCCTGCAAATGTCTGATTAACCACACCATGGGGAAGAGGATAGCACCACAGCACAGCAGGTCAACCAGGAACAGAGAGTCCTTCCACAAACCATACTCACTTGACCCTCCTTGGTGGACTCTATGATGATGTAAGACACATTTGCCAGCATCTGGAGCGGGATGACAGTCATGAAGGTCTTCTTATCTTTGTCGGACAGAATGTCTTTGATGAAGGCCCAGCCGGTGCCAATGAGTGTGATGGTGATAAATAGCAGCACTCCCTTCAGAAGGCCTTCAATTGGAAAGCTCTGTGAGGAGATGTAGTGGTAGTCCATTGCATGAAATACCAAAGAAAGACACTTGGTGAAAGGAAGGGCCGCAATCAAGCAGTGAATTTTTTTTTTTAATTTTATTTATTTATTTGAGAGCGACAGACACAGAGAGAAAGACAGATAGAGGGAGAGAGAGAGAATGGGCACGCCAGGGCTTCCAGCCTCTGCAAACCAACTCCAGACGCGTGCGCCCCCTTGTGCATCTGGCTAACGTGGGACCTGGGGAACCGAGCCTCGAACCGGGGTCCTTAGGCTTCATAGGCAAGCGCTTAACCGCTAAGCCATCTCTCCAGCCCCAAGCAGTGAATTTTAAACAGATCATTCCATCATTTTCGAAGGATGGTAATCCATATGGTCCCAGAAAGGAAGAAAAAAAAAAAAGGCCATAGAAATGTATAATTTGGGGAGAGGGATTTCCTCTGCTGAGAGGTAGCTGTCAGGATTCTTCTCTGTGATCGCAGTATCAAGGCTGAATGAAAACCTGTCACTGGATTGCAAGTCACTGTTTGTGGATTTGTGGAAATAAAGACTATAAAAGCCTTCTTGATCATTGGTGTTGATGTTAAAGAAAAACTGAAATGAAACTGCCCCGTCATTATTACTAATTGAAAATGATTTCTCTCCTGCTTCCTCTGTATCCACAGCAGTTCTTTCAGACTTTTCACTTTCTTATGGTCTCTGTGACTGGCTGCCTGTGGGGAGCAAGCTGGTGTTGCCCTCATGGCTCTGGCCAGGGACTTTCCCAACCTTGTTGAAGATGATCTTTGGTAACAGGTTACCAGCTTCTGGCAGAGATCTGAATTTTACCTTGCTTTTGGAGATGTCCAGGACTAGAAGGATGACAGGCAGAGACTTCTTCCCTAGGATAGAGTAATTCATGTCTTCATACAGATAAGAAGCAAAGCCATCATTCTTTGTTCGATCTAGGCTGAACCCAATCATGGTGTCATCTGTGGCTCCTTCTAGCTCATTCACCTACAGGCTGCTGACATTACCCACCATGTACCCATCCTTGAAGGAGCTTAAGGTGTTTAGCTGAATTTTATGTCTCGCGGCATCTTTGAGCACTAGATGGTGGACACGGCCCAGGCCCAGCACAGCCAGTGCGCCAGCAGCCTCTCTGTCCTTTTATTAATATTTACTTATTTGTTTATTTGATAGAGAGAGAAAGAAGGAGAGAGAGAGAGAAAGAGAGAATAGGGACACCATGGTTGCTAGCTACTGGAAACGAACTCAACATGCATGTGCCACCTTGTGATCCTGGCTTATATGGGTCCAGGGGAATTTAACCTGGGTCCTTTGACTTTGCAGACAAGTGTCTTAACCACCAGGCAACCTCTCCATCCCCCTCTCTTCTGTTTTTTAACCATTCCATATCAGTGGGAGACAACAAACTCCAGAACCATTGTCTTGGGACATTTTAGCAACCATTGTCTAGCTGTCTAACTCTCAAGGGAGGCTTGCTGGAAGCTGTGGAAGTTTCTTCCTTCTGGAAATCCACAATGGGTCTGTGGTCATACACCCTGAATGCACCCAATCTCATCTGGAAGCCCACAACAAATGGTGTGGCAGTTTGAATGGATGGTCCCCAATATCTTCAGGATTTTAATAAAGTTTATAATTTAGGTCTGCAGCCACCTGGCTGGAGGAGGTGTCACTGGGCAGATCTGGATGCTAGGTTCCAGTTCTAAGATGTGGAGGTAAATTTGGAATTCTGTTCTAAAGATATGTGAAGTGTCTGAGCTTTGCCTGGAATTCCTAAGTGTGCTGTGTGAGGTAGCTTTTGGTTTTGGCTTGTGGCTTCTCTCTGTCTCTTTCTCTCTCTCTTTTTTTTTCTCTCTCTCTCTCTCCCTCTTTCTATCTCTCTCCTTGTTTTGTGAAAACAGACCAGGTTCTCCTGCCATTATGGAACTTCCCCTGGGTCTATAAGCTCTAATAAATATCCCTTCCTCCATAACTGTGCTTGATTTATAAGTTTATCCTAGCAACGTGAGGTTGCCTGCAACAAATAGGGTATCATTCTTGGTCAACATTGCACTAACAATGGCAGAAAAAAATAAAGCAACTTAAAATTAAGAGGTGAGAGTAAAACATTAAATGCATCAATTTAATTTTTGCATATATACATAAGTGATCCCTAAACAAAATGTCATACTTCTTTACAGAATCACAAGTATCTGGAAATGACCAGATTTGAAGAATTAAGATTATGTTACTATGTTAGCATCCATATTTAAACTGATGATTCCTATTTCTTCATGTTAATTATTGAGCATGTTTTGATTTCTTTAGAATAATGCATTACAATTTTATGACCAGACACAATTAAAAATCTTTTTATTTTATTTTATTTACTTTTATTAGATAGGGACATATTTTCTTTATGTCAACCCCATAGAGATTGTCATGCATTATGGGTTGGGGAGAGAGAGGCAACGTCTCTGCAAAATGTCCCAACTTGTGGCTCTAACAATCCCCCCACCCCTACTCCACAAAATTCCCTGAGCCATGCTGGGAGCATTTAAAGTCTACTTCAGTGATGGGCACTTAGGAGCCTCTGGATCTCTCGTTTGATAGGTGTTCAGTGTCCTCAGTGTCTATTTCCATCACCCTTGTGCTAATATCAGATTCACTAAGAGAGCAGCACTCTTGCTCATTTCCCCAATTCCTCTGTGGTTTCAGGTGGGGCCGGGGTGGAGTGCACTGGGTCATTTATCTCCTCCGGTCCAGCTCCCATCTGAAAGACAGAAGCAGCTTCTCCAGTGGAGAGTGTGGAGAGTGTGGAGAGTGAAGTCATCACCAGTTAAATGGGATAACCATTATTAACTTGTCAACTAAAACTCTTTTGGCATAGCAACAATAAAAATATCACATATTGAACTTAAGGAAGCAGGAAAATTTTGTCAACCCATTTCTCTCCCAATTTCTTAAAAAAGAGTGTCTGTTTCCTATCACATGAACATATACAGAGCCCCAGCCTATTCTGATGTAAGCAGTTCTGTGGGACTGTTACTGTTCTACAATGCTTTCTCTACCCTGGTCCTGTAGGAGTTCTGGAGGAGAGCAGCTTTCATTTGTTTTGTTTTTAAACACTCCTAGGATAAACTCAGTAAGAATTATTTGTTATTTGCTTAACATTTGAACTTCCAGAGTACTTGTATGTTGATAGTGTATCTAATCTTCATCTAATGGAAAAGAAAATTGAAAATGGTCTTGCAATATACCAATAAGAATAAGAGCAAATATTTTGTATAGCTCACTCTGTCTCTTAACTTTCATGACCCTTTCTACAGGTAGCGGTCTCTTCTCCTATATGCCAGCCCATTCTTTCATGGTAGGAGAGAACACCTGGTTCTGTATTGGGTCCTATCATTGTGTTGAAGGTTCTGTCTCCTCTTCATTGTTAGGAAACATAAACATTCTTGTAATGATTTTGTTTTTACCTATTTTCTTGTGCTAAAATACCTGATGAATGCAATGAACCTTGTTTTTTTTTTAACCCAATGAAGTGAAAAAGAATTCTTGTTCTAACTTTCTCTACAAAATGGCAAATAATCTTTAAAAAAATTAACAGAAAATTCACATAAATAAAAATATAGTAAAAGAGAAAAGGATTTAATGGAATGTTCATTCTGCTCAGCTAAACAATTGTTGCCAAACCAAACATGTAATTTAGGAGAAATATAGTTAAGACCAACTCCCAAATTTTAGGAATACTAAAGGGAAAAAAAATTCCTTGACATTTACTAAAATAGAACTTTTGGAAATCACTTGTCAAGTATTCACATATTCATTTTCAGGGTAATCACAAGTAAATTACAGTGACCATGCAATTCAGGTTCTTTTCTATAATTGATCACAGTTCCTCTCCTGTGTGAAACAGGTCTATTTGTATGCTGTACCTAAATGTAAAACTGCAGAAATGAATGGGTAAGGAACAACAGTGTATCCCAATGTAAACATCTTTAAAGCTTTCATTTATTGCAAATATATCATGTGAATGGCAAAAGTATAAAGAAATAGTATGTTTCTGACAAATTAAGTACAATAGCTTATAAGCCTGTTTTCCATGCTGTCAAAGGAACATGATTATAATATCAAGTTTGTACATATTCTATAGGATTTTACATATATAAAGGAGTTAACAAAAATCCTTTATTTAATTAAGTTTTGTATCACATTATTAATGTGGATTCATCAACTATAGAAAAGTAATGATATCAATTTAAAGCCATATTCAGATGTGTCAAAAAGATAATCGATAGGCATGTTTTCAGCAATATGTGTACAAAAACAAAATTATCTGGACAGCTGAAAAAATGTGATGCTGAATGCAGCTTCCAATATAAATGATAATATTAAGATGTGTAATATTTTTGCTCGTTTTTAAAAAATTCAAATTCCTAGTCAGAATAAAAGCATACCACAAGTATATTGTTCTGAGTCATTGAACCCTTGTTTTCTATACTGATACCAGCTATTTGATCAGTGTCAAGAGCAGTGATGAGGGTATTTCATGATGCAAATCTCTCCATGGGGAGAGGACTGTAGTCATCATGAATTTACTTCAGAGTTCTACTTCCCTCAGTACCTAGGTGCTATAATCAGATCAACAATGTCCTGTCTCTAGTCCAGAAAATGCAGTTCCAGCAGATCACAGCATGATTGATTTGGGTCCTTCACTCAGCCTGTTCCTCATTATCTAACCATCTCAGATCCATGTGGAGATTTGCATTTCTTTTTTTTTAATTTTTAATTTTTTTAATTTATTTATTTGAGAGCGATAGACACAGAGAGAAAGACAGATAGAAGAAGAGAGAGAGAATGGGCGCCCCAGGGCTTCCAGCCTCTGCAAATGAACTCCAGACGTGTGCGCCCCCTTGTGCATCTGGCTAACGTGGGACCTGGAGAACCGAGCCTTGAACCAGGGTCCTTAGGCTTCACAGGCAAGCGCTTAACCGCTAAGCCATCTCTCCAGCCCAAGATTTGCATTTCTTATCATGGGAGCCCAAGGGAGCAGAATGCTGCTGCTCTTATTGTGTTCAGGTTTTCAGAATATAGAAACTGCTAGTTTTTGTTTGCTAAATAAAATATGGGTCACATTTCAATAGTAACTATATCTGCTTTATATTAGTCTACTGATTTTTTATGCCAGTGACCACTGATTTTCTATACTGACTTAGTCTTTGGATTCCCAGCATCCTTATTCCTTACAGTATCCATCTTTAAATCTCTTTTTAGGAATAATTGCTATCATGTTATAGAATAATTACTATATCATCAATGGGATTGTAATATCTCAGAGATATGGGGCATTAGAGACTTTAAAAATAATCATGAGCTCTAGGACTGGAAAAACCGTAGTATATGACAGAAACTCATGAAACCAACCCTCCTCCTATCAAGAAAGTACTAACTACATCAGAATGATTAAATATGTCTTGCGAGAATTTATCATTTGTAATGAGAATCTACACTGGGATCTAATAGACTGGACTTTGATAGACTTATTCATGGTAGGCACCCCATAACCACACCAAGTTATAAATTAGTGAGGTTTACAAAATATCCAGAGACTCATAACAACCAATGAAAAGGGGCCCAATCTGTCTGGGAAGATCACTTAGTGGTTAAAGACAGGACCCCTGAAAGCCTGCTGACTAGATAGAGTTCAGGTCTTTAGAACCTATGCACAGCAGGATCCTAACTTGCACATGTGTCCTTAATCCCAATGTGCTTATAGCAATGTCAGGAGAATTCTAAAGCACATGCACCAGCAAGTCTGGTAAAATAACTAGAGATGCCCTGCCTCAAAGAAGTTAGACAGAGACAACAACAGTCCTAAGCCCTCCACACATGTGCTATGGCACACATGGTCCCATGAAAAGAACATTTCTCTCTTTCACACACACACAAACTCACACACACATACCAATAATAAAGCAGGGTAGTCAATCAACATGAGCAAGGATGGTAAGGTAGCAGTCTCTGTTCTCATCATACCAGAATTTAGCTAGATAACCTGCTGGCAGCCACTCTGTGTTCTTCTCTACACAAAACTCAGTAACCGTGGAATTTTGTGGCGTAGAAGGATTCTTCTCACCTCACGAATAGCTACTAAAAGAAAATTAGTCCTTTGATATGAAACCTACTGAAATTATTTTCATTGTCATGATAGTCTTCTTTAAAAATGACTTCTGATATTATTTTCTTTGACTAGTAAATATTGGAAATAACCTTGTAATCTTTCAAAATGACTTTTTAAGTAATGTGAACATTTTATGTTTTATTAAACTTAAAGAAAGACATATATACTCAAATGCAACTGGTCATAGGGCATGTTGGTGAGCCAAATTGTTAGACTAGGATTCTATAGTAAAGCTTTCAGGCAGTGTTCCTCTAACCACATAATGATATACATTTGGAATCTGTTGAACATTTAATGAATCATCCAATCAAATAAATATTAACTTAGTGATGCCATAGCACTATAGTAAAAATATTATGAAATGTTCTCCTCTATGGGTTATATGCCACGACATGTAGATGTGTGCATGCAAACACGTGTGTGCACACACACACACCAACACATACATGCACACACAAAGAAATAAACAAAGGTGTTTTCACATTCACTAACAACATTAGGCATGGCTTTTGCAGGGCATCTTTTAAATTTATTTATTTGTTTGTTTGTTTGTTTGAGAGACAGAGAGTGAGACAGTGAGAGATAAAGACAGAGTATAGTCATGCCATAGTCTCAAGGCACTGTAAACAAACTACATGCATGTGCCACCTTCTGCATCTGGCTTACGTGGGCACTGGTGAATTGAACCTGGGTCCTTAGGTTTCACAAGCAAGTGTCTTAACTGCTAAGCCATCACTCTAGCTCTTGCAAAGGACTTTTAAAAATATTTTATTTATTTATTTGCAAGCAGAGATAGAGATATAAACAAATATAAATGCAGAAAGAGAATGAGTGTACCAGTGCATAGTGCCACTTCAAATAAACCCAAGATGCATGCACCAATGTCCATATAGCTTTAGGTGGGTACTGGGGGATTGAATCTGGATCATTATGTTTTGTAGTCAAGTCCCTTTATCACTGAACCATCTCTCCAACCTGCAAAGGATATTTTTAGAGTGAAATTTTGAAATTATTTTAGTTTATTAATTACTATGATTGCTACATAAAATATTATAATATCTGACATAAGGTATACTGCAAAATTTATTTCAGATTCCAAAATTATCCACTAGCTACCACCTGCTATTCTCTTTCTTTTATTTTACAATTAAGTGCCATATTTAAACAATAGGCTATAGCCAAATCTTTGCAAGTTTCCTGCTCTGTTTTAAAATTTTCTGCGTCCTTCCCCCTCCCTTCCTTTCCTATCCTCTGTCCTACTCTCCCTGGCTTGCTTATATTTGAAATGCATCATTTCTTTACTTGTGTCTCTAACAATAAGTCTTCAGTAAATGTTCTATTTTGAGAACAAGACTGCATCACCAGGGTTACTAGTGGCAAACAGAAAACAAATGAACATGAGCAAGCTTAAGCCCAATTAGATCCACAGGGGAAAATCAATGGCATGGAAAAGAACAATGGCGCAGTGAGGGAAGAGGTTGCATCCTCAGCACAGACACAAAGGAGGACACAGAGATACAAAACTGTGAGTTACAAGTCTGAGTTGATGTCAATAGAAGCAAAGTAAAGTACAAACTACGGGCATTTAACAGGCTAATTGAAGCAAAACCAAACTGGTTTCCCTCAGTTAAATAGTTACGACACTTGAAAATAATTTTGGAACTGAGTTACCTTGAGTTGTCTTATAACACATTCATTAATTTCTTGCAAGGATGAAGAGATTAACTTTATTTTACATAATGGTATTACATGGACATGAACAGACAGATTTTCTCTTCTGGTAATGAGATAAATATCTCAATTCCTGACCAGCCATATGGTTGCATTTTTCCCTTGTCCTTGTATGCATTTTCTTATATCTGACTATATATCCTACCATGAATAATTTATGTCTGATTATCCGGAATTAAAATCAGCTAAGGAATGTAGAGGTCTGTGACTCTTAACAAAGGCCTTCAAAATTAAGTTCAAAATCATTGTCAAATCTCTTTCATCCAGCACACTGAGATACATCATGATAACAAGAGACATTTATGTATTCTACTTCTGGATGAGGTACAATGAGCATAACCCAAAGATTTATGGAAATTTAGAAGATAATTCATTTTTAAAATATTTCCCTATTTATTTGCAAGGAAAAAGAGAGAGAAGTAAGACAGATGGGATGGGCATGCCAGGGCCTTCAGCTCCTATAAACAAACTCCAGATACATGACCTTGTGCATCTAGCTTTATGTGGACACTGAGGAACTGAACTTGGGTTGTTAGGCTTTGCAGGCAAGCACCTTAACCACTAAACTGTCCCTACAGCCCAATAATTCTCACCTAATTTTTCAAGTAGAATAATGAAGACTCAAATATTTTAAATAATTTACTTCAGGTCACAAACATATCTAATTTCATCTGTCCCCAAAACTTGCCATAGTAACTTAAATTGTTAAATTTTTGTAAATGTAACATTATACCATAAGTTAT
Organism: Jaculus jaculus; assembly: GCF_020740685.1. Lineage (NCBI taxonomy): Eukaryota > Metazoa > Chordata > Mammalia > Rodentia > Dipodidae > Jaculus > Jaculus jaculus. The sequence continues at coordinate 34,625,612 of NC_059112.1, forward strand.
TCTGTTGTAGGTATGGAACTTCATTGAATTATGTAAATCAGTGGCTTTCAAAAATTTTAAATTTACATTAAAAATTGAAATACATTGTCCAGTGTACCTGCCTTTTTTCTCAGGCAAAAGTTATTTTTAAAAGGTAAATCAGATCATCACTAGTCACTTGCTCAAAGTTTATAATGAAGGCATGCACTCTTTCATATTCCATTTGCTTGCTAAGCCAGAAAATCATGGATTGGTTCCTTTGCATTTGTAGAGCATGCGTTCAGGATTACTTTTTTTTTTACCTCAGAACATGTCCAGACTTTCCCTGGGAAAAGTGACTTCTCAGGGGACATTTTGTTTTGCCTTCAGGTTTCTTCTACAATATTACTATTTGTCCACATTAAATAAAATGTCCATATTTTGGTCTATCTCTATAATGTTAATTACTATTATTGCATTTCATATTAATTTTTGTGCTTTATCATTTAAGGAACATTCATCATAAAGCATGAAGAGCATGTCTGAGAATGAATTTGTTTTCTCTCCTATGGGAAATTACTTAATGGTCCTGCTATATTTAGTCTAATATGAAAAATACATATTGACATAAAATAAATTTATAATATAATATAAATTGTAATGCTATGTCTGAAGTTCATATTAGGTCAACTTGGATGCTCATGAGAAGGGAACACTGATTTGAATGGTTGAGAAATTGGAAACCAGTAACTATATCAATATGACCTTTCTAAAATCCTGTATCATTCAAGTTAGGAACAATTGACAGTAAACTGGAGTCGGCAGATTATTTTCTGATAATTATTTTGTAGTCCCTGGAAAAGATATATAAATAAGGCATACTTGAATACAGCAGAATATACCCTGCCAGTATTGTACTATGAAATTTCAGATTTATTGGCCCTCTTACAGGTTGAGCTGTATTGTGGCAGCTGGTCCATCAGCCAAAATTAATGAAATTTAAGCACTATGTTTTAGAAAAAATAGTTGCTGATGACTATAGGTAAGTTAATATCAAAGGTAAAGTAAAATGATAGATATGAGCCAGAGAAACTGAGAAAATTAGCAGTAAGAGAGTTCTCTTCTTAAATAGAAGTTAATGAAGAGCTAGAAATTTCTAATGCATAACTGTGATGAACCAACTGGCACATAGAAACCTTGGCCCTAGAAAAAGAAATTGCTTTTCATAATATCACCTATGATTGCGCTGATGTAACCAGTTCATCTCAAGCTTCAGGCCTCACCTTATTGGACTTTTGGATGTGCTTCCTCTCAAGACAGGAGTAAAGCTCATAATGAAGCACAAGCATTTTCACACTCTCTCTGTCCATGGGTCCTTCTGCTAAAGCCTCTAGAAATATGGTGATTTGCAATAATCTGTGGCCCCCTCAAGCTGCCAAAGTTTGCTCTGTAGTGTGTATACATGTTATTTCCAACTCCATCATGGCTTGTCATAGTATGCCAATAAAACTCTCCATATATGACCTTGAGTTACTTTGAAATAAAAAGAACTTTTTCCTTACATTTAATAAGTTGTAGTAAATGACCTCCCACAGTCAAACATTCCATTGTGGAAGGGGGGATGATGAGATTCATGTCAAATCCGGGAATGTTTTAGAAATTTCCAATTAAGTCCTATCTTTCCAGAAATAAGAACATTCTTTAAACCTTTACAGCATGTATTTGCTTAGTGCATGAATAGAGACACACTTTAAAAAAGTGTGACTATTGCCAAAGTGGCCTCAAAACAAACAGATTTCAGGGAAGAAAGGTCACATACAAGCCTTTAAAGAAGTTATCTGAGGCATGATATTGATCTATAGCTATAAGTAAGAGTTCTTAAGTGAAATTAGCCCTCAAAAGTGAAGAAGTAGCTGGAGGAGAAACTCCAATATCAGCCTTTTCCAGAATGATTTCTTCATAAAAGCATATGTGGATTTATACTAAGCCAAGAGAAACAACAATCCTTTCCTTGTGGCTGGTGAGCACAGAGAGGAAGAAGCTGCAACACAGGTCTTTCATCTTCTTTCCAAACTGTGTGTCTCCTACAGTGAGGAATTAGCTCTTAAGTTTCCCCAAGATGCTAATGAAATACCCATGACAAACACGCATCTAAGGTGCCTCTGAATGCTCTATGCTGTGGTGCATTCAGAAGCAGATGTTAGGTAGTTCCCTCCACCTAACCCCATTGCAGTACTAGACTTGACATCTTAGTTATAATGGCAGTGCCTGATAACCTTTCTTGCAATGCAGGCATCAAATATTTACACCACCATCATAAACTGTTCTATCTGTAAATGTCTACTATACTCATATTATGACTTTGCTTCATCCTCTGCTATTTCTTCTTAATTTAATTAGCTGGTAGAGTTTTACTCACATAGCTGATTAATTATAAGATAAGATATACTGGCTCAAGACAATAGAAAATAGTTTTGTTATGAGGGAAAACTGAAGCCTTGTTGTTTGTGGGAAGAGATTCGAAGGCAGTTGCAATTAAGATGGTGTCATGGTTGTGTAGTCACCTGAAGGTATGATTACAGATGGACCTACTTCAAAGTCCATCATATGTTTGGGTGTAGTAATTAGCTTCTCCAAGGTATTAGTTGAAGCCTTCAGCCTGCCACTAGTGAAATCCTTTGTATAGGGCACCTCACAACTATGACCATAATCCTCTCTCAGAGAACATTATCTGAGAGAATGTGCCCTAAGGTGACACCACAGGAATTTTCAGACTTGAAGTCCAGTATTATGTTTGGACAACTGTGTTACATCAGTAGATAGAAGTCCCTACATTTAGCCCACACTTAAGAATCTGAATATTTTTATGAGATAAATATCAGGGCCAGCATACAGGATGCATACTGAAAATGGTTTATTGCCTGTCTTTCTTCTTAAGATACTAATGATTGACTGAGTTCTTATAAAGCAATGCTTTCATAAATATATCACATATTTATTATCATAAGTTGCCATATTATTCACCCATATTTTTCAAGTGTTTTGTTACTTTCAGCTTTTGTTTCTCTTGATGTCAATCATTATTTAAGTGCTAAAATTTCTTGTGCTTGCTACTTAATTCAACCTAGACTATCTCATAGATGTAAGTTATCATTAACATTGTCACTTTGTTAAAAATGGCGGTACCTTGTGAGAAATATACTTCTGTGTTTGTTACATGTAGGGAAAATTATATAAATAAACTATGGGGGTACATGTACAGTGAGTAGGCCAGAGCTCGCAGTTTGTTCTCCACCTCCTAATTCCCTGGTCTTGGTACCACTGATGTTGGTTGGCTTAGGGTGGCCTAGATTCTGTCTGTGTGCTGAATAAGTAGGCAATTCACTCTGCCTTCCTGACTGACCTGCATCTGGGTCCCCAACTTCAGGATCCATGCAGAGAGAGTAGAAGAGAACTCTTGGTTTATTCCCCACCTCCTAGTTCCCTGGCCTCAGTACCCATACTCCTGGATTGTGGAGGTGTGAACCCTGCGTGTGTGCTGCAGAAGCAGGCCTCTTACTTTGCCTTCCAGATAAAACTGCCCCTAGGTCCCCAAATGTAGAGAAATAATAGACTCCACAATGGAAAGCTCCAATGAAAACATAGAAAATACAACTGAAATTGAATCTCAAAATGAAAACACAACAAGATAGTGATCCTGATCTACTGAACTTGAAGCAAGTCATCCCCCAAACCAAGAATGACACAAATGAAATTGAGCAGAATCATCTCTTAGAGCACACAGGTTTTGTCACTAGGCTTAACTTAATTGAACAAACACAGAGAGACCTCAAAAGAGCAATAAATGAATTGAAGGTGAGACAACAACTAGAGGATCTCAATAACCAGATGATTAAGTTTCATGAAGACATGATCAAATGAAAAACAGAAGCCTAAATATCTAGAATCTACAAACAAACAAACAAAAGTAAACAATGTAATTGTCAAAAAACTCACTCAAATAATTGGATAGAGAACTGAAGTATTCAGCTTGACAAGAAGCTCATACCAGTGCAATGCTAGCACACAGCCTTGGTGGCTTACCAGTGGCCTTCTGATTGGCTAAGAGATCCACTCAATGGAGACAAAGTTTATGTTCTCCAATGTCAACCCCTCCATAGTCTTTGGCTAAAAGAGGGGCTACTTATATCAAAATCTCCATAAATTAATAATGCTTATCCAACTTAACCTATGTTGAGTTCACAGTACATTGGAGAATCCGTTTTTATTTTTCAGAAGTTTGCAAGGCCAGAGAAGATAACCACCCATGACATCTGAGCCCTGGCCCAGGAGAAACTCTAGAGGAATTGGGAAGATGAACTTTTTGTACCTGGCAATCAGTGCCAGCATGTCAGAGACAGACCCTTAGGCTACTCAACACATACAAAAATAGAAATCCAAAGGCTCCTAGGAGCTCATCAGTGAAGTAGACTTAAAACATGTACCCAGGGCCCAGGGACATTTATGAAAGAGATGGCAGAAATATTGTAAGAGCCACAGTTTGGAATGTCATGCCCAGTGGCATTGCCTCCTCCTAGCAACTGACTGCTGCTCCCTCAATGCATAACCCAGGACCCTTTGGGGAATACCTGCAACCCCACTAAAGAGGGTCACCTAGTGGAATGGGAGCAGGGAGGAAAGAAAAGTTGGTACCAACATATGAAGTATCCATACAAAGCTTGTTCTTAATTTTTTTTTAAAAAAAAGGAAAATAAACTATGGGAATTAACTTTGTTTCCTTTCTTCTTATTATCAGACAAATATAAAAAAAATTCTGCATTTATTCCAACCTGGATTTATTTATATGTTTTCACTATCTTAAAATTTCACTCAATATTAGCACAAACTATATTACCATTAGTACTCATATATGCATTGTTTTTTAAACTGACAGCAGCTGAAATTACCTCAATGCTCTCTCCTTGCCCGACTCCATGCGCCGGCCCGACCGCTGCATGCGCAACAACGCTGGACAGCTGACAGACCTGACCCGCCAGCCCCATTCTCTGGACTTGGCGGGTGGGCGCCAGATGTCACCGCTCTCGCGTTAATGATCCTTCCGCAGGTTCACCTACAGAAACCTTGTTAAACTATTTACCTTTGTATTTATAATTACTTAAAACAGACTTTAGTAAAGTATAACACCTTGAATGGCATCATATTTCCTTCATGCTCAGTAATCTCTATAAATT